>NC_064626.1:47348433-47948433 GCF_023864275.1 Schistocerca cancellata | reverse complement strand
CCATGGATATGACACAGCTAGTCAACTGGCCACAAACTAGGATGCATTCTGGCAGGAGAGCAGTGGCAGCTCAGCTGATAGCAGGCTGCCACTGATCCGTTCACTTAACTGCGGGGTACCAAGGGGAGAAAATTGTAGTGATGGAAGATGTCCCAGGGGAACAGCATGGAGGTGGCGAACAACAGGCTGAGCAGACAACCTGGCGCCTGAGGTTGTGCAATTTAAGTGGGTTTCACTTCAGTATGACAATGTCCGCAGGATTCCTGAGAGGCTTGACACATCTTTCACCAGCTGTTTACACAGGCACACTACAGCGACATTCTTCTGTAGTGACATCTCCCCACACCACACTGCTGCATTCTTGATGACTCACACACTCAGCCAGACTCTTGTCAAATGCAGTTCTGTGCTACGACACGGTCTTTTCTACAGTCTATCCTTGCAAATATCTGCACCTCATATTGACCTTGAAAACAGAACCAATCACGAAAAACAACTATGAAATTGCACTTGAGTAGCTACTCAACTTTCCTGCTTACAGTTTGATCATCATGGAGCGAAGAACATTCTACTCACACTCTCACGAAATACGTGCAAACAGAAACATCAATGTCAAGAAATAGATGACAGACAGGTTGCTGTCAAAGAACTATTAAGTTGACGATTGCTCCTGGGTGTCAGTCTATCATCATAGCAGCTCCAATATGTTGTCCTGTCAGTAGGTCGATGAAAGCAGGTTAGTCCCATTCATACTGCTCCTGGGCAGGAAGGAAGGATTTCTGGTACTGGCTACTGTTGCCACTACCGAAAGGCATAACTCCAAGAAAGTCCTTGCCCACTGCCGACGATATCTGAACTACGCAGGTGCCTGGCAACTACAGCACCGCCTTGTCGCTTCATTTAATTAGATGCCCCCAATGAAATGACTAGTGTAGTCATGTGATGTTCCACTGCAATAGTCACTGGGCATTGTTGTTTTCTTTTGCACTTGCCATAACCCACCTGCCATCAACTGTCATTACACACTGACTGTTGTAGACAATTCATTTCTACTATTTTGTATTTTTTAGTTATCTGTTGTTATTAAGTTTTTCTTGATATTTTTTATTAAAACTCACACCGTTACTAGACTTACATTGTGCTAAGCACACCTAACACACCATATCTTTGCTTTCAAGAGTTTACGGTACATCCACAGACATGACCTTACGACTGATGGTGTCATGTGCAATTATTATTATTATAATTTTTGTATAGTATCTTCGACAGTCATGTCATTACTTGCATTTGTCTTTAGACAGTTGAAATATTCCGTGATATAGAGGATATATCACATATATCTCTCTCATAAATATGGAGTTGCTAGTCTCCCATCGGGCACCTCCCAGGTGGCGGATAGGGGAATGCCCACCAGATATGCAGGGTACAGGGGAAATAAAATACCCGGGGTGGACCAAAACTAGCAACTACTGCCTTGTAGTTTAGGTATTGGATTACCAAAGGCTAAAGGAAGAAAACCTTGAGCAAAAATTACCTGGTCCTCCAGGTTGGGGGTTAATGTGATGGGCCAACTCCCCATTCATTGGAAAAACCTCACAGGTTAAAAAGCCTATAAGATTACAGCAGGACGGATATAATAGGAGACGAAAAAGGCTAAGAAAACGGACTGTCTTAATTGGTGTATGGAATATACAAGCATTACAAAATAAAGTAGGAGAAGTGATTAAAGAAATGGAGGCTAGAAATCAAGATATTATTATACTCCCAGAAACTAAGAAAAAATGATGAGGTATTGAACGAATAGGATCATATACACATTTCTATAGTGGTGTCCCAAAAAATCAAAGAGCAAAATGGGGGACATCGATATTGATGAAAAACAAATTCAAAAGAATGGTCACAAACTGGGAACCTATTGATGAAAATCTGATTAAAATTAATATTGATATTCATGGATACAAAATTACTATTATAGGAGTATATGGAATAAGCGAAGATGAACCAATTTGTAAAAAGGATGATTTCTATAATAATTTAAATGGAATCATAGAGGATATCGGAAAAACCAAGGAGATTATTATTGCAGGGGATTTTAACAGTAGAACTGGAAGTAAAATTGGAAATAAAATTATAGGACCATTTGGAGAAAATGTTATAAATGATAATGGTAATAGACTTATTGATATCTGTGAACAAAATTCATTCAAAATATTAAATGGCTTTTATCAACATAAAGAAATACATAAATACACATGGCATAAAGATACATTCAATCAAAAATCAATAATAGACTATATTACAATTAAACAGCAAATGTGGATAAAAATACATGACATAATAGTATATAGAGGGGTAACTCTTAGCGATCATTATTTGGTAAATTCCAAATTTTTATTCCCCTTCAGAGGAAAAAGCACTGAAGAAAATCGAAATTGTCCTATAGAAAATATACAAACAGAAATCAAAATTCCTAAATATAATTTGAATAGTTTGGAGAATGAAAGCACAATATTTTTATATCAAAAGAGATTAGATGAAAAACTGGTAGAAACAGAGTTTGATAATACAGAAGATCAATATCATTATATTGTAAATAAACTACATGAAGCAGCCAAGGAAGCTTTAGGAGAAACAGAAGAAACACGTACAAACCATCCATTATACTACTGGAATGAAGAAATTAAAAAGGAAGTGAAATTAAAGAGAGAAAAATATTTAAAATGGTTAAATACCAGAAATCTTCAAGATAAAATAGAGCTTAATGCACAACAAGCGAAAATCTGGAAAAAGGTTGCAGAAGCAAAAAACAAAGTTTTGGAACAGTCATGTCAAAAAATTGAATCCTATATTGGTGGTAAAAGAAACACAGAAGCATGGAAAACTATAAAAAATTTAAGAAGGAATTTCAAAGAAACAACACATATTAAATATATTACTCATGACTCTTGGGAAAAATATTTTAAAAGTTTATTAACAGAAAACAGGGAAGAATACTTGGAAAACCCTGAATATAATGAAATGATAGATCTACAAGCAGAGAATTACATCCGTTAGGAAATAGAGACAGTATAAACTGCAATAAAATCTTTAAAGAATGGAAGGGCTACAGGCATTGGAGGTATTCCTGCAGAATTATTAAAATTAGGAACAAAGAAATTAATGGAATTGTTAAGAAACCTTTTCGAAAGATGTTTAAATGGGGAAGATGTCCCAAATGATTTGAAAGTAGGATATATTTCAGTGATACATAAAAAAGGAGCGAAAGATGGGTGTAAAAATTATAGGGGAATAACAGTGTCCAATACCTTCAGTAGATTATATGGAAGAATTATTAAATATTTGTTAGAACAAGAATACAAAGAAAAGGAGGCTGAAGAACAAGCAGGTTTTAGAGCTGGAAGATCAACAATTGATCATATCTTTTGCCTACAACAAATTATTGAAAAAAAATGGTTCGGGCACAACCTATACATTTAGTATTCATAGATATAGAAAAAGCCTATGATAGTGTGCCTTAATCCAGTTATGGAAAGCTTTAATATCAATAGGAATAAATCCAAGAATAATTAAAGCAATTCAAAATTTATATAAAAATTCTATTTCAAAAATAAAAATTGGTAAATATCTATCACATGGATTCCAAGTCACAAAAGGATTACGTCAAGGATGTAGTATCTCACCTACATTGTATAAAATATATACAGAAGTAACTTTACAGAATTGGAAGAAAAAAGTCACGCTATGGGAATACAAATAAATGATAGAACAATATACTCGTTACAATTTGCAGATGACCAACTGATTATAGCCCAAGACTATGAGGACATAGAGTATATGACCAGAAAATTGATTCAAGAAAATAAAAAATCAGGTCTAAATGTAAACATGAATAAAACAAAGTACATGGTAATTGGTGGAGTGAATGGAGACTTAATATTAGAAGAAGGGATGGGAACAATAACAGCTACTGAGGAATATAAATATTTAGGTGTGAAAATTACAAATGATGGGAAACAGGACAAAGAAATTAGATCAAGAATAAATTCTGGAAAGATGACAATCTCTTTATTGAATGGAATTCTCTGGGACAAACACATAACAACTGATAACAAAATAAGGATTTTTAAAACAATAGTTTGGAGCATTATTACATATGGTTCAGAAGTGTGGACAACAAAATGGCAACTGAAATCAAAATTATTAGCCACAGAAATGGATTTCTGGAGACGTTCAGCAAGAATATCAAGACGAGAAAGAATAAGAAATGAAGTAATCAGAGACAAGATGAAATGTAAAAATTCTATTATTGATTTCATCGAGCACAAACAACTTAAATGGTATGGACACATCAGACGAATGGAACAGGAAAGGCTACCAAAATGCATAATCGACTGGGTACCAATTGGAAGAAGAAAAAGGGGACGACCACCTGATACATGGAAACAGGGAGTTCAGTCAGCAATGAGGAAGAACAACATTCCTGAAGATTTATGGACAAATAGAGAAGAGTGGAGAACAATAATTAGTGACTTACTGTAATCTAGAATAGGTGCTGGAAGAATGTACTCACATTGTAAATCCAGAATAATAATAAATAAATATTTGTCTGCATTTTGCTGGTATGGTGTTATTTTTCGTTTATGTCTACCTATATATTATAGTGCATTGTTTATTACGTTACATTTCACACCTCTTCCTCATATTATTATTGCATTTATTTCTATAGTAGTGTTCATTTTTGGCCCAAACTCTGTGATTGACACCTTACACATGTATACCTCAATGTTTGAATGCACTGCTTATACACAGCACATTTCACACATGTTTCTTGCAATATTTTCTGTTCGTATTTCTCTACATGTCATTTTCGGTACACACAAACCATGATTTATAGTTTACACCTGCTCATTTGTCCACATCAAATTAATATTTACAAATATCATACTTCAACTGTCATTCACAGATTCACTGACTGTTTGTGAGTACGAGTTTAGGTGAAAATGCAATTTCCGCATGATGGGGCCTTCAGTAAATTAAATTTTTTGTTCTTTTATTTGTAATCAGGGAGATCACGCTTTATGGAGGTACAGAATTTCTTTATTATATTTAGAATATATGTCCATAGGTGCATGTAAATATATAAAACTGCAACCAGTCACTTTTTTTGAAATAGTAGTTTATTCCATGAACGAGTTTCCGAACCTTTCAAGGCTCATTTCAGATGGTATACAAGAAACTACATATCAATTTCAAAGCATAATGCTGCGTGCTGTCCTGCGACAGTGTGGGCGGGTTTTGTTCTTAATATCCATCCGCCTGCTTCCATTGTGATAGTCAGCTGGTACATCACCAACTTTACAGAATATGTATACATATACATCCTGATAACTAAACTGTGTCAGCATCTATTTGTATAGCAACAGCTAGATGCTAGTAAAGTTCGTTATCACAGTGCATATGAATACGTATTCTGTAAAAGTGAGTGATGAGGTTCTAACTGACCATCAAAACTGAAGCAGAGAGCTGGATTTTTATTTTTTGAGTAATCAGTCTTCTGAATGGTTTGATGTGGCCCGCCACGAATTTCAGTCCTGCGCCAACCTCTTCATCTCAAAGTAGCACTTTGAACCTAAATCCCCAATTATTTGCTAGATGTATTCCAGGCTCTGTCTTCCTCTACAGTTTTTCCGCTCCATAGCTCCCTCTGGTACCATGGAAGTCATTCCCTGATGCCTTAAAAGATGTCCTATCATACTGTCCCTTCTTCTTATCGGTGTTCGCCACATACTCATTTCCTCCGCTATTCTCTGCAGAGTCACCTAATTCCTTACCTTATTTCTATCGTCAACCTAACTTTCAGTATTCTTCTATAGCAGCGCATCTCAAATGCTTCGATTCTCTTCTGTTGCGGTTTTCTCCACAGGTCATGTTTCACTACCGTTCAGTGCTGTGCTCCAAACTTACGTCCTCAGAAATTTCTTCCTCAAATTAAGGCCTATGTTTGATATTAGTACACTTCTATTGGCCAGAAATGAGCTTTTTGAAAGTGCTAGTCTGCTTTTAACATCCTCTTTGATTATTTTGCTGCCTAAATATCAGAATTCCTTAACTTCATTTATTTCGTTACCATGAAACGTGAAGTTTCTCGCTGCTCTCATTTCTGCTGCCCCTAATTACTTTCGTCTTTCTACGATTTACTGTCAGTCCATATTTTGTACTCATTAGATTGTTCACTCCATTCAGAATATCACGTAATTCTTCTTCACTTTGTCAGAATAGCAATGTCTTTAGCGAATCGTATCATTGATATCCTTTTACCTCTAATTTAAATTTCACTCCTGGACCTTTCTGTTATTTCAGTCATGGCTTTTTCGATGTACAGACTAAGCACTAGACGCTAAAGACTGAATCCCTGTTTTACACCGATTTTAATCCGAGTAAGTCGTTCTTGGTCGTCCAGCCTAATTATTTCTTCTTTGCTCTTGTACATAGTGTGTATGACCCGTCTCTGTCCATATAGTTTACTCCAATTTTCTCAGAATTTCGAAGATATTGCACTATTTGACTGTCGAGCGCTTTTTCCATGTCGACAAATCCTACAAACGTCTCTTGACATTTCTTTAGTCTTGCTGCCACTATCAATCGCAACGATGGATATTAACAACGAAAGCAGCCCATACTGTCGCAAGCAGTATAACGTTTTGAGGTATGTATCTTCCTTTACATATGAAGACTAGCCTAAAAAGGCTCGAAAACCGGTTCAGGGAATATATAACTTTCTCAAAGAAGTGAATGGCAGACGTTTTGTGTATGTATACACACACACACACTCACACACACACACACATTCACACACACACACACACACACACACACACACACACTCAATAAACAGTCATGGATTCTTAAACATACGTAATGGAGAGACTTAACGTATGAGATTGTTTGTTGGGATTCCTGTGGATGTTTGTGTCTTGGTTGTTGATTCATGTCGTTACAGTTTTGTCTTGAGTTTGGAAAAGCTAACACTTTTCTCTTCGGTTCTTTGTCCACAATAATGTACATAACGCTAAAGATGATAGCCCGATTTTTGCTTGTCCATGTCCCACTACCGTGATACATGTTAATTATACCCCACAGAACAATTTACTGTGAGTGGAGGGTTTTCAAATGTCGAAATTCCTTTGGACTCATCTTTCTTTCACCTTATTTATTCAGATCATGAAAACACATGGAAATATGGTGTTTTGTATCCAACGGCGTTGACACTGTGATCCACATAATGTTTATTAAGGAAGGTTAAAAGTGGCTGTGAACTAAGTTCGTTACAATATTATTGTAAGGAGTAATTATAGGTGATGAGGCCTAGTTTACGTATCTATGGACATCTACGGCTGCGACGACGTGAAGGAATATTCCGAGTGTAGATGGCGAAAAATGCTACTTCGTTGAGGTCACTTCGTGGAACAAGGAGGGCCGCGAACTTGGACATGTCGGATGGGCCTTGGACCGCAGGATTACGCAGCCACGCAGGCGCACCTTTCCCAAGCCGCTTTCCACGCGCAGAAAACAGTTTTTTTATTGGGACGGCGACTGGGGCGTCATACGACACGCCGTTGGGCACCTATCCCCTGCCACGTATAGATACGGGATTGGAAGAGGACAATTTGTCTTTCGGAGGGAGGCTGTATGGACTGCAGAGAGTTTCGTGATTGGCTTATGGAGGCACTGACGTATTATTATTGGCCTTTTAGCTTTTTGAGAGTACTTCACGTGGGAAGTGTTTTGACACTAGTAATGAAGAGACGGGGGACATTCGGGCGGGTCCCATGGTTCGGGTAAGGTTCTGGTCAGGCCACGGAGGCATTGGATCTAGTTGTCAGCTAATGACCACTATAGTCACTGGATCGAGGATCTTGGTCTTGAACGTGGAGAACGAGATGGAGACGCACCGTTCGAATAGATGCAGAAGTGGATTGTTTGATGCAGTGCTGATTCCAAATGGTGGATGGTGAGCATTCATCAGATCTGGCGCAGCAAAAATTGTTAAGCTGAATCTCCTCCATCGACGACGAATGCTTTGAGACAGTAGCAGTCACTGACCTATTTGCCTTTCGCTGTGGCTTGCAGCTTTGCAGTTCACGTCACTGTCAATGAATTGTCATCAGCCTGATCGCGTTGTCACCGTTGATGTCGGCGTGGAAGCAAATTTTCCAACTATCCCCAACTTTGTCAACTATACATCAGTACATAGAATTCATTACATTACTTAAGAACGTGGGTGTAATCGATGGTGTTTCTGTCAGTTCACGTCCAATGTCATTCTCTGTTGGCGTAATAAATTTATAGTTACTCAAAAATATCTTCTGAAGTAACAAATGAGACTTCATCTGATTCATTTATTCATGTCATTCATTTACATTCAACTTGACAGAAATTATTTTGGAATTTTACATATTATCTTCAACTCTACTGCTAAGGGCTACAGTCAGTCATTTGCTTGTTAACTTTACGTTGCGTATGATTCTACATTAGTGTAACTAAAGGGTGGTTCTGTGGCGTAGAATTTTCGAAGGCAGAGGTTCAGTAGAGTTACCTCACATACTTACCACCACAACAGACGCAATGCAACCTCTAATCATTAACATTTTGTTTTGCACCTAATATGTGAAATCGAATTATTTTTACGAAGCTGCATACTTACTCATGTTCAAACTGATTGAATGTCTTAGTGTGTTGGTATTTAATCGTTGTTCTTTACCTACATGTGCAGTTCATTGCACGAAATCACCGATTTTTATTGAAAATCACATCTGTCTCTCCAAATACGCTGGCTGAAACATGGTACATATCCTGGTGATGGAACCAATTATCATCGACATCGGAGTAGTCGTCAATTGACATTGGTTCCGTATCTAACGCCGTCCAGGGTGGCCTAGCGGTTCTAGGCGCTACAGTCTGGAACCGCGCGACCGCTACGGTCACAGGTTCGAATTCTGCCTTGGGCATGGATGTGTGTGATGTCCTTAGATTAGTTAGGTTTAAGTAGTTCTAAGTTCTAGGGCACTGATGACCTCAGAAGTTTAGTCTCATAGCGCTCAGAGCCATTTTAACCATCTGAACCATCAAGGTTTAACGTGTGTGTAATTTGTGAGATGAACAAGACGTAGTGGTTGAGGGCCACGCCGAATAATAGAACAATACATATATTTCGTATATCCCAGTGAACATCGTGGAAAAAATGTTATCAGCTTTCGAATTGCTTGACATTGACCTCCACCTTTGCCTGTTTCGAGCTAGTCATTTTATTCCTACGTAAGTACTTCACCCTAGATCATCTCTAACTCGTTCATCATACTGCATTCTTTATCTACCCAGTTTCATCTCTACATTTCTCTTCCCTTAGTTTCTTATGTGTTCCTGGATATCCCACTAACCACTCCATTCTTCTGGTAAGGGTATTCCATCTAGCATGTGAGGTGTTGACACAAGCGCCAACGCCGTGTTTCTTGAGGAGGCCGAAATGCACGCTGTTAAAGCTCACGCAAACGATCGTGAGGTCTGGAACAGGTCAGAAAAATAAGACTACCAAACAGGAGGTAACTGGTAGAATACTTAACTTTATCCATAATTGGAGAACATAGGTCTGATGATAACCAGCAAAAGATAAATGGCGCCTTGCTAGGTCGTAGCAATTGACGTAGCTGAAGGCTATGCTAACTATCGTCTCGGCAAATGAGAGCGTAGTTGTCAGTGATCCATCTCTGGCTTAGTCGGCTGTACAACTGGGGCGAGTCCTAGGAAGTGTCTCTAGACCTGCCGTGTGGTGGCGCTCGGTCTGCAATCACTGATAGTGGCGACACGCGGGTCCGACGTATACTAGCGGACCGCGGCCGATTTAAAAGCTACCACCTAGCAAGTGTGGTGTCTGGCGGTGACACCACAGCATGCTCTATCCTAACTTATTCCTTGGCAGCACTTCTTCCTTTCGTATATTTTTGTCCACTTAAATTTAAACATATATCTACAATAGAAAGAAAACAGCCCTCGGTCACTATTTTAACGAACTAAGGGGCTCCGGAAAGGCTCAAAATCATGAAAAGTTCAATTTTTACTTTTTTGCGTTTTCTGAATCTGCAGACTATTACCTTTTAATAGCTATATAAATTATTCAATTCCGAAGAGTACAACTATTTTTAAATTTTTTTAGCAATGTGTTCTACATGGGCGTGACCCTCTGTGGCGCTGTTAAACTGCTGTCAAACGGTGTTATTATTGACGTCCGTGTTCATCAGGTACATTTTAGTGATGTGAGATAAAGTATGTGTTGTGGCTAACCTGTGATGGTTCAATATATATCGCTGGTGTGATTGTCGATTGTTTCATGTTTATTTACTCTGTCGTTATCTCGAAAATATTCGTAATTAATTCTGTTTCTTGAGTCTCTGTTTTGTTGAAGTATAATAATGAGTAAAAGTAAAGTTGCTGTTGCGACTTTCAATGATGGCAACATTGTAAGGTGCAAGGTATTTAGAAATATGGGAATGAAGATAGGTTCTAACATGGTACGAGCGATGCTTGCTTTAGACAAGGAACGCCTTCGGGCTGCAGACAGGGCTGTAAAGAGTCTAGAAATACAAGCAAGAGTAAACTGGAGGAGGAACAAGAGGAAGCTGGAGGAGGAGTTTGCAGAGGATGAAGATAATCCATCCTATGGACCTGGAATGCACTAAAAAGTTAATCCAATCTTTCTCGCTCGATTCCCAAAACTTTTATTTTCTCATACTAATTACATGTTTTCTAAGGATCTTCCAAACATATTTGTTTCAAACTTTCAGTAAATGTTACACAGTACCTTCTGCATAATTTAACACAGCCTTTTTCCAAAAATCTGTATATTTTTGAATATATAAATAAAAAATTGCAAAAAAATGTTGTGAATTTTCATTACAATTGAAAAAAAACACTGGTCAACACTCATTTTCTTGCCAAGGATATTTGAGTGGCTTTAGGGTGGGTTAGTGGTGCTGAGGACGAATATAGCAACCATTTATGCAGTTTGGCTCTAGTTTTTGAGATAATGCATGATTTATTCAAAAAATTAGAAAAAATTGCTAATACTGAACTCAAGCGCTACAAACTACAATGGAAAAAGAAAATAATCTTTATAAATAGCTTCTATGAAAACCTGATAGGCATTTGTCCACGTATAAAACATAATTGAAAAGTTTCTCTATAAGTATATCATTTTCCGTCCATGACGAACCGCTTCCTGCACGCTTTCCTTTTATAGGTCTCTTCAGAACAGTCACGTTGCAGATTCCAGGAATAATCTGCCATCATATGCCTGTCCCATCTTCCTTGATATCTTTCCTCTATTCCTTTCATATCTTGATGGAACCGCTCTCCTTGTTCCTCACTGAAATCACCTAGATTACGAGGAAATCGATCCAAGTGGCTGTGAAGGAAGTGCAATTTTATGCTCATGTTAGCTGCTAAGTTTTGAAAGTTAGTGAGCATGTTTTTGACCAGTTCCTCGTAATTGGGAGCTTTATGATTGCCCAAAAAACATTTTACAACAGCGACAAAACAGTTCCAGGCCGATGCTTCAGTGACAGTCATGACACTTGTAAAATTGGTATCGTTGATGAGCCTGCGAATTTGAGGACCATCAAATATTCCTGCCTTAAGTTTTTCACTACTGAATCCAGGGAACGTATTGCAATTGTATGTGAAGCAATTACCATTTCTGTCTAAAGCTTTGGTGAATTGCTTCATTAGTCCTAACTTAATATGTAATGGTGGAAGAACAATCTTGTCCCTACTAACCAGAGGTTCATTAATGATGTTTGCTTCACCAACAGCCATATGTTCCCTTGGAGGCCGTGTTTTCTGCTTCCAATGTTCGTGCTTTGCCCTACTATCCCACATGCAGATAAAACATGGGTGCTTTGTGTATCCACTTTGTTGTCCAAGCAAGAAGTTCACCATTTGCAAATCAACACAAATCAACCACTGGTGCTGCATATACTGAATTTTCAGCAGAACCATCTTGATGTTAGCATATGCTTCACAAAGTTTTGTTCAGTGGGCAATTGGAATAGATGCGTAACGATTGCCATTGTGAGGGAGAACACATTTTAAACTTCTAGTGGAACTGTCTATGAAGAGACGCCAGTCCTCTGGTCTATATTCCGGCAGCCCCAATTCAAGTAAAAGTCCAGGTATATTGCTGCAATACACTATAACCTCTTCTTGGTTGAAGTATGGAAGAAGGTTTTCTTCTCTCGTCCGGTATGGAAATGAGCGTTTGGCATCATTGGCCGGGAGGCCCCTCGCGGGGCAGGTCCGGCCGCCATGGCGCAGGTCTTATCACATTCGGCGCCACATTGGGCGACCTGCACGCCGGATGGGGATGAAATGATGATGAACACAACACAACACCCAGTCCCTGAGCGGAGAAAATCTCCGACCCAGCCGGGAATCGAACCCGGGCCCGGAGAACGGCAATCCGTCACGCAGACCACTCAGCTACTGGGGCGGACTCTCGTCCGGTAAGCTGTTATTTTAACACTTGGATGAAGACAGTTCTTTTCCTTAAGCCTGGATGCTAAGAGTTCTGATGCTTGCTTTGAAAGATTGAGTTCTCGTATCAAGTCACTGAGCTCCTTCTGGTCGAACTGCTGGGGTTGTGTCTCACGTCCTTCGTATTCCGACCCACTACTTGTACATTCCTCGCCGTGCACCTCGTCATCTGATGATGTTAGCGTGGGTTATGTTGTGAAGGTTGGTACAGGAACATCGTTGCTGTGCACCACCGGTCTTCTTGCTGACTCCAAATCGGGATATTCCCACTTTCGTTTTTTGAACCTATTAAAACCTTTCACATTAACAATGCAAAAATAGCATTCATCTGTATGGTTCTTCTGCTCTCGCCATACCATAGGCACTCCGAAGTTTAAGCTTTTCCTTTTTCGTTTTGTCCACTGCCGTAAGCACTCCACACAGCATTTACAAACTTTATGGGGTGCCCACGCCTTGTCTTGATCTCCAAGTTTAATTCCGAAATATGCCAGATACGCTTCCTTCACAAAAGGAGTGATATTCTTCCTGTTCTTTTGAAGAACGTATTCACCACAAATGTAGCAGAACTCATCTCGATGGTTCACGCAAAGACGGCGTGAAGAACTCATGTTTTCCTAAAACAAAATTGCACAAATACTACATATTATGCAGAACTTTCTTGTATTTGCATGTCAGTCACATCCAACAAACATCATTAAATGTTTTGTGTGAAATGAATACTCACCTCTTATTTGCTACATCACGATGAAATGGTTCTATCTCCTTGAAGCTGCACTGCACATGTGTGTGACTTTCGACCATCGCCATTTTTCTTGTTTACACTGAACGCTACCTATCGGCTGTTGCGGGGATTACCTCGGCCAAAAAATGAATGTCGAGTACCGCCGAATTCAAATCTGCACAACCCTCAATATCTTCAACACACGCACCGCACAACAGGACTGAACACATGCTGACAGTGTGATGTTTGCATGATGTAATCCTCAACCACACAGATGCACTCCCTGAGCACAATTGTTTAATAAAGATAGTACAATATCACTAATTAAAAAACAGGTAGCAAATACATTACACCATATATGGACCCTGCAGTCGATATTATCCACATGAAACTCTCATTTCCACAAATAACCTATATCTCAAAAACCAGAGCCAATTTGGAAAAAGTACAAATATACTCGGAACGAGTATCATAACAATATCCCATTTTCGTTCAAACTTCCCTGGCAACGAAAAAAAAATTTTATTTTGTAGAGCTGTGAAATCATCTTCATTAACTGAACTAAAATTTTGTAAAATCCCTGTGTTAAAATGTAGCCCATATTCCAATAAATAATCTGTAAAAAAGTCAACTTCGTACTTCAAATACTTTGTGAGGAAAGATGTAATTTATAAGCGTTATTTTAACATTGCAAGTATAGGGCGTTCCGGAGCCCTTTAACCGGGTTTTAACACTGCTAGGAGTCTTCCTCATGGAAAAAATAATTGCCATCCTTGATTAGCACCCCTGAGTAGATTACTACCAGTTGCTCCCGCTCCCGATTACTGAGGCCAATGTTTCGTTTCAGAACGATGCTTCTTTCGAAATGTGCTCTTAAACTCCTTCGCAGTTTAGATCCTTTATTGAGGAAAGAGATTTCAGCCATTGGCTGGCATCTGTGAAGATATTTCTCCTTCTGCCATCCAGCATAATTTTGCCTTTCACGTAGGATTATTCTCTCGCTGATTCTCCCACTGTGCCGTTCCACATTTGATGGGGCCTTCTGGCTCCGTCTCAGGGTGGGTTCCGTAAAGGCCGCTCTGCCACCGACAATCTGGTGAGCCTGGAGTCAGCCATCCGTACGGCCTTTGCTCGCCGTCAGCACCTGGTCGCTGTCTTTTTCGACATGCGGAAGACATACGGTACGACATGGCGTCATCACATCCTCTCTACGCTTCATGGTTGGGGTCTTCGGGATCCACTGCCGATTTTCACCGAAATTTCCTGTCGCATCGTACCTTCCGCGTGCAAGTCGCGGCCTCCCATTGTTCCTCACGAGTTCAGGAGAACGGGATGCCACAGGGATTTGTTTTAAGTGCCTGCCTGTTTTTAATAGCAATTAACGGGCTCGCTGCGGCGGTGGGAACGTCTGTCTCAGGGTCCTTAAATGCTGACGACTTCTGCCTTTACTATAGCTCTATTGGCATTGCCGCTGCTGAACGTCAGCTGCAGGACGCTGTCCGCAAGGCGCAGTCTTGGGCTGTCGCTCATGGCTTCCAGTTTTCGGCAGCCAAGAGCTGAGTTATGCATTTCTGCGGCGACGCACTGTTCACCCGGAGCCACGGCTTTATCTTACCGGCGAACTTCTTGCTGTGGTGCAGACACATAGGTTTTTGGGAGTGGTTTTTGATGCCCGGTTGACTTGGCTGCCTCATATTCGGCAGCTTAAACAGAAGTGTTGGTGGCATCTAAATGCTCTGCGATGCTTGAGCCACACCAGCTTGGGCGCCGACCCTCTTACGGCTCTACCAGGCGTTAATCCAGTCCCGTCTGGATTATGGGAGCCTGGATTAAGTTTCAGCATCCCCTTCGGCGTTGTGGGTGCTGGACCCAATCCTTCACAGCGGGATATGCCTTGCTACTGGTGCTTTCCGGACCAGCCCTGTGGACAGCATACTAGTGGAGGCAGGTGTCCCTCCACTGCGGTTACGGCGCCAACGTTTGCTGGCCGCTTATACTACGCTTGTTTGTAGCTTGCCCGGGCATCCTAACTCGGTTTCTATTCCCTCAGTCGCACGTCCGTCTCCCAGAACGTAGGCCCCGGTCGGGCTGTACGATCGCGGTCCGCGTCAGAGAGCTTCTCTCTGGCCTTGGGGTTTTCCCTCTTCCACCTCCTTTCTGGGCCCCTCTGCGTACAACCCCGTGGTGTGTGCCCCGCCGTTGCCTTCGGCTCGAATTGGCACAGGGCCCGAAGGACTCAGTCCGTCTGGAGGCCTTCCGCCGCCGCTTTTATTCCATTTGACCAGTATTTGTTGTTCTTGGCCCTTTAGGTGTTATAGCTCCCTAACCCAAATACAATTATGTCACATGATGATTTGAGTTGCCCCTTTCATTAGAGTGATTAAAGAATGACAGTGTTAATGTAACGCTAACCTATTGGAAGTTACTACTACTGCTACTACTTATGCATTTGTAACAATTTGCTACTGTCGGGCACTTTTGACTATTTCTCACCGAAACATCGATTATTGAATACAACCAAGTTGTTGTTTGCACTTTTTGTGCTCATTATCACTATTACTTACCCAAACAAGAAGACACAAGAATATCCCCTCGAAAATAATGGATACACAAACATGTAAGAACACGTCAATCAGACTTTGTCTCAGCTCTGGAATCTAAGGACTAACCCATTCATACAAAGTGTTCTACAATGGCCCCTTCTCAACAGTAGCTGTTTCCCCTTCAGTTACGTCGTTTACTTTCCCTTCGATCGCATTGACAATATTACTCAGTGTATCATTCGGTCTCCGAATGGTATGACAATACGTCTCCAGTTCCTTGCGTGCGCCTCCAACTTCACGTTCGAGAGTAAAATTTTCGCGTCCATCTACAGGCGAGATATTGTCTATGCACACCCATCCCATCAGACTGAGCTCGTAGCATGCCTGCGAATTTTTCCATGGTGATGAGTATACTGATGTACTCACCCCACCTCACTCCATGGCTATTTATATAGGAACTCCTGGAAGTTCCGTCCATCCCTGTCATCATTCAGTTTCCTTGTGTTATCAATAACGAGGAACCCATCATCAGTCTACTGACTGGTTTGATGCGGCCCGCCACGAATTCCTTTCCTGTGCTAACATCTTCTAACATCTTCATCTCAGAGTAGCACTTGCAACCTACGACCTCAATTATTTGATTGACGTATACCAACCTCTGTCTTCATCTACAGTTTGTGCCCTCTACAGCTCCCTCTAGTACCATGGCAGTCATTCCCTCATGTCTTAGCAGATGTCCTATCATCCTGTCCCTTCTCCTTATCAGTGTTTTCCACATATTCCTTTCCTCTCCGATTCTGCGTAGAACCTCCTCATTCCTTACCTTATCAGTCCACCTAACTTTCAACATTCGTTTATAGCACCACATCTCAAATGCTTCGATTCTCTTCTGTTCCGGTTTTCCCACAGTCCATGTTTCACTACCATACAATGCTGTACTCCAGACGTACATCCTCAGAAATTTCTTCCTCAAATTAAGGCCGGTATTTGATATTAGTAGACTTCTCTTGGCCAGAAATACCTTTGTTGCCATAACGAGTCTGCTTTTGATGTCCTCCTTGCTCCGTCCGTCATTGGTTATTTTACTGCCTAGGTAGTAGAATTCCCTAACTTCATTGACTTCGTGACCATCAATCCTGATGGTCGCTGTTCTCATTTCTACTACTTCTCATTACCTTCGTCTATTTCCAGTTTACTCTCAAACCATACTGTGTACTAATTAGACTGGTCATTCCGTTCAGCAGATCATTTAATTCTTCTTCACTTTCACTCAGGATAGCAATGTCATCAGCGAATCGTATCATTGATATTCTTTCACCTTGTATTTTATTTCCACTCCTGAACCTTTCTTTTATTTCCATTATTGCTTCCTCGACGTACAGATTGAAGAGTAGGAGCGAAAGGCTACAGCCTTGTCTTAAACCCTTCTTAATATGAGCACTTCCGTCTTAATCGTCCACTCTTATTATTCCCTCTTGGTTGTTGTACATACTGTATATGACCCGTCTCTCCCTACTGCTTACCCCTACTTTTTTCAGAATCTCGAACGGCCTGCCCCATTTTATATTGTCGAACTCTTTTTCCAGGTCGAATAATTCTATGAAAGTGTCTTGATTTTTCTTTAGCCTTGCTTCCATTATTAGCCGTAACGTCAGAATTGCCTCTCTCGTCCCTTTACTTTTCCTAAAGCCAAACTGATCGTCACCTAGCGCATTTTCAATTTTCTTTTCCATTCATCTGTATATTATTCTTGTAAGCAGCTTCGATGCATGAGCTGTTAAGCTGATTGTGGGACAATTCTCGCAATTGTCAGCTCTTGCCGTCTTTGGAATTGTGTGGATGATGCTTTTCCGAAAGTCAGATGGTATATCGCCAGACTCATATATTCTACACACCAATGTGATTAGTCGTTTTGTTGCCTCTTTCCCGTATTATTTTAGAAATTCTGATGGAATGTTATCTATCCCTTCTGCCTTATTTGACCGTAAGTCCTCCAAAGGTCTCTTAAATTCCGATTCTAATACTGGATCCCCTATCTCTTCTAAATCGACTCCTGTTTCTTCTTCTATCACATCAGACAAATCTTCACCCTCATAGAGGCTTTCAATGTATTATTTCCACCTATCTGCTCTCTCCTCTGCATTTAACAGTGGAATTCCCGTTGCACTCTTAATGTTACCACCGTAGCTTTTAATGTCACCAAAGGTTGTTTTGACTTTCCTGTATGCTGAGTCTGTCCTTCCGACAATCATACCTTTTTCGATGTCTTCACATTTTTCCTGCAGCCATTTCGTCTTAGCTTCCCTGCACTTCCTATTTATTTCATTCCTCAGCGATTTGTATTTCTATATTCCTGATTTTCCCGGAACATGTTTGTACTTCCTCCTTTCATCAATTAACTGAAGTATTTCTTCTGTTACCCATGGTTTCTTTGCAGCTACCTCCTTTGTACCTATGTTTTCCTTCCCAACTTCTGTGATGGCCCTATTTAGAGATGTCCATTCCTCTTCAACTGTACTGCCTACTGCGCTATTGCTTATTGCTGTATCATTAGCGTTAGAGAACTTCAAACGTATCTCGACATTCCTTAGTACTTCCGTATCCCACTTTTTTGCGTATTGATTCTTCCTGAATAATGTCTTGAACTTCAGCCTACTCTTCATCACTACTATATTGTGATCTGTATCTGCTCCTGCGTACGCCTTACAATCCAGTATCTGATTTCGGAATCTCTGTCAGACCATCATTTAACCTAATTGAAATCTTCCCGTATCTCCCGGCCTTTTCCAAGTATACCTCCTCCTCTTGTAATTCTTGAACAGGGTATTTGCTATTACTAGCTGAAACTTGTTACAGAACTCATTTAGTCTTTCTCCTCTTTCATTCCTTGTCCCAAGCCCATATTCTCCTGTAACCTTCTCTTCTACTGCTTCCCCTACAACTGCATTCCAGTCGCCCATGACTATTAGATTTTCGTCCCCCTTCACATGCTGCATTACCCTTTCAATATCCTCATACTCTTTCTCTATCTGTTCATCTTCAGCTTGCGATGTCGGCATGTATACCTGAACTATCGTTGTCGGTGTGGTTCTGCTGTCGATTCTGATTCGAACAACCCGGTCTTTGAACTGTTCGCAGTAACACACCCTCTGCCCTACCTTCCTATTCATAACGAATCCTACACCTGTCGTTGTACCATTTTCTGCTGCTGTTGATATTACCCGATACTCATCTGACCAGAAATCCTTGTCTTCCTTCCACTACACTTCACTGACCCCTACGATATCTAGATTGAGCCTTTGCATTTCCCTTTTCTGATTTTCTAGTTTCCCTACCACGTTCAAGCTTCTGACATTCCACGCCCCGACTGGTAGAGCGTTATCCTTTCGTAGATTATTCAATCTTTTTCACATGGTAACCTCCCCCTTGGCAGTCCCCTCCCGGAGATCCGCATGGGGGACTATTCCGGAATCTTTTGCCAATGGAGAGATCATCATGACACTTCTTCAATTACAGGCCACATTTCCTTTGGATACATGTTACGTGTCTTTAATTCAGTGGTTTCCATTGTCTTCTGCATCCTCATGTCGTTGATCATTGCTGATTCTTCCGCCTCTAGGGGCAATTTCCCACCCCTAGGACAAGAGAGTTCCCTGCACCTCTATCCGCTCCTCCGCCCTCTTTGACAAGGCCGTTGGCAGAATGCGGCTGACTTCTCATGCCGGAAGTCTTCGGCCGCCAATGCTGATTATTTATAAAAATTTAGGCAGTGGCGGCGATCGAACCCGGGACCGAAGACGTTTTGATTATGAATCAGAGACGCTACCCCCCCCCTTTTTTTTTTTTTTGTAACCTCATTTTGTTTGCTTTTGTTCGTTGCATCTGGTCGGTGCGGACGTCGTAAGACATCCATTTATGTTCGTTATTGATCGATTGACTCAGTTTTTTTATTACAGAGGGCACGTAACCCTCTGACCGAACACGCTTTTTTTTTTTTTATTGTATTTTACTAAAACATACATTTCAAGTATTCAACAGTACAATTAATGATTAAACCATTTGCAACATTAAAAAAAGAACCAGTTTTAAACTATTTATATGCTAAATATGTCTAATACAGTAATAATGGTAAAACAAACTTTAAAAGTGGTTACAGTATAACTTTGCTCAAGATAACTGAGATTATTCTAGGTGCAAACTATTGTCACCCAATCAGTGGGTTTGTCTTCAAAGTTGAATTCACTGTTTAATTTGTAAACTGTCCATTGAATAAAAAATAATAGCATATTTAATACCAGTTTTCTTGACTATGAACCAGTTTAAATACAATCCAATTAAACACATACAATAACACAAAAAAAACAAAAAATACAAAAAAAAAGAAAAAGTTCCGGAAGCAAGGTTAAAGTAAATAATAATAAGGAACCAAGTGACTTATTTTTCTTCTGTTCGTTCTCGTTCAAGGTGTTGTAATGGTTTCACATATTTAACCAACACCCATTCTTTCAAAAATGATCTTCAGCATGTTGCCATAGTGCTTCTTGTGGTTGCGATACGTGCTGATTTTTGCATATTCACACTTCATGTAAACGCGGAATTCTATCTCGTTGTCTGACCCAAGTGTGTGGATGACATAACTAACATATTTTCCCATTAACCAGCTAATGGCGTTGGTTTTTAATTTCGGAAAGTATGTCATGTCCGGTCTCAGGAGGAGCGACGGCGTTATATATTGCGTAGAGGATCTGGTGAGAAAGGCGATTTGTTGCCTGATCCAATTCCAGTTATGCATATTGCCACCACAGGTGAATCTGTGGCTGAGTGTATCCACCAGATTGCATTTTCCACAAAGGTGTGTCTGGTTTAAACCGATCCCATATAGTCTCTCGTTGGTGCTGATGACATTATTAACTGTTTTGTACCATGCGGAAATAGCGTCTGTAGATAGCCCGGCATAGTTGATGTTCCGCCATACAGCTTTCCAGTCACAATTTGGGAATTTCGTTTCAATTTTGTTTCTACCCTCATTTAACTTCCTTTCAAGTATGATGTCGCGCGCTGTGATACGTGTGTTGCTTCTGATTTCGTCACTAAGATAACTTGCTTCGAGGAAAAAGTTCCTCACATACTGCAGACGGGCATTAATCCTTCGCACATCAATCGGTGCTTGCAGGCTATGGGGTGTCACAGCCTCAAAGAGCTTTGCGGTTATACATTGTGGAAGTTCTCTGAGTATATGGAAAGTCCGTTTGAGGAACAGAGCAGACGCTTTATTGCGAATATCCACCAAACCGAGGCCCCCGTTTCTGACATCCAGTATAACCGTAGTCGCACCAACCCTGAATATGTCTCCTCTCCATAAATAATTGGTAACAGTGGACATGATCCCTTTCGCTACTAGTTTAGGGATTGGAAATACCTGCGCAGTGAAATACGCTTTAGACAAAACGCAGGAGTTGATGAATCTGACTTTTTGCACCAGGTCCATAGTTCGATGGATGTTCTCCATTACAGCACCATGAACTTTCCTCCTAGTTTCCGTCCAGTTAAAAGCAGCCATCCGCATCGGACATGCCATTAAGGTGATTCCCAAAGTTTTATGTTTGTTGTCTTGTTTTGCCCATGCCAGTCGAAGGTGATCTAGGCCCCGTAGATTCAATATTTGACTTTTGTTTTCATTTGCTATCGCTCCCGACGCTAGACAATATCTTTGGATTTCTCTTTCCAGTGTAACTGTCTCCTCCTTATTCCTTATTACAACGCCCACGTCATCAGCATAAGCTCGTATGACAGTTTTCTCACCACTCAATGTTATGCCTGTTAATCTTGCGTGGACAGTGCGGAGGAAGGGCTCTAAAGATACTGAAAATAAAAACATTGATAAGGGACTGCCCTGTGGAACCCCTCGCCTTATCTGTATGGGTTTAGATGTTTGGCCATTGATTGCTATTTTCGCATTTACACCTGTTGCAATATTCCTTAGCATGTTCACAATCTGGGGGTGGAAATCCATTCTTGACAGCGTCGCAAAGAGGTATCTATGACTAACGCGGTCAAAAGCTTTGTTGAAATCTATAAAGATTAAAGCACATTTTATACTTGTCACTGAGGTAATTGCAATGACGTCTCTGTATGCAGATAGACTTTCGAATATCGTTCTGGTCGGAGAGCAAGATTGGTGATGACTCAATATTTTGTTGGAAAAGGCAGAGAGTCTTTTGTTGATAATACGCGAAATTATTTTGTAATCAGAATTTAGTAGCGAAAGAGGCCGAAAATTGTTTAAGTTGGTTTTGCCTTTACTCTTAGGAATCAGTACTATTTTACTTTCCTTAAACTCTGCAGGGACCGTTTTTCCGTTCAGGACCTCATTTGCCATGGAAGTGATCTTATCCCCAATTATAGACCAGTAGCGGGCATAAAACTCCACAGGGAGGCCATCAAGTCCCGGAGATTTTTTGAGAGGTGAGTTACGCACTGCCTCATGCACTTCATCTTTAGTAATAGGTGACAGGATGTCAGCGTTGTCTGTTCCCGACAATTGTGGACCTAAAATAGTGAGAAAATCCGCGAGAGCTGCATCTTCCACTGTGGTAGGGGCATATAAGGTTTCATAGTACCTGTGGACTTCGTCCAGTATTTCTTTCTGGCATGTGAGCTTTGTACCAGTATGCGTCTGGATTTCATCAATAAAAGTTTGACGTCTATTTTTAGCATGCCGCACCAAGTGATACAGAGAAGCTGTTTCATCTGCTATGACTGATGTGGCTTTCGATTTAATTTTTAGTCCCTCCATCTGTTGCCGTTTAATGCTTAATAACTTGGCTTTTATTTTTTTGATATCATTCAGACGAATTACGTCATCATGTGCCTGTTTATATAAGTCTCTTAAAACCTTATAATAAAACTCCATTGTATTCCTCAACTCCCTGTGCCTCGCTGCACTATACTGCATGACAACTTTCCGCAGCCTTGGTTTAGCCCTCCTTGTCCACCAGTCAATGACTGTTGGGTGCTTGTCTACTGTGCGGAGGCACATAGTCCACGCAAACCTTACTTCCTGTTCCAGTTCTTCGTCAGTTAAAACAGAGATATTTAAGTTCCATTGGCCTCTGAATCGACGGGTTGGCTGTACACTTAGATTAAAGCAAGTTAAAAGTGTACTGTGATCGCTAAAATACACTGGAATAGTCTCAACGTTTAATCAATAATTTTGCAAATTTGATGACACGTAAATTCTATCTAGTCTGCTGCGAGAGTGGCTGGTTATATACGTGAACCCGACTGACGTCGGGTGCTGAAGTTCCCACACATCCTTAAGGTGTAGATCACTTACTAACTTTTTTAACTGTGGCGAGTAGTTGAAGTTGGGTTGTTGATCTTTCTGGTTTAAAACACAGTTAAAATCTCCACCTAGTATAAGAGAACACGGATTTTTCCTCAATAAATAAATCAGTTCATCTTGAAAAAACTTCGCACGATCCAATTTGTGGGAAGTTCCTGATGGGGCGTAAAGGTTAATCACTGTCACATCGAAAATTTTTATGCCTATTGCTCTTCCTGATTCTAGTCGTTCGATTTCAGTCACCGGAATGCCTTCCCTTATAAGAATGGCTGTACCGATATTGGCTTCCGTCGAAACATTAACAATTTCAAAAAAGCCTGGGATCCGAAATTCCGCTATCGCAACTTCTTGTAGCAACGCGATATCTGTTCCGGACTGGTACAAGAATTCTTTTAGTGCTGCCAATTTCAAGGGTGACTGTATTTTATTAATGTTAATAGTAGTAATGCTATAAGCTTGCAGCACAGACATACCGGAAGAAGCTATTTGAGATGAGGTTAGGTATGATTATAGCAGCAAACGTGCTTCCCTACAAGGCACGATCTTTACAAGCTGTGTGCCCATTACATGTACTAACTGCCTACAAAAATTTGCATTGCTTTTAAACAAATAGCTTGAGAAGAAAAGTATCCTGAAATCCTGACAACGCATTGCTATAAATCACTGTGGCCATTCTCTTTCTCCTCGTCAGTGTTGGCCCTGATGACTTCATATTTAATATTCTTTTTCTTTATGTCTTTCTTCTCTGGTGTGACTTTCGCTTGATGACGCGTGACAGCAAGACCCGGTGTCTGTCGCAGCCGCCGGCGGTGGCTAAATGGGGCAACGGCCGTGGCTTGCGAGTCGTCAATGTTTGGCTCCGGCGTGGTGTCTGTTGTGTTGTTTTGCTGGCGAGGCGGTGATGCTTGTGTATTTCCTCCTTCGGCGCGGCGTTGCGCTTCGGAGTCAGCAGGTTCTTTACCTGGTACTTCCTCGTACGGTTTGCACTGTATGGGTTGTGCACTTGATGCGGTTATTTCAGCCGTGACCTCAGGCTCAGGGTCACATTTCCGTGAAAAATCACTATCCGCTGCGTCACTATCTGTTCGTGGCGGTGTAAGTCCTTGTGCGGAAGTGGGAGCCACATCGACCGTCATTCCATCTCCTTTTTCCACTTCTAAAAGATCTTTAGGACTGGGCTTCGGCCTCCTGGCAACGGGTGTTTCACAGGAAGAGTCCTCATCAACATTTCTTTCAGTGTCCTCTAGAGGACGCTTTTTTGTGGGAATCTCGCTGTCACGGGACGGAATTTCAGCAGTTAATGCAGGTTTTAAAGACGGAAAGTCATTAACATTAAGTGCAACATTTTCAGAGGTAGTAACAGGATCCACGACCGCCGCCGGCTCTGTTGTATTACTGGCTGGCAACAAATCGTTGAGTGTCAATTTCCGGCGTTGCGTAAGGTTATTTGTTAGCACAAATACACGGCGAGGGCAGTCCTGACGGAGGTGACCAGACTCGTTACATACATGACATGTAGGGGTTTGCCCTGAGTACATAACATGCGCCTTGTGCCCGTCAACAAAGATGTGGGAGGGAATGTTTGCTTTCACTTCCATCTCCACGGAGCGAATGCCGTTAAAGCACTGCAGCTTGAAATGCGAAGCCCACCTTTCGTTGACTATTTGCCTGACAACCCCATACTTTGATAGGACATCTTTAATTTTCGAATTGTCTACTTCTATGGGAATATTCAAAACCCTAACATTCCTAATTACAGACTCGGAATTCCGGAGTTTGACAGTACTTTTAGTACCATCACGGTGTATAAATTCCGTTTCATAACCAAATTTTGCCAGAAAGCGGTCTACACTCGCGGAATCGTTAAACTTTACAAAAATGCAGTATTCATCAGAGTCCAGCTGCATGGTATGAACAGATTCAGAATGAAGGCCAATTACTTCGGTAATCCAGTCGTGTATTTCAAGTGCAGAGGGCTGTACTCGACGGGTGTACTTGTCGAAGGTGAAAATCACGGTGTTTTTTCTCACGGAGTTTGCCATGGTGTTCTGCAGCGAAGAAATCTCGGACAACGCCGAAATCCCAACGGCACTTCGTAGAAAGATGACACGAAAGAAGACCAAATGCGCAATTGATAACGCTTAATTCACGTGCAAAACGTCACAAAACACGAAAACACTGGCGTAAACACTGTACGTTCACGGGGCAAACTTGAGGAGCGTGCGACCGCTGCGGCAGCTAACGCCAGACTGAATGAAACTACCTGGCAGATTAAAACTGTGTGCCCGACCGAGGCTCGAACTCGGGACCTTTGCCTTTCGCGGCAAGTGCTCTACCAACTGAGCTAACCTGTGTGCTGGACCGAGACTCGAACTCGGGATCTTTGCCTTTCACGGGCAAGTGCTCTACCAACTTTTTTTTTCTGGTATAGTTCGTTGCGTTTGGTCTGGGCGGACGTCACAAGACATCCGTTCAAGTTGATCGTTCATTCCTTGACTCAGTATTTTTATTACAGAGAGCACACAGCCCTCTGACCGAACACGCTGAGCTACCGTGCTGGTGTCCCTAGACCACGGGGAAAGTCACTGTTATAGCGTGTGAAAGTATTTTGGTGCATTGTAGCTGTGTTGAAATTCTACGTGAGTGAAAGTGTGAGATGTACATAGTGGCTGTGTCCTATTCTGTTTAACTCCCAGTAAGTTCGTCACTTTACATGGCGCAAACTTATGATGATCCTGCTCAGTGAAGAGCCGTTATATAATAAATATAATACTATTAAGCAAACATAAGTCGTTGTAATACCTCATGTGACATAACAGACCCTCGTTATAGACGGCGGTCACATAGATCCACCTTTTTTACTGTCCATTGAATCACATGCAGCACCCTCACTACATTCAACCCCACATTCTCCAAAGATCTTTGGTTTTTCTACTTAAACGTACGATTCCTCGTGTATCTCTACAGAGTCCGATAGCTTTTAAGCCCCATCATATGAGAGCTTCCACTGGTGAGCTACAGCCCGATCAAAAACTCTAAAGGGGTCTCTCCCAGCACTGTATGGAGAGAAAGTGTAATCCTGGCATAAATCAGTTTCGCGGCTTCAAAAGAGGCAACCGTGTCGTGGCGTTTGAAGCGCAATTCATTAGAGAGAAACTGACCTCCTACAGTTAGAATCATGGACAGGAGCGACGTCCACTCCAATGCCCCCGTCGCCGTTAACTGACTCCCTCGCTGTCTGAAGCGATTTCCACAGCCCGTCACTGACCCCAGCAGACGTAAATCCGCATTTAACTGCAGGTCCGTTCTGTGATTAATTCATCGGCCTCTGTCAAACGCAGCAGAGTAACACAGAAGTAAAATCCAACCTTTTTGTGGGGAATAAGGTGGAATAAAAGTCCCACTTCCCTTTCGATGGCCAGCTGTCACAGGAAACCACCCTGTGTGACACTCTCCCGAATATGTCGGAGCAGCCGCTATCACATGCGTTACTTTCAGCGAGGGAAGCAATTAGCTCTTTACATCGCGCCACCTGCGCTCTAACGCCTCGTGTAGTCGACGGTGTTCTGCTGCCCTGATTACAGAGCCTATGTGTCACCAAATTATCGGTATTCTTGTGCTAAGCTCACCTCCTTCAAAATAACAATTTCGTTGTCTATCTACACCAAATCTTCCATTTGTTCTAAGTATGTGTTATACATACAAGATTTACTTTTTGTCAGTATGTTCATAACGAGGTGATCATCAAGGACATCGGTGGCCACTTACCATGTAATAATGTCCTATAGCACATAATAAATATCACACTGAAATCATACCATGTATGTACAAATGTGAGCCGGGAATCGCACTAAAATTACGTCATTACTCATCGAATCAGTGCAACTATACACATAAACCGGGCCCGCATCTCGTGGTCGTGCGGTAGCGTTCTCGCTTCCCACGCCCGGGTTCCCGGGTTCGATTCCCGGCGGGGTCAGGGATTTTCTCTGCCTCGTGATGGCTGGGTGTTGTGTGCTGTCCTTAGGTTAGTTAGGTTTAAGTAGTTCTAAGCTGTAGGGGACTGATGACCTTAGATGTTAAGTCCCATAGTGCTCAGAGCCATTTGTACCACATAAACCGGACGAAGACACATTTTGTAGCGCTCTCACTGAGTGACACAGAAAATGCAGCATACATGTCATCTACTACCGATGTATACTACTGGCCATTAAAATTGCTACATCAAGAAGATAAACGGGTATTCATTGCACAAATATATTGCACTAGAACTGACATATGATTACATTTTCACGCAATTTGGGTGCATAGATCCTGAGAAATCAGTACCCAGAACAACCACCTCTGGCCGTAATAACGGTCTTGCTACGCCTGGTCATTGAGTCAAACAGAGCTTGGATGGCGTGTTCATGTACAACTGCCCATGCAGCTTCAACACGATACCACAGTTCATCAACAGTAGTGACTGGCATATTGTGACGGGCCAGTTGCTCCGCCACCATTGACTAGACGTTTTCAGTTGGTGAGAAATCTGGAGAATGTGCTGGCCAGGGCAGCAGTCGAACATTTTCTGTATCCAGAAAGGCCCGTACAGGACCTGCAACATGCGGTCGTGCATTATCCTCCTGAAATGTTGGGTTTTGCAGGGATCGAATGAAGGGTAGAGCCACGGGTCGTAACACATCTGAAATGTAACGTCTGATGTTCAAAAGGCCGTCAATACGAACAAGAGGTAACCGAGACTTGTAACCAAAGACACACCATACCATCACGCCGGGTGATACGCCAGTATGGTGACACACGCTTCCAATGTGCGTTCACCGCGATGTTGCGAAACACGGATGCGACCATCGTGATGCAGTAAATGGAACCTGGATTCATCCGAAAAAATGACGTTTTGCCATTCGTGTACCCATGTTCGTAGTTGATTGAGTACACAATCGTAGGCGCTCCTGTCTGTGATGCAGCGTCAAGAGTA
Source organism: Schistocerca cancellata (assembly GCF_023864275.1). Taxonomy (NCBI): domain Eukaryota; kingdom Metazoa; phylum Arthropoda; class Insecta; order Orthoptera; family Acrididae; genus Schistocerca; species Schistocerca cancellata. The sequence continues at coordinate 47,920,261 of NC_064626.1, read as the reverse complement.
ACCGCAGCCGTGGTATCCGAGCTGATAGTCCATGCCGCTGCAAACGTCGTCGAACTGTTCTTGCAGTTGGTTGTTGTCTTGCAAACGTCCCCATCTGTTGACTCAGGGATCGAGACGTGGCTGCACGATCCTTCACAGCCATGCGGATAAGATGGCTGTCATCTCGACTGCTAGTGATACGAGGCCGTTGGGATCCAGCACCGCGTTCCGTATTCCCCTCCTGAACCCACCGATTCCATATTCTGCTAGCAGTCATTGGATCTCGACCAACGCGAGCAGCAATGTCTCGATACAATTAACCGCAATCGCGCTAGGCTACAATCCGACCTTTATCAAAGTCGGAAACGTGATGGTACTCGTTTCTCCTCCTTACACGAGACATCACAACAACGCTTCACCAGGCAACGCCAGTCAACTGCTGTTCGTGTATGAGATATCGGTTGGAAACTTTCCTCATGTCAGCACGTTGTAGGTGTTGCCACCGGCGCCAACCTTGTGCGAATGCTCTGGAAAGCTAATCATTTGCATATCACAGCATCTTCTTCCCGTCGGTTAAATTTTGCGTCTCTAACACGTCATCTTCGTGGAGTAGCATTATTAATGGCCATTAGTGTGTGTGTATATATATAAATTTTGAATTGTATGTAAATATTTGTAATTTAAATTCTTTCTTTTAATAAGTAAGGACAAGGCTTCACCGTATGTGTACATTTAGGTAGAAGACTGTTGACGTTCCATTGTATTTATCAATGTCTGACTTTTTCCCAGAGCTTATAAGTTACACAGTAAAAGGAATTATTTGCATCGACTAGCAACTGAAGAAACTGCAGAAAGGTGGGAATTTAAGGAGATGGGACCTGGATAAACTGAAAGAACCAGAGGTTGTAGAGAGTTTCAGGGAGAGCATAAGGGAACAATTGACAGGAATGGGGGAAAGAAATACAGTAGAAGATGAATGGGTAGCTCTGAGGGATGAAATAGTGAAGGCAGCAGAGGATCAAGTAGGTAAAAAGACGAGGGCTAATAGAAATCCTTGGGTAACAGAAGAAATATTGAATTTAATTGATGAAAGGAGAAAATACAAAAGTGCAGTAAATGAAGCAGACAAAAAGGAATACAGACGTCTCAAAAATGAGATTGACAGGAAGTGCAAAATGGCTAAGCAGGGATGGCTAGAGGACAAATGTAAGGATGTAGAGGCTTGTCTCACTAGGGGTAAGATAGATACTGCCTACAGGAAAATTAAAGAGACATTTGGAGAGAAGAGAACCACTTGTATGAATATCAAGAGCTCAGATGGAAACCCAGTTCTAAGCAAAGAAGGGAAGGCAGAAAGGTGGAAGGAGTATATAGAGGGTTTATACAAGGGCGATGTACTTGAGGACAATATTATGGAAATGGAAGAGGATATAGATGAAGACGAAATGGGAGATAAGATACTGCGTGAAGAGTTTGACAGAGCACTGAAAGACCTGAGTCGAAACAAGGCCCCGGGAGTAGACAACATTCCATTAGAACTACTGATGGCCTCGGGAGAGCCAGTCATGACAAAACTCTACCATCTGGTGAGCACGATGTATGAGACAGACGAAATACCCTCAGACTTCAAGAAGAATATAATAATTCCAATCCCAAAGAAAGCAGGTGTTGACAGATGTGAAAATTACCGAACTATCAGTTTAATAAGTCACAGCTGCAAAATACTAACGCGAATTCTTTACAGACGAATGGAAAAACTGGTAGAAGCCGACCTCGGGGAAGATCAGTTTGGATTCCGTAGAAATGTTGGAACACGTGAGGCAATACTGACCTTACGACTTATCTTAGAAGAAAGATTAAGAAAAGGCAAACCTACGTTTTTAGCATTTGTAGACTTAGAGAAAGCTTTTGACAATGTTAACTGGAATACTCTCTTTCAAATTCTGAAGGTGGCAGGGGTAAAATACAGGGAGCGAAAGGCTATTTACAGTTTGTACAGAAACCAGATGGCAGTTATAAGAGTCGAGGGGCATGAAAGGGAAGCAGTGGTTGGGAAAGGAGTAAGACAGGGTTGTAGCCTCTCCCCGATGTTATTCAATCTGTATATTGAGCAAGCAGTAAAGGAAACAAAAGAAAAATTCGGAGTAGGTATTAAAATTCATGGAGAAGAAGTAAAAACTTTGAGGTTCGCTGATGACATTGTAATTCTGTCAGAGACAGCAAAGGACTTGGAAGAGCAGTTGAATGGAATGGACAGTGTCTTGAAAGGAGGATATAAGATGAACATCAACAGAAGCAAAACGAGGATAATGGAATGTAGTCGAATTAAGTCGGGTGATGCTGAGGGAATTAGATTAGGAAATGAGACACTTAAAGTTGTAAAGGAGTTTTGCTATTTAGGGAATAAAATAACCGATGATGGTCGAAGTAGAGAGGATATAAAATGTAGACTGGCAATGGCAAGGAAAGCGTTTCTCAAGAAGAGGAATTTGTTAACATCGAGTATTGATTTAAGTGTCAGGAAGTCGTTTCTGAAAGTATTTGTATGGAGTGTAGCCATGTATGGAAGTGAAACATGGACGATAACTAGTTTGGACAAGAAGAGAATAGAAGCTTTCGAAATGTGGTGCTACAGAAGAATGCTGAAGATAAGGTGGGTAGATCACGTAACTAATGAGGAGGTATTGAATAGGATTGGGGAGAAGAGAAGTTTGTGGCACAACTTGACTAGAAGAAGGGATCGGTTGGTAGGACATGTTTTGAGGCATCAAGGGATCACAAATTTAGCATTGGAGGGCAGTGTGGAGGGTAAAAATCGTAGAGGGAGACCAAGAGATGAATACACTAAGCAGATTCAGAAGGATGTAGGTTGCAGTAGATACTGGGAGATGAAGAAGCTTGCACAGGATAGAGTAGCATGGAGAGCTGCATCAAACCAGTCTCAGGACTGAAGACCACAACAACAACAACAACAACAACAGCAACGATAATAGCAGTGCTTATGCGTTGTAAATCCTTCGGGTTGGGGGTTGTAGCGCAGAGCGGGCGGAGAGAGCGAGAGACGGGTTCCAGCGTTTGTAGTGTGCGGAAGGGTGGTGTTAACGCTCTCGAAGTAGAGAGTACCATTTTCGGCGGAATCACGTACGTGAGCCAGGGGTAAGGACAGTGGATGGGTGGAAGAGGCTGTATTAATTACGATTGCCCGTACCTGTAATTAGCCGTGGCTCCACAATATGCTGCCGTCTTCACCAACAGCCGCAGTTCCAGCAACGCAGTTTCGTCGTCGGCTCATAGTTTCGTCGTATGCACAGCACTGAAGTAAGACTGTTCATTGGTAGAATGTATTAACGACTAACCCAACAGCACAACTGAATGTGATTTGATTGATGGGATTTATTTAAATAATAATCAGTTAAACTCAGGGCGATTGTGTTCTCATTGCACTCAGACATTGTTAAGAAGCAGGCCCCCTGTTCCCTTGTTACCTAATAAGCCAACTGATTGTCCTAAGAAACAAACTGAATAGTTACAGCCAGTTTATTTATAAATAATTTCGCTTTTAGAATTTTAGCCTCAGTCTACTTTCAATTAACTGATGTACAACAGAGGCTTCAGTGGATGACTAAGGTAAAGCAATTTCATTTTTGAAGTTGGGGTGTAAAAGTAGACTGCCTCCAAGTGGTACACCCGGGCAATGCTGAAAGGTAGCTAAAAGTCTACTACTCTCGTGGCGCTGCACTATGAGTGTGAACTTATCTCGCGGCTTAAAGTGCAAATGGAAGCAAACAATAAAATGAATAGGTCTTCTCAAAGTCCAGTGACAAGAGACCTCGGCCCATCAGTCAGAGTACTGCAAATTAACATAGAAGGTATAAGCATGCCTAAAAGTGATACCCTCTCAAGACTAGCACGGGATAACAATATACATGTCATACTGGTCCAAAAACACATGTAAACCACGAGGCAGATCTCGTGAAAAGAGGTATCATAAGTGGATACACTGTTGCTGGAGCTACTCACCATGAAAACTATGGATCTGCTACATACGTGCGTAGTGACATTGATAACTGGGCTCCAATAAAAGTAAGTTCTTCTGATAACATATTTTTAATAAAAACACTAGTAAGTAACCTCACAATAGTCAACATATATAAGCCTCCTAACATCCAATGGCCAAAAGAAGCACTCCCAGAAACAAAATACTCTACCCTCTTAATGGGCGATTTCAATAGCCACCACTGTTTATGGGGCTATAGTGAAAACGATGATAATGGTTAAGCCCTACTTGAGTGGGCAGGTATTGAAGACCTGCAACTAATATATGATGCTGAAGAGGGACACACTTTCTTGTCAGGTAGATGGTTGGTTCAAATGGCTCTGAGCACTATGGGACTCAACTGCTGAGGTCATTAGTCCCCTAGAACTTAGAACTAGTTAAACCTAACGAACCTAAGGACATCACAAACATCCATGCCCGAGGCAGGATTCGAACCTGCGACCCTAGCGGTCTTGCGGTTCCAGACTGCAGCGCCTTTAATCGCAAGGCCACTTCGGCCGGCTGTCAGGTAGATGGCAACGCGGTGTCAACCCAGATCTAATAATGTATGTTAATTGTAATTAATTTGTTCAAAAAATGCCCAATAATAATTTTTTATAAAGTAACTTTTTTAAAGAAAAACATTCATTTCAATTTAAAGAACACTATGCATTTCCTCCAAGAATCAAAATTAAATATAAGCCAGGTTTGCACGAAGCTGTGTAGTAGAATTTACAATTAAGAGCAGATATAGATGCAGTTGTTTTTATTGAGGTAACAATTTTTTGCTTTTTTATTCTGAATACAGGGCCGAAGGTCAGCGCTGCTCCCTTATAAAATTTATCAGGCTTAATTATTTCTGTTGAGATGTTACATTCAGTTGATGGTTCATTATTTGATTGATATTATTGCGGGTTTATGATCGATTATCATTTATTATTTCTGCGGGGAGGTTACACTTGGCGACATCCGGCCAGGATCGTATTTCTTTGTGAATCTTCTGAGAAGTAGTCATATATCTGCTCTTATTTACTTAAATATAATTAGGATTTGGCGCAACGCATTTACTAATTTTGTCACTTTCTTCCACAGATCATCGGCAATTCGTTGCTCTTTGTTGGATTTTTGTTTGTTGGATTTTGCATTGTGCGTATTTCATTAGTGAATAATTGTGAATTGTGTAAAAATGCCGCGAAAAACTGTTAATAGTACATCGCGAGGTATAATGAGTGAAATAGTTGACTTAAACAACTTGAACGATAGTACTTGTGACACGCAGTGTAATGATGACAATCCCCCATTTACGGACAACCAGTGTGTACCGGCCACTAATGATGATTTTTATCTTACGTAGAACAAACGAGTTCAATTGTGACCTCTGTTAATTTGACGACAATTGATGACGCAGGGCGTTCTGTTGCAATGAGCGCTGCCCAGCTTAACACACCCGGTTTGCAGTATTTACGTGACGGACGGACAGATTATTTTAATGAAAACGAACAGTGTAATCAGAATGCGTCGGATTCATTTGATTCCGAGGTGGTGATTAACAGTGCACATCCGATGATTTGCAAACCTTTTTGTGAATCACATAATAACCAAATGGTTACAGAAAGCGTGACAATTGCAGATTGACCATTAAACAGCACAGAGAATAGAGTAGGTAATACTGGCTTGGATCAAATTATGGCACTATTGCTACAACAATTTGATTAAAAATACAAACAACTTAATAAAAACCTAGATAACAATACCAAACAACAGAATGAAAGACAAGACAACAATCTCAAACAACTTAGTGATGATCTCAAACAACAACTTAATGAAAATTCTAAACAACGGAATGAAAGACAAGACAACAATCATAAACAACTTAGTGAACGGAACAAACAGCTTAATGAAAAATTAGACAACAATTTCAGACAGTTAAATGAAAAACGAGACAACAATTCCAGACAGCTTAGTGAACAGATTAGAGCCGTTGCCGCGTAGTTTCATGATACTAAGGAACAATTACGTGAGGAAATTGAGACTTGTGCTGGGAAAAGTAGTGAATAAATTAGATTTGTTGCTCAAGAATTAAGGGATATGCAAACAGCTGCAACAGAATCACTTAGAGACGAAATTAGTGCAGTCGGTAAACAATGCTCTGAAAAAGCAACACAATTACGCGACGAGTTTAAATTAATGACAGCAGAACTTCCGCGCACAATTGATGCAAAGTTAGACGCGAAATTCGACCAACAGAACACTCAAATTGACGAACGTTTTAATCATCACCTACAAAACAGTGATACGGGTTTCCGTAAATTTATACAGGAACAGAATAAAGTAAAGCGACAAGTCATGGAAACAATTACCGCACAGAGACAGGAAGATAAACGTAAATTGTTTGCGAAGGCAAGAACATACGTTGACAACAATATTGCTACAGTGTCCGACGAAATTAATACCACCAAACAGTTGAACACAGAATTACGTGATGAAATTTCCGATCTTAAATCGAAAACAGACACACACACACACATACACACACACACACAGATTTTCAGACAGTGACAGACAGACTCGAACAATTAGAACTAACACAGGAATCCGATGTCATTAAAACAGACGTTAAAAATTGAGCGAAACCACACGTAAAATACAAAAACAAATTAATGCTTCTGACACTAAAAACGATGATCAGGTAAAAATACTGACTGAAAAATATGATGAATTGGCCAGTCGTATTGATGTTATCGAAAGTAATAATGACAGCAAATCAGACGATACTGCACCGATTTAGTTTAACCAAACACCTGAATTCCAATATTTACAGCAGACAATCAATGAGATCGATTCGTCTAATAACACATTACGTAGAAAATTGTCAAGTTTACAGCAAGAGGTAACAGAGATATAAAATGTTTCAGCGTTTAACACATCACAGTAGACGCCACTTTGCGAACATTTGTCAGAATCACGCAGCGCGTATAATTTGGGTAATTTACAAAGAGTACGCGGCGTAGATTCCGAACAGACACAGACAAATAGATTCTCTTACAATCCTGAACCTGTTCAGACATACAGAGATGATAATTTTGATTACAAACATTTCCTATCAGTGAGAAAATTTAAAGTATTTTAAAATGACAGGACACAGATTCACCCCCTGGATAGGATACAACAATTTAGCTTTGCTTTTCCACCGACTTGGCCCATAACACACAAAGTTGAATTTAATTGCAGTTTTTTGGAAGGCGAACCGGCAACTCGTATGAGACCGATCGCGAGACAATGTTACTCGATAGAAGAATTTTTCAGAATGCTTTTCTGTCAGCGTATTGGTCGAAGACGACACAGCGCGGAATTAAGGATAAACTAATTAGTTTACCGAATTATGAGAACTCAAATTTTTCCACTGTCACGCAATTTTTTGAGCACATGGTCCAACAAAATCAGTATTTAAGTGAACCATACAGTGAATCTGCACTGATACAATTATGCATTTCTAAATTACCACGGTCATTAAGAGTGTCACTTTTAACGGGTCAGCAGAAGGAAAATATTTCTGCATTTAGAGATCTGTTACAGCTTTTGAAAGTGCAACAATCGGATTATTCCTTTATAAACAAAAATTTTTCATATCATAACGAAGGTCAACAAACGCACAGCAATTACGGTGAGCCACACAATTTCAATAGTAAAGGTAATAGACAATTCAGGAACAACAACCAACAGAATTTTAATAACAGGCAAAATTTTAATTATCAGTATCGTCAAAATTATCAGCAACAGCAAACACATTTTGGTAACAATAGAGGTTTTTCTCCGCAACAGCATGGAAAGCCAGGCGGTTAGCATACCTAACCAACAATGCAGTGTGCAAGGTCAGGCAAGCCTTAATGTTTCACCGCGTGCACGTATAGTCTCAGCTACAAAAAATAGTAACGCACGGCAGCAAGGAAATCACTACATACAGAAAACACAGTACTTCAATTCCTATCGCAATGCACCGTATAGAAATGACTATCACGACAGACGTAAAAACAATGAGCACAATTATCAACATCGTTTAATAACAGTCGGTCTTGTTGTTGTTGTTGTTGTGGTCTTCAGTCCTGAGACTGGTTTGATGCAGCTCTCCATGCTACTCTATCCTGTGCAAGCTTCTTCATCTCCCAGTACCTACTGCATCCTACATCCTTCTGAATCTGCTTAGTGTATTCATCTCTTGGTCTCCCCCTACGATTTTTACCCTCCACGCTACCCTCCAATACTAAATTGGTGATCCCTTGAGGCCTCAGAACATGTCCTACCAACCGATCCCTTCTTCTGGTCAAGTTGTGCCACAAACTTCTCTTCTCCCCAATCCTATTCCATACTTGCTCATTAGTTACGTGATCTACCCATCTAATCTTCAGCATTCTTCTGTAGCACCACATTTCGAAAGCTTCTATTCTCTTCTTGTCCAAACTATTTATCGTCCATGTTTCGCTTCCATATATGGCTACACTCCATACAAATACTTTCAGAAATGACTTGCTGACACTTAAATCTATACTCGATGTTAACAAATTTCTCTTCTCCAGAAACGCTTTCCTTGCCATTGCCAGTCTAGATTTTATATCCTCTCTACTTCGACCATCATCAGTTATTTTGCTCCCCAAATAGCAAAACTCCTTTACTACTTATCAGTTATTTTGCTCCCCAAATAGCAAAACTCCTTTACTACTTTAAGTGTCTCATTTCCTAATCTAATACCCTCAACATCACCCGACTTAATTCGACTACATTCCATTATCCTCGTTTTGTTTTTGTTGATGTTCATCTTATATCCTCCTTACAAGACACTGTCCATTCCGTTCAACTGCTCTTCCAAGTCCTTTGCTGTCTCTGACAGAATTACAATGTCATCGGCGAACCTCAAAGATTTTATTTCTTCTCCATGGATTTTAATACCTACTCCGAATTTTTCTTTTGTTTCCTTTACTGCTTGCTCAATATACAGATTGAATAACATCGGGGAGAGGCTACAACCCTGTCTTACTCCCTTCCCAACCACTGCTTCCCTTTCATGTCCCTCGACTCTTATAACTGCCATCTGGTTTCTGTACAAATTGTAAATAACCTTTCGCTCCCTGTATTTTACCCCTGCCACCTTTAGAATTTGAAAGAGAGTATTCCAGTCAACATTGTCAAAAGCTTTCTCTAAGTCTACAAATGGTAGAAACGTAGGTTTGCCTTTCCTTAATCTTACTTCTAAGATAAGTCGTAAGGTCAGTATTGCCTCACGTGTTCCAGTATTTCTACGGAATCCAAACTGATCTTCCCCGAGGCCGGCTTCTACTAGTTTTTCCATTCGTCTGTAAAGAATTCGTGTTAGTATTTGGAAGCTGTGGCTTATTAAACTGATTGTTCGGTAATTTTCACATCTGTCAACACCTGCTTTCTTTGGGATTGGAATTATTATATTCTTCTTGAAGTCTGAGGGTATTTCGCCTGTTTCATACATCTTGCTCACCAGATGGTAGAGTTTTGTCAGGACTGGCTCTCCCAAGGCCGTCAGTAGTTCCAATGGAATGTTGTCTACTCCAGGGGCCTTGTTTCGACTCAGGTCTTTCAGTGCTCTGTCAAACTCTTCACGCAGTATCGTATCTCCCATTTCATCTTCATCTACATCCTCTTCCATTTCCATAATATTGTCCTCAAGTACATCGCCCTTGTATAGACCCTCTATATACTCCTTCCACCTTTCTGCCTTCCCTTCTTTGCTTAGAACTGGGTTTCCATCTGAGCTCTTGATGTTCATACAAGTGGTTCGCTTATCTCCAAAGGTCTCTTTAATTTTCCTGTAGGCAGTATCTATCTTACCCCTATTGAGATAAGCCTCTACATCCTTGCATTTGTCCTCTAGCCATCCCTGCTTAGCCATTTTGCACTTCCTGTCGATCTCATTTTTGAGGCGTTTGTATTCCTTTTTACCTGCTTCATTTACTGCATTTTTATATTTTCTCCTTTCATCAATTAAGTTCAATATTTCTTCTGTTACCCAAGGATTCCTACTAGCCCTCGTCTTTTTACCTACTTGATCCTCTGCTGCCTTCACTACTTCATCCCTCAAAGCTACCCATTCTTCTTCTACTGTATTTCTTTCCCTCATGCCTGTCAATTGTTCCCTTACGCTCTGTCTGAAACTCTGTACAACCTCTGGTTCTTTCAGTTTATCCAGGTCCCATCTCCGTAAATTCCCACCTTTTTGCAGTTTCTTCAGTTTCAATCTACAGGTCATAACCAATAGATTGTGGTCAGAGTCCACATCTGCCCCTGGAAATGTCTTACAATTTAAAACCTGGTTCCTAAATCTCTGTCTTACCATTATATAATCTATCTGAAACCTTCTAGTATCTCCAGGGTTCTTCCATGTATACAACCTTCTATCATGATTCTTAAACCAAGTGTTATCTATGATTAAGATGTGCTCTGTGCAAAATTCTACCAGGCGGCTTCCTCTTTCATTTCTTAGCCCCAATCCATATTCACCTACTACGTTTCCTTCTCTCCCTTTTCCTACACTCGAATTCCAGTCACCCATGACTATTAAATTTTCGTCTCCCTTCAATATCTGAATAATTCCTTTTATTTCATCATACATTTCTTCAATTTCTTCGTCATCTGCAGAGGTAGTTGGCATATAAACTTGTACTACTGTAGTAGGTGTGGGCTGCGTATCTATCTTGGCCACAATTATGCGTTCACTATGCTGTTTGTAGTAGCTTACCCGAATTCCTATTTTCCTATTCATTATTAAACCTACTCCTGCATTACCAGCAGCAAAATGATCAGCAACAACATATTCTCATGAATGAACCAGACAGTAGGTATCATCCAGAGCGTAATACGTCTGGAAGAAATAACAGAGCAGTTCAAATAGTCGAAATGCCACAGCATCCTCCCGAAAATAATTATACGTCAGATAGAATTTGACTAGATACTGTACAGGTCGCATCTTCCAGTAACACAAGCACTACTTTAGACACGCAGAATGTTGTTCACGAAACTGTTATTACTTTTGACGACATATGAGACACTCTTTTGCAGGAAAAACCAGTTGTTCAAAAAATCATTTCACACCCTGTCATCGAAATTAAAATTGGATCATCGAAATTTTCGGCAGTAATCGATTCTGGATCACCTATGTCAGTTATAAATGAAGAAATTTTCAACGAGTGTAACAAAGAGAATTCCTATCCTACATTACCGTTAGGCAAAACGAAAGTAAAAGGAGCAGTATCGAGTAAAGGAATAGATGTTAAATTACAGACACATTTATCATTTTGTATTGCCGGTCATACATTTCACTCAAATTTTTGGATTGTTCCCTTATTGACAACAGACGTTATTTTAGGTACGAATTTTCTGGTACAACACGACGCCATTATTGACTTTCAAAATTCCAATTTAATGTTAAAGGATGAAAATGTACAACTGGCTTTAGAATTTCAGCACTCACTATCTGCGGAAGAACAAACAATTAATCGCACAGAGGTCATTTCCGCATCACGTAACATAGACTGTAATTCCACATTGTTCACAGATACGTACGAACACAACTATAATACTTCAGACGAAGCCGACTATGATGTAATACAGACGATTTCTGATAAAGTTAAGCAAAGCAGTGCAAATACAGACGACGAACGCTCGCAACTACACAAAATTCTTTTACAGCAAGCTCCAGTTTTTGACAACATACCTGGTACTATGTCCGGTTTTATGTATGAATTTCAAGTGAAACAGCACGACACATTTAAAGCCAAGCATTGTCCCATTCCATATATCCATAGAGAACAAGTCAAGATAGAATTGCAAGCTATGCTTCACCAAGGAATTATTGAACCGGCAATTAGTCCGTACATAAACCCGCTCCATATCGTTAAGAAAAAGGATGGTTCACTTCGCCTCGTACTTGATTCGCCTTACATCAATGACAGAAACAGATCGCCCACAGACACTAGAAGAACTATTACAGAAATTTCATGGTACTGCTATTTATTCTACATTAGATTTGAAATCGGGATTTTGGCAAATTCAGCTCCATCCTAATTGCATAAAGTACACAGCATTTCTCTGTTTTGGTGACTGTTATCAATTTTGTAAATTACCATTCGGTTTAACAATTTCTTGAGCAGTTTTTATTCGCGGTTTGAACGCAATACTTCCGACAGAACTTAAAGACAGAATCACAACGTACGTAGATGACATTCTTATTGCAGAAGCTAATTGGTCTGAACACAATCTGATTCTAGAACAACTGTTGCAAACTTTTCGTGCACAAGGACTCACAGTGAATCTCAATAAATCGCACTTTGGCAAAACTTCTATAAAATTTCTTGGACATGGAATTTCAGCAGAAGGCATTGCGCCTGACCCAGAAAAACTTCAAGCTTTACGTGACATTACTGTTCCTACGACGAGAAAACAACTACGCAGCCTTTTGGGTTTAATTAACTTTTATCGTAAATTTATTCATTACTCTGCTTTGGACACACATAGATTATGCCAATTGATGAGAAAATACACTATTTGGTCCTGGGATAAGCAAGCACATTCTGAATTTATGTACTTGAAACATGCTTTGTTGAATGCACCATTTTTATCGCACCCAGAAATTACTAGAAATTTTTCCATTGCCACCGACAGTTCTAACACCGCTTTAGGCGTACATATTTTTCAGGAAATTGAAGAAGATGGCTCTACAGTAATTAAAAACATCGCATTTGCAAGTCGCATTCTGTCACCTGCTGAACGAAATTATTCTGTTAGAGAACTGGAAACATTACGTGTTGTTTGGGCATTTACGAGATTTCGGCATTTCCTTTATGGAAGACATACCACCGTTTACACAGACCACAGAGCGATACAATTTTTACTTTCGGCTAAATTTACTCACGACAGATTAAGCAGATGGAAACTTTATTTGCAAGAATTTAATTTTACAATTGTTAACATTCCTGGCACACAAAATGTTGTAGCAGAAGCGCTATCCCGTTCTCTCAGCAACAATCAGCAAGACATCGCAATCGACTTCGGCATAGCAAATTTTAGCGTTATGTACAATCAACAAGTTGCATTTGAAAATTTCATTTCGTCGTCATTACAAGACATAGCAAAAGACCAAAGTAAGGACAACGTGTGGAAAGAGATTAAACACCTTCGGCAAGATAGGAAAAATGTTACGATTAGAAACCATTACACTGTACGCCATGACATTCTGTTTCGCCGCTTTCACCCTGACAGCAACAACTGGTTATTATGCATTCCTGACGAGTTTGTTAACAAATTAATCTGGTATACTCATTTAAGTTACGCACATTACGGAGCCAGAAAATGTTTTCTTACACTGAGACAGAACTGTTATTTTACCAACATGGAGAATCGTATACGACGAGTTTCAGCGTCATGTAAAATCTGCCAGAAAGCTAAGTCAGACACAACTTCACATATTCCTCCATTACATCCCATTGTACCTGTTAAATTGAGACACATGGCCGCAGTAGACATTTTTGGTCAGATTCCCAGAACTAATAGAGGTTTTTGCTACATGTTTGTCGCTGTTGAACTCACTTCAAAATTTGTTACCTTCACTCCGTTACGCATAGCTACTGCTAAAACCGTTTCGAAAGCATTTATAAAACATTTTCTATTTCATGTAGGGCATGTATTGAAAGTAATTTCCGACAATGGATCACAGTTTCGATCTGCTGTATGGACACGTATGTTACGAGCTAGAAACATTTCTCCGATCTATATATCCAAGTACCATGCTTCTTCGAACCCTTGTGAATGATTAATGAAAGAAATTGGTGAACTATGTAGAATATACTGCCATAAAAAACATATTGATTGGGACACACACATACTCTCATTCCAAGATGTAATTAAATCCATACCAAATGAATCTACTATGCTATCTCCGTCTGTTATAGTGAAAAATGTTGAACCACCTAACAAAATTAAAGAATTAGTAAATTTTCCTACATCTCGTCGACTACGACACCGTGAAATAATTGACATTGCGCTGAACAACATCAAACGTGCCGCAGAGCGCCGGAGAAGACAGCAAAAACAGGTTTGTACACGCCGTGACTTTCACATTGGACAGAAGATATTAGTACGTACACACTATTTATCCAACAGAGCAAAAGGTAGGTGTAGTAAATTTGAACTTCTATACGCAGGTCCATATCGGATTCGCAGCATTCCTCACCCCAATGTTGTACACGTCGAAACTTTGAGAACCAGATATCCAAAGGAAACCACCATTTATCGAATATCAAACCTTTCATTGAATGAACATTCTTTATGATTTATCACACTGTAATGCCATTTCCTAATTTTTTTATGACCACTTATGCAATTATATTCACACGAACACTTACTGATGATTGTCGTATTTTTTCTTGGCAAGTGCCCGGCAAGGTAAGGTTAGCTGGTCGCTTTTCTTGTCGTTACACTTCAGACCGTACATATTTTCCATTTTTTTATGTATGTACGATTGTTTTCCTGTTTTGTTTGTATGCACTATGAAATAGTTAAGATATAGCAAACACCAGTTGACTTTGACATTTTGCCTTATGATATCTCAACATCGTGACTACTTTACTTTTTTTTTTGCTGATGCATTGTCATACACTGGGTACATTTTTGCCTCTGAACACTATGTATGTTTTTCACATATTACGTTTTCTGTCATGCTATGCTGTATGCTCAATTATGTTACTATAAACCAATTTTTATTTAGTGAGTATATGATTTAAATGCAAGACATTAATCTTTGTTCATCAATTTCAGAAAGAAATGACGCGTAAAAGAAATAAATTAAACAGAAATGGGAATTTCACCTTCGGAATGAACGAAAGAAGATGCAAAAACCTCGTGAGGAAGAGTAAATGGATCAGGATTAACAAGCATTGACAAGAATATACTATAAACATCGTAGTAGAGCAGTCTTGACTAATTTTTTCTTTCAGAATACAAGGCGATTGATGCAGGCTGTCAAACAGAACTACACATCACATCATAGTTTTAGTGATGAAATATGCTAGAAATAAGGAATAGTTGTATAATGAGTAATGAAGTGACTTTTTTGCAGATGATAATGAATGGTGATGAATAATGATGAAGAATATGCTACTATGGATAATAAAGTTTTTCTTTACAGGTGATGATAATAATGGAGTTATGATAATATGGATAATGAAGTCTTTTTTTTTTCTTTACCGATGAGGATAATGTTGAAGTTTATGTATTTATGCTATGTAGTTATTTAAGTATTTGTTGCAGTTCATTTTGACAGTATGTGTTATATTGCATAGTATGATGACTGAAGGTTTTGGGAAGGACAGCTAGGAAACACATTTCTTTTGCGCAAAATTCACTAACTGTTAATTCGAAGTTCACTACTTTTCAGCATAAAATGCGTTTCTTCTTTCAGCTTAATAACCCATTTTTGTATATTTTGCAGGAGAAATTATTTATGAAATTAATGTGCTATAAGCAGTTGTTCATTAAACCTATGTCATTTATGAATGTGGTTACATATACTCTACTTCTTTCATAATCTTGGTACTGCTGACTCATGACGAATGACGTTACACGTCTTCATTTTGCAGCAACAACTCAAAAGCAAATATTTTCATTCTCCAGTAAATACCCAACGCAATGCGTTGCTAGCAAAAAAAAAAAAAAAAAAAAAAAAAAAAAAAAAAAAAAAAAAAAAAAAAAAAAATGCTTTGTAACTGGCCAATGCATGCCAAAGATTACTATAATTAGATTAATTATGAACATTATTCTGTAATACTATGTCATTTATTAGCTCCTGTTTTCAATGATGACTTCTGATGGTTTATAATTAGGTAATGAGTGCCAATATTCTCTGTAAAAACAATTCATGAACATTATTTTGTAATACTATGTCATTTATTAGCTCCTGTTTTCAGTGATGACTTTTGATAGTTTATAATTAGGCAATGAGTGCCAATATTGTGTGTAAAGCAATTCATGAACATTACTATGGAATACTATGTCATTTATTACCTCCTGTTTTCAATGATGACTTCTGATGGTTTATAATTAGGCAATGAGTGCCAATGTTCTCTGTAAAACGACGCATGAACATTATTCTGTAATACTACATACATGGTACAGACATGTTCAATAACTGGGCAATGAGTGCCACCAACTACTAGTGTAATTCTCAATGAAGACAAGTATGTGACTTAATGTCCTTCACCTTCTGACCTAACTACCTGGAATTACTGCAATATCCGTTTCTCGTGTATATCCTCTTGATCATGGAGCACTATATTTGGTTTGTGCACTAATTCTACGTTGGTGTACCTTACAAGAACGTGGTGTTGACACGACATGCTGTCCATCACCGTGAACGATGGAGATGCTATCATGGTCCCACTGTTTGGTGTACCTAACGTACTGCCAAAATGATAACATGGAATATTACTACGACATTTCAGTGTCTTGGCTACGCTGATTAACACCTCTGGGAAATGAACTTCAGATTGTCTCACTTGGTGATGTGCTTCTGTAGAAAGATAAGGACTATCAGTGCAGCTGCGTGCAACCTAAAGTGCTACAACCATGATGCAATCCTTCCCTTTCCTATCCTAAATCTTGTAACATAGTGAAAACCATATTTTTTTTGCTAACATGATTTGTATTCATGACCTATACATTTTTTGTGATTTGTTGATATGTTCTGAACTACAGTGCGTGTGCACTTATGTCATTAGTCAATGTGATCATTATGTTTATTTGTTGTGAAATGCTAAAGAATATTTCAGTGCGTGTGCACTTACGTCATTTGTTAATATGTTTTGTACTTATTGTATATATATTTTGTCATTACCTGATATGTTCTGTACTCGGTGCATGTGCACTATATTTACTTCATGTTCTACATCTGTATATTCTGTGATTGTAAAGTTAGTTAGTTAAGAAAAATTTGTTGCTCATGGCAAGTCCTAATAACTCACCATTGCTGCCAAATTTTTGCCCACACAGTGGAGGGTTATGAAACACGTATGTATTTATTACCAGCGATGGCGAGGCATGACAGAATCTCTGACCAGAGAGTTATTTATCGTTACTAGTCTGCGCTTGACCGCGCGAGACGACAGTAGTACCCTGTAGTGAGTCGGCAGGAACAGTAACACGTAGCGAGTCGGCATGCATCGGCGGCGTGCTCTTCTCGCGACTCTGGTCACGGTTCGGGACGATGTGTATTGTTATAGAAGGTAATGAAGCAGCATTGCGCAAATCTAATAATGTATGTTAATTGTAATTAATTTGTTAAAAAATGCCCCAATAATAATTTTTATAAAGTAACTTTTTTAAAGAAAAACATTCATTTCAATTTAAAGAATATTTTCGATGCATTTCCTCCAAGAATCAAAATTAAATATAAGCCAGCATTGCACGAAGCTTTGTAGTAGAATCTGCAATTAAGAGCAGATATAGATGCAGTTGTTTTTATTGAGGTAACAATTTTTGCTTTTTAATTCTGAATACAGGGCCGAAGCTCAGCGCTGCTGCCCTTATAAAATTTATCACGTTTAATTATTTCTGTTCAGATGATACATTCAGTCGATGGTTCATTATTTAATTGATATTATTGTGGGTTTATGATCAATTATCATTTATTATTTCTGCGGGGAGGTTACAACCTGTCTGTACGTATTTAAACATGAAACAATCGGTACTTGAAAGCCACATACGCTAAATAATAATTTTTCAAGTTTGAGAGAATCAATCACTGGAAAAAATCCAAATTTAAAGAAATGCACGAATTAAGAGTGCGGAAGTTTTATTTATTTTATATATAGCTTTGAGCAAATGGCTGTTTGGTTTGGTAGTATTCCAGTATTTAGTTCCGTTCAAGTCAGTAAAAAATAAGGCTCAGTTGTTCAGACAATAATATGAAATCCAGATTGCAAAATAAGTAACGACAAAGTAAAGAGTGCTAGCTTTTCTTCTAAATTATTCGATGACGTTATGCTGAGGTCATTGAAAGTCATTGTTCACGCAACGAAGTTCAGTACTAACATACAGTTTAATTGCATATTTTCCAAACACTACTCGATTGCCTTTTTCAAAATTTAATGCCAAACATAACGTAAGAGTGACATCTCAATTTTCTTTAGTATTACACACTCACTTAATATTAGTGTCAAATAAAAAAAGTGGCAACCTTTAGGTGCCACGTCAGTGTTTAATAATAAATGTTTCTCTTTCCTATAAACTTATACAGGATTTTGGATGTAAATTGCCCTAGTGGTCTGGGGACCATTAATTACTTCCATTTCGTTCATTAGTGTAACTTTTGGATTCATGATTAGTGCTACCCCTTTCTGTCCTGTATTTTTCGTGACTGAATGCAAAAAATAAGTTTCAATTTCCAAATTATAGCCATGTTCGGTTTGATTACTTTTACTTTTAGTACACTTTTCATCAGAAGGGTCGGTTGTACACTTTCTTCCTACTTATCGGTATCATTTATTCGGGAAAGATAGCCTAATACAATTCGAAAAAATCCATTAGACATAACACGCGATCCACGGTCATATATTATATCGCAAACAGGATAGGCCGATTACGAGGAGGGAGGCTATAGCTGTTATAACTAGAAATCAGTGCCGAGTCATCAAATGATGCTCAGCCACACTACGATCTGACCAGAGAATGGACGCAGCTGTCTTTTTTCGACTGCGCTTCCTCTGATGTGACGTCATCTCTTCTGGCACTATGAGTCGTATCTTGGTCGCAGCACCAGGTCCGTACTGTGTTTGAAACTGTGCGTAGCGTACTGTGCATGCATGGAGTATGAGTGATTCTTCAGGAGCTGTTGTCATAACGGTGCCTTGGCAAAGTGGTTTCGTCAGTCTGCTTTCGACTGGCATATCACCCGTCGTGACGGTATGGGGTGCCACTGGTTACACGTCTCGGTCACATCTTGTTCGCATTGTCCGCACTTTCAACAGTCTACGTTACATTTCAGATGTCTTACGACCCGTGGCTCTACCCTTCATTCGATTTCTGCGAAACCCTACATTTCAGCAGGATAATGCACGACCGCATGTTGCAGGTCCTGTGCGGCCCTTTCTGGATACAGAAAATGTTCGACTGCTGCCCTGGCCAGCACATCCTCCAGATCTCTCACCAATTGCAAACGTCTGGTCAACGGTGGCCGAGCAACTGGCTCGTCACAATACGCCAGTCACTACTCTTGATAAATGTGGTATCGTAGGGAAGCTGCATGGGCAGCTGTACCTGTGCACGCCATCCAAGCTCTGTTTTACTCAATGCCCAGGCGGATCAAGACCGTTATTACGGCCAGAGGTGGTTGTTCTGGGTACTGATTTCTCAGGATCTATGCACCCAAGTTGCGTGAAAATGTAATCACGTGTCAGTTCTAGTATATTATAATTTGTCCAATGGATACCCGGTTATCATCTGCATTTCTTCTTGGTTTATCAATTTTAATGGCCAGTAGTGTAGTTCTGATGGCAACGTCTGAAGAGGTAAGACTTCATTCTGGTTTGGCAGGGACACAAGTGGCGTTGCCACGTAGGGATGGCCATGATTTTGTTCTTCCCCCAAAAAATATAATATATGACATTAAAAAATATTTAAAAAAAACGTGGCGTCAAATCGAAAGACTTGCACCCGGTGAACGCTCTACCCGACGGGAGGCCCTAGTCACACGACATTTCTTTCTATCAACAAATTCATTCCTCTGATACCGTAGTTTTGTTAAGTTCAAATCATTACTACGCTAGGGTGAGCAGGGAGGCCATAATTAAAACGAAAAAAAAAGCTGTGTTACACACAGATTGGTGGTTTGTCGAATCGGGTGCGATTCCTGCTCTTACCAAATTGTTTTCTTTTGATTTTATTTCTAGCAGTGATAAACTATTAATTACAAAACTTAAATATACACAAACATTTAAACTTCTACACATAAAACTAATATATTCAGTTTAGTTATGATGACTACCATTGTAAGCAGGAAGTCTAAGATCGTGGTAAAAAATGCTTCTATATGAGGAAACTTTGTATGAAAGTATTTTCTGTAGAAGATCGGCCAAAGAATATCTTTGGAGGAGTAAGTGAGCTCTAAAGAGTAAAATAGATCTACTCCAAATGTAAATCTAAGAAGATGATGGCGTGCGGTGAGGCTCATCGATTCGGCCCAAACTGTGTCAGAAGCAACAGGTAGATTCCGCTTTCACGTTGTGGGTGGCGGTAAATAATACGTCGTCGGTGCTCCGTTAAGTCGTCATGAAAAGACACTTAAACTGTCATTGCGTGATTTACACCAATCTTCGCCGTTTACAGAAGCTTGAAAACTACACTCCTGGAAATGGAAAAAAAAACACATTGACACCGGTGTGTCAGACCCACCATACTTGCTCCGGACACTGCGAGAGGGCTGTACAAGCAATGATCACATGCACGGCACAGCGGACACGCCAGGAACCGCGGTGTTGGCCGTCGAATGGCGCTAGCTGCGCAGCATTTGTGCACCGCCGCCGTCAGTGTCAGCCAGTTTGCCGTGGCAAACGGAGCTCCATCGCAGTCTTTAACACTGGTAGCACGCCGCGACAGCGTGGACGTGAACCGTATGTGCGGTTGACGGACTTTGAGCGAGGGCGTATAGTGGGCATGCGGGAGGCCGGGTGGACGTACCGCCGAATTGCTCAACACGTGGGGCGTGAGGTATCCACAGTACATCGATGTTGTCGCCAGTGGTCGACGGAAGGTGCACGTGCCCGTCGACCTGGGACCGGACCGCAGCGACGCACGGATGCACGCCAAGACCGTAGGATCCTACGCAGTGCCGTAGGGGACCGCACCGCCACTTCCCAGCAAATTAGGGACACTTGCTCCTGGGGTATCGGCGAGGACCATTCGCAACCGTCTCCATGAAGCTGGGCTACGGTACCGCACACCGTTAGGCCGTCTTCCGCTCACGCCCCAACATCGTGCAGCCCGCCTCCAGTGGTGTCGCGACAGGCGTGAATGGAGGGACGAATGGAGACGTGTCGTCTTCAGCGATGAGAGTCGCTTCTGCCTTGGTGCCAATGATGGTCGTATGCGTGTTTGGCGCCGTGCAGGTGAGCGCCACAATCAGGACTGCATACGACCGAGGCACACAGGGCCAACACCCGACATCATGGTGTGGGGAGCGATCTCCAACACTGGCCGTACACCACTGGTGATCGTCGAGGGGACACTGAATAGTGCACGGTACATCCAAACCGTCATCGAACCCATCGTTCTACCATTCCTAGACCGGCAAGGGAACTTGCTGTTCCAACAGGACAATACACGTCGGCATGTATCCCGTGCCACCCAACGTGCTCTAGAAGGTGTAAGTCAATTACCCTGGCCAGCAAGATCACCGGATCTGTCCCCCGTTGAGGATGTTTGGGACTCGATGAAGCGTCGTCTCACGCGGTCTGCACGTCCAGCACGAACGCTGGTCCAACTGAGGCGCCAGGTGGAAATGGCATGGCAAGCCGTTCCACAGGACTACATCCAGCATCTCTACGATCGTCTCCATGGGAGAATAGCAGCCTGCATTGCTGCGAAAGGTGGATATACACTGTACTAGTGCCGAAATTGTGCATGCTCTGTTGCCTGTGGTTCTGTCAGTGTGATCATGTGATGTATGTGACCCCAGGAATGTGTCAATAAAGTTTCCCCTTCCTGGGACAATGAATTCACGGTGTTCTTATTTCAATTTCCAGGAGTGTATTTTTGAGGTCAGTCAGAAAGCCATGGAGAACATACTGACCACAATTTCCAGTCTGTAAGTCCACATTACCCTGAGCGCTCACTGAAAGAAAACGTTCTTACATGCTTCTTACTAAATGGGTTCAGGAATTACGGAACTAAAACTATAAAAGTTTTGAGTTTTAACTGTTTGATACATTCTGTACAAGGTCACATGCACAAAATGTGATAATATTCTTAGCAACAATAAAAATAGCCCTAGCGGAAACAGCACTATTAACAGTTCAGGGCGACCTCTACGGGCAGTTCCAAATTGATCACCAGAAGTTAATTGCTCGTCTGAAAAGTGGAAAAAGATCTCCCCACTTTCCACGAAGATCTTACCGACATTACGGGCGGCACACAGACAGTTACTCCCGTGAAATCTAAGCGATCCAGAACTGTGTTCAGTCCTCATAATTTGACTTCATACTTTTTCCAAAACAACGCATTGAAGTTTGATGACATCAAAGTTGGACAGAGGACAACGTAAGCTGGCGTTTGTCTGTCGCAGACAGTTTGATATCTCGGTGTGAAGTCTCTCTTCACACTGCCTCGTTGGCTGTATTTTACGTAGCGGCCCAGCGCACCGTCAAATAGAATATCTGGTATCAACCGCTCTAGGCACAGTTAGCAGTAATCAAACGGCCTGGAAACGAATTGATTAATATCTGTCATTTAACAATTTAAAATTTTCTTCATTTATATATAAATAGAGTTAAGTTGGCTTTAGTTACTGAAAAAGTTTTAATTTGACTGAGTTTAATCTTTGCCGACTAGAGCTTTTAGAACGGAACCGACAATAGAATATGGCCTCTGAAATGCCTTTTCATTGTCACTAGAAATGATTACAAGAAGTCTTACAGTCTTGACATCTGGTGCAGCTGTATTATTGTATGAATGTGATCGAGTGCTGTAATTAGATTTTTCTGTTACAAACACAAATGAAACGTGATGTACCATGAACAAGGATGTATTAATTCCAAATTAGGTTTTCAGTAAATAAAAGTAATTGAGGTAGGTTATTTGTGTTGCATATTTTAAGTTAAAGTTACTACGTCAAACTGAGGCTATACACGAATCTTCATCTTTTTGGTATTGGGCGCCTTAAATTTTCAGTAAGAACTCCGATTTTGACCAAAGTATTGCTCTGATCAACATGAGACTTTTGATTATGACATCAATTTGCATTTTCTAAACAATTGTAGCTATTTAATGTTCTTATTCAGCCCTATTTATTTTTTTAAGATTGGCTATTTTGCCTAACATATTCATTCAATCATTCCGAGATCTGACAGTATACACTGACGAATTTGGAACACTCATTTACGTTCTAATTTCACTCTTAGATTATGGTGCAATCCTCTGCATGATAGGCACAGGTGCTTATGAAGACATCGACTGATACTAGTAAACTTGCGTAAGCTTCGGCACACTCGCTCGCCTCTGAACCTATTAAAATGTTGCAGCACTTGTTTCGTCTCAAAGTTCCAAGAATACTTAGGCAGAGTGGTCTGTAAGAAAAGGTAAAACACTCTGTAAATGATTAAGATTAAAGTAAGAGGTACGTTCGTGCAATATTTGAGGTACCAGGGCTGTAACACTTAAACAGCAGGGAGACTGCTTGCCAGGGGCCAAGAGTTTTTACGGTCTTGACGCATAATGTGGCTGCATGCATTCCATGTGAATGGAAAGGGGAAGTGCGTGGGAAGGTGGAGCTCTGCTGGCTACATTTCTGAAATGAAAACGAGACATGCTAAAAAAAATAAGTAAATTTTATGTTGTTTCGTAAGTAATCTACAAAACTGTTGATACGTATAACCAGTTATGACGCAAGGTAGTAAATGCCTTCAGGGAAACATGCTTGTGGTTGCGTATGGAATCTTTGTTGCATCCAACCGTGCAACTTTTCCACCAAAGGAAGTCAAGAGGCACGAATGTGTCTCTCTTCAGAGCTCCCAAAGTATGGAAATAGCATCGGAAACGATAGGCAATTTATGGAAGCCAGTCCACATGTTGGCAAGTTTGTTTGAGGAGGAAGTGAATCGTGTTTAAAGTCCCATTGACAACGAGGTCGTTAGAGACGGATCCCAAGGAAGGATTACGTAACTATGAGGAAGGAAATCGGCCGTGCCCTTTCAAAGGGACTATCCCGGCATTTGCCTGAAGCGATTTACGGAAATCACAGGAAACTTAAATCGCATTCGGGAGAAAGACGATTCAATCCCTCGTCCGGCCATCCCGAGTCCACGTCGCTAGCCACTGCGCTACCTCGCGCGGTAAAGTTTGATTGAGTACACCGCAGAAGTGTAACTGCGAAGTCCTTACGCATCCAACAAACATTCCCAATCTTTCTTAATGTAATGTCAGTACTATTGGAGCCTTGAAGAGAGAAACTTTATGCCGTCTGTTTGGTTCAGATGAAGAGGTGCGCGCCTGGGTACAATTATGACACAGGAAGCAATTGTAAATGCTTTTACATTTAGGCATCGACCATCTTGTCTCGCAGAGGGATAAATGTACGTGTTAACTGTTTCTTTATTATTTCAAAAGTAATCGCCCAGTTTACTTTTATTCGTGATTTTAGTTTGAATTTGACTGCCCATTATGTATGCAGTGAGGTGTATAAGATAATTCTAACAGTGCTGCAGCTACGCTCCATCAGACAGTTATTCTACTTGTCATGAACGAATATAAACTGATTGTTTCTCTTATAGCTATTATATACTATAACACAAACAGGAGAAATACTATTTTCTGTACTCCATATTAAGTACAACGCTTTATGTAGCGTTTGTGTCATAATGAACGTAATGTGAAATATGTAGGACAGTATGTTAGATGTTAGAGTGTATATCATTTTGCTAGGGAAAATAAGTAAATAAAATCGTTAAATTACAATATCACATATTAATGACTATCTGTCTTTTGAGACCTTTTTGTGTAAATGTGTGTATGCAGTTCCAGAATTTTCCCAACGTAATGTTATTATAAGGGATGTTGTCTTACGATTCAACTTTATGGGTTTGGTAAAAGATCTAACGTGCTGTTCGGGAAATATGGAACTAAATCAGTGTGTATCACGGCATAAATAATCGAAAAACTGAAATGTAATCGTGTGGACGATTTTTGTAGTTGTTTATGAAATGTAGAAATATAGAAATTGTTTGAAATCTTTTTCCTTTTTTTTATTACAGACATGAGAAATTCCAGCCTGTGTCGTCCTCATTTTCTTGTTTGGTTATGTTTAAGGATGTCTTGCCACCACTCAGTGAAGTAAACATCGTTTAGTCGGTGCACCGAAATGTTTGTCTATTTGGTAACCATAATATTTGCTTTAATGAAATTGTTTTGATATTTTGGTAGCAAGTAACAAAGGAAGACCGAAGTAAATAGGATACGAGATACTCACTTGCAATAGCAAGATAAGATTCAATGAAATTTACTGAAATAAAGTATTGAAAATCGAATGGAAATTTACGTGTAAGGAAGATTTTCGTCAAGGGCTGGGCTGTAGCTCTGCACAGAAGTGAAAGGTAGACTTTAACATTTCTCACAAAATAGAAGCTTTATAAATGTGGTGCTACAAAAGCGTGTTAAACATTAGAGACGTCAATAGAACAATTAATTACGTCGCACTGAACCGAATCGACGATAAATGTGACAACTCGGCTGAAAGAAGGAACATTTCTTCATGTACGAACGGAACTATCATTTTGCTAATGGAGGGAAGTATGTAGAGTAAAAATTGTAGACGCGGGCTAAATCTTGAATCAGTAAGCAGATGAAACTAATGTAGGTTCCAGTGTACATATTCAGATGACAGGACTCCCACACGATAAAATAACAAGGAGAGCTTCAGCAAACCAGTCTTCGAACTAAATGCTGGAAACAGTTATCTTCAGCAAAATGATCTTCAAAACCACCGAATATCAGCCGTGCACAACACTGACGTATGTTACGTGACACAATATTCTTCGCAACTCGTGCGTATTTAATTTCTGCTCCATACATCAGCAAGAAAAATTTTGTTATATGGATCGTGCTATGAGCACGGTTCTTTAAAGATCGATTCTGATTCGAATTATTTTAATTGTAGTGAGTTCGGGACCACCGGCGTACATTTATTTTTACACATTTTTATTACCTTCGGCTAGCGTAATTTGAATTAGCTGCTGAGATAATTGTTAAGGTGGTGGCAGAAAACTGACAGAGACTTTCTTTCTTAGATCAAATTTTCTTTTAACAGGACATGTATCTGAACTAATACCGATCACCCTTTTCTTTTATATTGTGCACTATTTAGACCAACCGACTTTTCTTTTATATTGTGCACTATTTAGACCAATTTTCATCAAGCAAACCTTTGATACTTTCGTAAGAAACACAGATAAATATACTATACAATTCGCTATCATCAATGGCTGCGTTTCTTGCAGCGGTGAGATATAACTAACACAGATAATGCTTGCTGAGAGAGGAATTACAGTTACAAGTAATTATTCACTCATATTTATAATAATATTGAACTATTCTCAAGTAATATTGAACAAATAATTAAAATTTCTTAACAGCCCTCAGTTTGATATGTGTCTTGCGTCCGCAGACTACAAAAGCCAACCAAAAGAAAGGAAGACGAATGCAAATCATAAAAGGAATTTGCAATAATTATTGTCTTTGTATGATACAAATACGTATGTCAAATTACATCATAAAGTATCATATAAAGAATTAATATTTATCATAGTTTTGTTTTATTTCACTGTTTTTCTGTTTGTGGAATAGATAATATTTATAACTGTTAGAGGCGTCATTTCCTCTCGTCGCACTGTAGCTAAAATTTATCTCGTGGATGTTACAAGTCCCAAAATAATTCCTTAGGATCACTACAATACAGTTGCGAATCTTGACAACCATCAGCTGCATAATGGGCTGACGAAAATAAAAATATGTGCCGGGCCGCGACTCGAACCCGGATTTACAGCTTATCTCGAGTGGTCGCCTAGCATTTGGCTATTACAGCACGACTCATGGCCACAATCAGAGGTCCATATGTCGTCGACCATCTGTCGGCAACCTGTACTCGTACATCCGTTATGTATATTGCCATACCCGGGAGACATTTTACTTGAAATGCGCTTGCCCGATGTGGGCGGATAAATAAGGTATTGCAGTGCCTGTGTTATTCTGAATTACGATGTGAAGTTCCTCTGGACACACATGCATGCGGGTCAAATGCTCGTTGGTTCAGTAGCGATTTCTTGTCTGTAGAACGGGTATGTATGTAAGTTTCTCAGGACAGCCAGAAGCGACACTCAGTATGTTTTATTGACTGGTTTCGCTCCTTAATTAAACAGCCAACTACTGTCCTTCAAACTGTCAGTTCTAGAGGTTCTGATGATGCCCTTGTTAAATTAAAGAGCGAAACCAGCCACTAAATCGTACTAACTGCAACTTGTGGCTGTCCTGATAAACGTAAATATACACCCGTTCTACAGACACAGCAAAGGGGCTCTCACTCTAGGATAATTGTGTCAAAGTCAACTAACTGCCAATGGTTTCATGTTACCGCCAGCAGACCGAACCGCAATCAGGGCCAACCGCTTCGTTGGCTCCGATTTGCCACCCGTTCACATTGAGCAGATCTCGACCCACGAATTGGTTGGCTGTCGTTTCTTGGCCTTCGTTGACCTAGTGTGCACGCACCTTGAGACTGCGTTCAAATAGACACTCTTGCGCTCATAACCTCAAGTCCCGTGGGAAATTGCGCGGTTAGAAGTATCCGGGTGAGGTCGCACGCTACATTAACGTGCGCCGGAGCTAAACGACGTAAGAAGGACATCATAATGTCATAGAAAATGTAGTCCATCAACAAAAGAGGTGGCTTACAAAACACTCGTTCGACCTATACTTGAGTATTGCGCATCAGTGTGGGATCCGTACCAGATCGGGTTGACGGAGGAGATAGAGAAGATCCAAAGAAGAGCGGCGCGTTTCGTCACAGGGTTATTTGGTAACCGTGATAGCGTTACGGAGATGTTTAACAAACTCAAGTGGCAGACACTGCAAGAGAGGCGCTCTGCATCGCGGTGTAGTTTGCTCGCCAGGTTTCGAGAGGGTGCGTTTCTGGATGAGGTATCGAATATATTGCTTCGCCCTACTTATACCTCCCGAGGAGATCACGAATGTAATATTAGAGAGATTAGAGCGCGCACGGAGGCTTTCAGACAGTCGTTCTTCCCGCGAACCATACGCGACCGGAACAGGAAAGGGAGGTAATGACAATGGCACGTAAAGTGCCCTCCGCCACACACCGTTTGGTGGCTTGCGGAGTATAAATGTAGATGTAGATGTAGATAATTTGTATTCTTCAACGGCCACAACTTACTTAAGTTCTCCGACATTTAAATTGCCCGGCACTCGTAACACATTATAATCTCCTAAAAAAAGCGGCACATAAATGTAGCACGTGGCCGCATTGAAGTAGTACATGTAGTGAGTTCGGACAACTCAGTTCGAAGGGGTGTCTTTATAAAAGAAATATGGGTGTATTTATGTGAAAATCATTTATCCAGTAGATTCTGTTGTATGAACTGTGATCTAGTGACACTTACACAACTTACAGACAACACTTTAACACGACGTTAACTTGGAGTTCTTTAGCAACTTCACCAATTCTTTATCCGGGAGAAAATATTATTTAGTAATTTTACTCAATGTAATAAAATAAGATTAACTAATATGTAAATGAAAATGATAATTAGCGAACCACTGAATAACACAGCGAATACCACAGACATCAGACACCAGGAAAATTACGAATGAGGTCGCCTCATTCTACGCGCCAAAAATGTGTTGAACTGTGAATTCGTCTCTTTGCTGTCGGACATGAAATGACGAGCAGATGGCTGATGATATTGTCGCACGACAGGAGCCAACAATTAACTGATATCAATAATTAAATGAAATCATACACAAAGGGTACAAAATTAAGGTGTTCATGTATGAATGTAGAAGATAAGATTGCATATATGATCAAAACTTGAAGAACTGTGTTTATTTTCGTGCTGTTTACATAAACCATAACAAAATTACAGATGTCAGGGGCGATTCGACTAGACGTGAACACGACTCAGTTACTAAAGGGAAGAAGGAGGGGACGAATCGTCTCAGCATTATTCGTTATCGTTAGTCGTGTACTGCTGTCGGCGGCAGGAGGTACGTCAGTTCGGCGTGTCGCCTTAGAGCTAGGCGGTGCGAGTCGGCTGCCCTGGTCAGCAATTTGCGGCTTTGACGTGAGGCCGAGCTACGGTATGCACGTTGTCTGCCTGTTGTCGGCTGCGTGGCCGAAGCTGTGCTGTCACGGGGTAGGAAGGCGGATGTTGGCGATGAGTGGGGGAGCGCCCGTCCTCTAGCTTCGTCAGTGCCTCCACAACTCCCATATCGCTTCTCTTCCACTCCTCAGCTCAGTTCAGCTCAGCTCAGCTCAGCTCAGCTCAGCTCCTCTTCGAAATATTCTTCCTTTCGGCGCTGTCATTAGGGGGCAAAATTTTCAATCCAGGCCAATCACATATCGCAGTGTCATAGCGACCCCTCTCCGTGCAAGGTGCAAACTGCCTGTCCAGCGTGGACTGGCATGTGGGTCACGAATCGGCATCTTTCTCACGATTTCACATTCTTAACATGTTTATCTGTATTCCGAGTCTTCTGGGAGAGCAGATTCTTCTTCACAAACACTTTCTCTCGCTGAATGAGGTCAGGACAGGCTCCACTTTGGGCTTCGTCTCAAAATCTACCGGCGTCCGTGATTTATGTCCTCACTGTCGAGAAAAATATCATCTTAAGAATACTGACTTCTTTCACACACCTCCCTGCGCCAATTACTCGCACTTTGTGTACACTCCTCGCTCTGCCCCAGGGGGTGCTGGAGATATCAGCACAATCGTGCTTTCTATAGCAGGTAAAATGACTGCCGCCAGACCAGAAGAACTCAGATGCTTTCGCGTGTACTTCCTCCTAATGGCTGCAGGTGTCCATCAGATTTCGGCACCCTTCTAGTTGTCAGACGGGCCTTCCACGACGTGTCCCTCCTTGAGCGAGACGACGGCTTCCGCTCGGGTTCCTGCTGTGTCCTTCAAGAATGACTGCAGTGTCCTCTCCTGTGGGACTCGTCCCATGGCGTCTGGCTGCCTCCTCAGCCACTCACGACGAGCTGGCGAAAGTGGCCGCTGTCGGACGTATTACAGTATTTATAGCGACTGTAGTCGCCACAGTGCCTTTTCCTTCGGGCATGCGTGCATGAAATCTGCGTGCATATATCTTAATTTTGAATAACACAGGCACTGCAATATCTTACCAAATTCGAAAGTGCTGTTTCGACCACTAGGAACGGCATCATTCATCTCTCTGTGGGCAGAGCTACGAATCTCTGCTTCTTTGTGGAGACCGAGGCATTATGAAGTGCTTCTTTACAATCGTACACATGTGTAAAATCTCTGGTCCTTGCGTCTAAGCAAGCAGAATTCTTAAGTCGTGTCCTGCATTGTGCGAAAGCCGTTTAGAACCTATGAGTTCCAGGAAACTATTTCGCATCCTCTATTTAGTCAGAATTTTCAGCTTTGCAACGCACTTCTTCTGCACGATCGCCGGCCGTAGTGAGCATAACACAGTTCAGTGCTGTGAACAGAAATTCTGCAACTGTGTTGTATATACACTGTTGTGGACTGACAAGACAGCCACTCCACAGTGACGGGTAACCGAAAGGCAAGCGTACACACACGCCGGCCCGGCGTGAGGTCTGAAACAGGATACTTAATGAATGCTATAAGGAAAAGTACGGAGCTTCTGTTTACTTAACTTTAATTCATCATTTGTATACAGCATTCTTGATGATACAAGTGAGACTCTCTCCAGATATGGTTAATGGCGCCTTGCTAGGTCGTAGCCATGGACTTAGCTGAAGGCTATTCTACCTATCTCTCGGCAATTGAGAGAAAGGCTTCGTCAGTGTAGTCGCTAGCAAAGTCGTCGTACAACTGGGGACGAGTGCTAGTACGTCTCTCTAGACCTGCCGTGTGGTGGCGCTCGGTCTGCAATTACTGACAGTGGCGACACGCGGGTCCGACATGTACTAATGGACCGCGGCCGATTTAAAGCTGCCACCTAGCAAGTGTGGTGTCTGGCGGTGACACCACATACACCACGGCTCGGCTGACACGGGATTTTTAACAGTGACTGTATTATGTTCAATTTATTTGAGTGCAGATCTCTTTACTGTTTGTGCCAGTCAGACTGGGCGCTTTCTTAACTTTTGTGCTAATCAACTTACGTCGTATATACGGGACCGACAATTTCGAGTCACATGAGACATTCAGCCAACCTAAAATTTAGATTGATTTCAATTTAACGTTCTACGTCTATACTTGTTCACTTTGTATTTTTATAGTGTAACAATACTCAAACATATGCAGTCATGAGAGAAAACATTATGACCGTCTGCTTAATAGCTTGATTGTCCTTTTCGGAATGAAATGCATCACTTATCTGCTTAAGCATCAGGGATCCGGCAGTTTGTTGGTGGATGTAAGGAGTTACGTGGCATTAGGTATCTACCCTCTTGTAACGTCATTTGTGTGTGTATAACGGACGAATGACTTTCGTAAGCAGTTATGACGCTCGGTATTGCCCCAGATGTGTGTCAAAGGATTTACATCCGGGGAAATTTGTCGCTGAGGTATCAATGTGAGTTACTATAATGCTCCTCAAACCACTGTAACACAGTTTTGACTTAGAGACACTTACACTTATTCTGCTAAAATATGACATCGGTGTCGGTGAATACATCGAGCTTGAACGGATGAAGATGATTGCCGGCAGCGGTAGCCGACCGGTTCCAGGCGCTTCAGTCCCGAACCGCGCGACTGCTACGGTCGCAGGTTCGAATCCTGCCTCGGGCATGGATGTGTGTGATGTCCTTAGGTTAGTTAGGTTTAAGTAGTTCCAAGTTCTAGGGGACTAATTGTGGTGTCACCGCCAGACACCACACTTCCTAGGTGGTAGCTTTAAATTGGCCGCGGTCCATTAGTACATGTCGGACCCGCGTGTCGCCACTGTCAGTGATCGCAGACCGAGCGCCACCACACGGCAGGTCTAGAGAGACGTACTAGCACTCGCCCCAGTTGTACGACGACTTTGCTAGCGACTACACTGACGAATCCTTTCTCTCATTAGCCGAGAGATAGTTAGAATAGCCTTCAGCTAAGTCCATGGCTACGACCTAGCAAGGCGCCATTAACCATTTCTATAGAGAGCCTAACTTGTATCATCAAGAATGCTGTATACAAATGATGGATTAAAGTTAAGTATTCCAGCAGCTACGTACTTTTCTTTATAGCATTCATTACGTATCCTGTTTCAGACCTAGCGCCACCTGCGTGAGTTGACGCGTGCATTTCGGCCTCCTCTTGCCCCACAGTGTTGGCTCTTCTGCCAACACTACACTAATGACCTCAGATGTTAAGTCCCATTGTGCTCACAGCCATTTGAACCATTTGCAGATGGTTCGCAGCTGTCAGCGGGATTTCGATTGCTCGATTATTACCACGGGCCCCTTAAAAGCGCAGGAGAACGTCTTCAACACCATAATACTGGTCCCACCAGCCTGCGTCCGAGATGTGCTGTACTTTCCGAGCCTTTCACCTCGATGACGACGTTCGTGGAGGCGACCATCGACCTAGAGCAGCAAAACTATGATTCACCGAAAAGCCGACAGGTTTCCGTTGATCGAAGACTGAATCCCGATGCTCCCGCGCCCGCTGCAATCGTCCGTTGGGTCAATGTGTGAACATGTAGGGGTGGTCTTCTTCGGGACTCTACGTTCAACAATCTACGGTCAACGGTGCACTCTCAAACACTTGTGCGTGCTCCAGAATTTTGCTGTTTCGACAGAAATGCCGCACATCACCATCTATCCTTCTTCACAGAAGGTGAGTTTCAGAGACGTCTGCTCTGTAAAGAGTCGTGGACGTCCAAACATTTAGCACCTAGTGGTAGTATCACTGTCCTATTTCTTTCCGTAGATGTTCGCGACAGTAGCACTTCAACGTTCGACTACCTTCGCCGTTTCCGATATACTCGGTAACAGTTACTGCGTAATAATCTAACATTTGTCAAAGTTTCTTAACTCAATGTATTTCCTTATTTACTGCTCACATGTCTGCTACGGTGAGCCCCCGTCCGTGTCTGCTCTGCTTACACACTTCTGTTATCGCATCATGTGCCCGCAACGCCACAAGGCGAAATCCAACATCAGTTGATCTACTCTTCCTAGGATTGGACTCCAAGCACTGATTCTAATCAAGTTAGAGTGGACTATTAGCGCAAACTGGAGGACGAACCCACAGGTTGAGAGGTGGCAAGAGCCCCCTCTCATATTTCTACCTTACGATTCTCCTCTCTAATTGCATGCGGTGGAAAGTTGCTATTCCTTCACACGCGGACTTCCCACGCAGCGTCTCTCGCCACCCGGGTGGTCCAGTGACACGCGGGCTCTGTTGACTCTGAAAGGGTAAGCCGACAGGTGTGAGGGAGTCGAGTGAATGCTTTCCAGACGCCGACATTGTCAACAGGCACGCCCGCAGGGCCTGAAGTAGCGGCTGGGCTAGAGGTTCCGTTACTTCACAGAAACTTAGCGAAAACACTTCCTGGCGGGCTACAAGCGAGGCGTGGGAATGA
Source organism: Schistocerca cancellata (assembly GCF_023864275.1). Classification (NCBI taxonomy): domain Eukaryota; kingdom Metazoa; phylum Arthropoda; class Insecta; order Orthoptera; family Acrididae; genus Schistocerca; species Schistocerca cancellata. The sequence continues at coordinate 47,886,675 of NC_064626.1, read as the reverse complement.
CTTGTGTACCCAGGCAGCTGTGGCGGGAAAATTCCCGCGCTTTCTGCAAAATAGTAACTGTGATTGGCTTGCTCAGGGCAGAGCTCCATGACGTAGCAAGATCGGCGCAGAAATTGGCGCCAAGAATCTCCATTGGTGGAATGGTAGCGTTCCGGCAATGGAGTGGAATTTTCCGCCAGTTTTCGAGTTGCTGATTGGAACGTTTAACCACGGCCACTGTCGTGGGGGCGGGAATGTTCTGTGTTCGGTTTTGTACGGGTGCTCTTGTGGGCAGTCGGCTCTCGCCTTTCGGTCGAGGACGTCGAAGCAACCAGCCAACGGCTCCGGTACGCCAGATCGTGTCCTGACAGTCAAGAAGACAGTTTGGTAATGTATGTCCGCAGCACCGGCAGACAGGGATTTTCCTAGGCGATAATCAGAGCTCAGCAGAGCGCGCCTGTTCATCTTTTTTCTAACTTTGTTCTGTCTTGGGTAGCAGCAATTAATGTTGGGTTGGCTATGTGTTTTCTCTAAGATCTGAGTTGCAAGGAATTGGCTGCACATACCACTTCGTCATAATCCTCACAATCTAGTTTAGGGACAACTTCACATTCACAGCGTTTGTTTGAGTATCCAATTTGAGCCAATTTGATGTATTGTAAATGTTTAATGTGTTTTTGTTTATTATTTTGTGTTTAGTCTTAATAAATCATATTGTTATTTTGGACAGAACTTTCATTCTGTTAATCGGTAGAGCAACCCCATCATTCCTCACTATGTTAATGAAACCTTCGTTTATTTAACTTATTTATCAAATTAAATTATTGCAGGTGCCAAACTCTCTTCTACTCCACTGGCAGGGTTGATTAGAGTCAGTTCGCGTATTTTTTTTATCCTTGTGCAACAGCAAAATTTGGAGTTAGAATAGGGGGGGCTTAGAGCATCATGTACATATGTAGATTCTAGAAGAATTGAGTGTTAAATACACTGCTATCCCCGGCACCTCGCAAGGTTACCCCTAGCTGCAAAATATGGCACGGTTAATTTTAGTCGTCACCTCAGCGTCGTGAGCACTACGTCGACAGCCATCATACTTAGACACATCCTATACTGCGTCCTTCTAATTGCGTGTGTTTAAGAAGTGGTAATGACGATACCAATGTGAGAGACAGAATAACAGATACCACCATACTGGCTATCACCATTCTATTTTTAGCTACTGGTGATTCAAACACGAGACATGTGTTAAGAGCATCTCTCATCAAATTGTCTCTTTGTACCAGATGTTTGCAAGCCTGCCCTTAGACGGTCTGAAGTTATGCGTTTAGATACATTTCAAGTAACAATCAAATGCTTATGCCAATATCTTAACTCTGCTGACCAGAACAGTGAAGCAACAAGTGGGATAGTCTGCGACCAAGTTACAGGACATGAAAGTTAACGTGTTCTTTTGTTTCATAACGACCTTTGTGCACGTTTATTTCTTCGCCAGGAGTACGGAATCGTACACTAGGAATCTTGCAGAAGTTCAGATGTCTTTAAACCTGGCTCACAGCTACAGATCTTCTGATATGACGGTAGCAGCGGGAAAGTCCATAACACCTATCTTCCCTGTTCGTCGTTTTCTGAAAATGGTTTCTGAGCAATGTAGTATATTATTTAGCTTTCTTTTGACCTTTCACTGCGAAGTGTGTCAGGTGTAGTAGTGCAGCAAGATGAAGTGGATGGACCACTTTTAATTCGATGCATCTTCGTATTTCCATGACAACATATGCGAACCAGGTGGACCAAGTCTGCCAGCGATTTCACGCTTTCTGCTCCACAATTTCTTGCTGGTAGCTTAATACAGGCCTTTCTGAAGTTTACTTGCGATTCTGATCTCATTGATAACATGTTATATACTGTCCTTTTCAGATTGCGATCTGTGTATACACTAATTTCGATCTCCCATAGCTCTCTTCTTAATCAACCCCCTAAAAGGTCAATAGCGCTGACAGTATTTTCCGGGGGAGGAATAATATTGACCGTGTAGGAGAGAGATTGAGAGACTGCGCAATAATATTAAACACATTGCCTGGAAATATTGCGGTGTCTGCGGATTGCATTGACAGCCTCCTGCGTGCCACGCGGAGAACAAAAAAGTTATGTTATATTCGGTTCGATTTATTTTGTTGAAAAAAGTTTAAAACAAGACAAACCATTAATATTGTAGTGTATCGAAACGCTCATTGTGGGATGTTAGGGACGATGAGTGTGAAAGCAGAATTGTTAGGAATGAAGAAGCCTATGATTCGTTGCTCAGAAAATGCAGGGAACGCCCACAAAAGGAGACATCTTGAAAAAAAAACTAACTAATATTAAAGCCTGTGTAGATATGTATCTCTGTCTATACATTACAGCATTTGAGACATAATTACGGAAATGTTGTATGTCGCAATACAGTGAACGGCACATGTAAATTTCAACTCCTCGAATGAACTGGCAGCAGCAAGGTATCGTGGCGTAATAGATAAGCGGTAAATCGATGGAACTGTTGTTTTCATTGTACATTTTCTTTCTTGGTGATGGACACATGGGCGTCTGCAGAGATTTGTGGAGGAGGGGGATGGGGTATGGGGCTACGTACAGGGAGAATCGGTTCATATAATGTTGAACCACAGATAAAGAAAGTGGGGTGACTGTACTCTCTTGATAATTTTTTTGTGGTTCCTAGCTGGATGAGGAGAGGGTGGTATGACAGGTGGGTTGTCCGTTTCCTCTCACTACAACACAAAATGCAAAAGCGGTTAAAATACACTTTATTACAGTTCTGCACGTAACTTGAATGATGTCCAATCGTAAGTTCTGTGGTTAGCAGAAATAAAATAACATGGATACCGACAAGATTCTAACATCAGTATATATCACAACTACATTCAACGACTAACGTTCCCTCACAGCTAGCTAAGATGAGAGACAACGCTTATCACTGTGGAAGATAACTGCACAGTGCAACGTATAGAGATACCATGCGAACCGATTCCCGATGCGACGTACTGAGGTACTGAAATTGACAGATTGAGACATCTCATTTGGTGGCGGCGGGCTATATGCACGCTGGCCAGGTTGCGTCATGAGCGCGTAGCCTGGGGGCGTGACCACCACCACCTAGAGACAAGGCCGCGGCGCGAAATTCATAGCAGGTCGTGACGTCACTCCAAGCGGGCCACCATGTTGTGTTTCGAAGCGTTTGTTTATCTACACGTTTGTTGGATCGAGTGCTATATTCGTGCTTAAAACTAGCGATTACAGTGTTTACGTGTAGTGAAGCTACTGTGAACATGGTTTACAAGTGCTGTGTGCCAAGGTGTCGTGGGAATTACGGAACTCGACCGAAAGTAATGTTGTTTTCCTTTCTGAAAGATGCGAATCTGCGTTGGAAATGTCTTTCAGCGATTCATCGGGCCAATTTCCAACCCACTGAGCACATGAAGGTATGTAAAAACTATATACCTAGTACAATTATTATTTTTTCCTGGTGGAATATCTTGCATTTTGGATACATTTGACTAAAATTGTGAGCAAAAGTTCGCAGTAAATAGGCCTAGTATTCGTTATCAAGTGGCTTTATTTTGATTTTGAAATCGAAATATAAATTTGTGGCTCGTGTTACTTTTTATTCGTGTTTAAATTTCTCTGCAGTTCGTATTTTGTTACGCATTACCGTTACGTTTTATTCTCTATTTGTGAGTGGGTGTTGTTTTTCACTCTCGCATTAGTTAGCATGTGTGCTAACGAATGTTGAAACTGCTGTTTTCATGTTTAAAAAGCGATCTCTCTGTATGAAGCATATCTGTTTTATTTTTCGATGTGTCAAACAATGGAACAAATTAATCTAGAAATAGGTTAAATTTATTATTGACGTTTTTAGCTTGACACATTGTCTCATTCCAACTGCTGCAAATGTCTGCTGAAGGTTTGTAGATTTTCACTGCTGACTTATGCTCAAAACCTGCCATATTTTTACAGGAAAGAAAATTTACATTACAATAACAACGAATAATTGTTTATGTGAGGTGAGTTAAAAGTGATTGTTTGCTTGGGGAATGTACTCAGCTTTCCTGAGGGAGCTCTATAAACAGCTACACAATATTTATTTAGGATACTAAAGGCAGAGGAATTTAATATTATACACTGTATTAGTGCAGAATTTTTCAAGTGAGTGTAAATAATAGCTGTCTGGTCCAGAAAGAATTTACTTTATCACAGTGCATTTTTCACAAATGTACCTTGTTTTATCATGTATATCGCAATATTATTTACATCCCGCACTCGTACGTTTTCACTGGCTATTGATAAGTCTTATGCAATTACATTACCGGTAAAAAAGAATTATAAACTATAGTTTCTGCTATATCGCGATTGATAAAGTTACTTATTTTAATCATTCGGCAAAATACTCTCCTCTTTGCGTGGTATCATTTGCCAAGATCTCGTTTCGTTATCTCCAGCGGTTTACGAGATATGACAGGCGTTATGAATATGTCATTCCCACGCGTTGCGATTGGAAGTGAAGTTGCTGCAGATGCTCAATTTTTTCGAGACTGGAAGCAGATATTGATCCAAAGTTTTACGAAAATTTCAAAACCTCATCTGTATTTCATACTCAGCAATAGAATATGTAATATGCATCAAACACAAATTCATAGCGACCCCTATTTTTGATGGCAACGTTCTCAAATTTGATACTCATCTGTGAAATACCACAATAGTTATGACCATTATCGAAATGATTGGCACTTCATCATGAAGCTTCCATATAAAGCTAAAAGTATTTCAGAAATTAATTATTTTTTACGGAATAGGTTCTGTAAAACCGTTTGACGAAGATTTGCAGGCCGTGCGTCTCGATTCTTTAAGCGCAGCGCCAAGCCAACCCTGGCCCGCTTTGCGTGACGTCACAAGAGCGCGCCGCGGCCTTCTCTTTAGGTGGTGGTGGCGTGACTCGGTCTTCTCAAGTCATAGGCGCGCCTAGTTCAGCGCCTGCTGTAAAATATTGTCTGGTGCCAACCGCTGTGCTGGCGAAGGCGTGAGGTCTGGAACAAGTCAAGGAAATTAGACTATCAAAAAAGGACGTAGCTGTAGAATACTTAACTTTAATCCATAAATGGTGAACATCGCTCTTGACGGTACATGTTTTACAGCATCAATAGTAACTGGTAATGGCGCCTTGCTAGGTCGTAGCAAATGACGTAGCTGAAGGCTATGTTAACTATCGTCTCGGCAAATTTTGTCAGTGAACCATCGCTAGCAAAGTCGGCTGTACAACTGGGGCGAGTGCTACGAAGTGTCTCTAGACTTGCCGTGTGGCGGCGCTCGGTCAGCAATCACCCATAGCGACGACACGCGGGTCCGACGTATACTAACGAACCGCGGCCGATTTAAAGGCTACCACCTAGCAAGTGTGATGTCTGGCGGTGACACCACAATAAATTTTTTTCCTTCAACCTCAGTTCCCTTTACATGTTTCGAGAGTGATCTTTGGCACTGCTTGAAAAATATTGTTCATCCACCTTTATTCTCTGCTTGCAACAAAATAGAGCTATTATCACAACAGTAGTGTCTTCATCGTGCAGCAGTCAGAATCACAGACTGCTCAGTAATACTGCCAATTACACTGTCAGTAATACAGACAATAATACTAGGTTCAAATTGCTCTGAGCGCTATGGGACTTAACATCGGGGGTCATCAATCCTCTAGAACTTAGAACTACTTAAACCTAACTGACCTAAGGACATCACACACATCCATGCGCGAGGCAGGATTCGAACCTGCGACCGTAGCAGTCGCGCGGTTCCGGACTGAAAAGCCTAGAACCGCTCTGCCACCGCGGCCGGCAGCAGTCTAGGGACAACGTCAATAATACTGCACAATATTATTGTGCTACATTGTCGTGCAACATTATCGACTGTGTAGTGGCCCATTTATGTGTATCGCATTACGAAATTCAGGGTTCTGTTTTTTGTCTATTTCTACACTCCTGGAAATTGAAATAAGAACACCGTGAATTCATTGTCCCAGGAAGGGGAAACTTTATTGACACATTCCTGGGGTCAGATACATCACATGATCACACTGACAGAACCACAGGCACATAGACACAGGCAACAGAGCATGCACAATGTCGGCACTAGTACGGTGTATATCCACCATTCGCTGCAATGCAGGCTGCTATTCTCCCATGGAGACGATCGTAGAGATGCTGGATGTAGTCCTGTGGGACGGCTTGCCATGCCATTTCCACCTGGCGCCTCAGTTGGACCAGCGTTCGTGCTGGACGTGCAGACCGCGTGAGACGACGCTTCATCCAGTCCCAAACATGCTCAATGGGGGACAGATCCAGAGATCTTGCTGGCCAGGGTAGTTGACTTACACCTTCTAGAGCACGTTGGGTGGCACGGGATAAATGCGGACGTGCATTGTCCTGTTGGAACAGCAAGTTCCCTTGCAGGTCTAGGAATGGTAGAACGATGGGTTCGATGACGGTTTGGATGTACCGTGCACTATTCAGTGTCCCCTCGACGATCACCAGTGGTGTACGGCCAGTGTAGGAGATCGCTCCCCACACCATGATGCCGGGTGTTGGCCCTGTGTGCCTCGGTCGTATGCAGTCCTGATTGTGGCGCTCACCTGCACGGCGCCAAACACGCATACGACCATCATTGGCACCAAGGCAGAAGCGACTCTCATCGCTGAAGACGACACGTCTCCATTCGTCCCTCCATTCACGCCTGTCGCAACACCACTGGAGGCGGGCTGCACGATGTTGGGGCGTGAGCGGAAGACGGCCTAACGGTGTGCGGGACCGTAGCCCAGCTTCATGGAGACGGTTGCGAACGGTCCTCGCCGATACCCCAGGAGCAACAGTGTCCCTAATTTGCTGGGAAGTGGCGGTGCGGTCCCCTACGGCACTGCGTAGGATCCTACGGTCTTGGCGTGCATCCGTGCGTCGCTACGGTGCGGTCCCAGGTCGACGGGCACGTGCACCTTCCGCCGACCACTGGCGACAACATCGATGTACTGTGGAGACCTCACGCCCCACGTGTTGAGTAATTCGGCGGTACGTCCACCCGACCTCCCGCATGCCCACTATACGCCCTCGCTCAAAGTCCGTCAACTGCACATACGGTTCACGTCCACGCTGTCGCGGCATGCTACCAGTGTTAAATACTGCGATGGAGCTCCGTATGCCACGGCAAACTGGCTGACACTGACGGCGGCGTTGCACAAATGCTGCGCAGCTAGCGCCATTCGACGGCCAACACCGCGGTTCCTGGTGTGTCCGCTGTGCCGTGCGTGTGATCATTGCTTGTACAGCCCTCTCGCAGTGTCCGGAGCAAGTATGGTGGGTCTGACACACCGGTGTCAATGTGTTCTTTTTTCCATTTCCAGGAGTGTATATTCCTGTTGGCAATAATCACATATCACTACGTATGCACATAACTGTCGAAAAAAAAACGAAATTACATTCTTTAATCGGTCAAATTACCTCAGTAGGCAGCGTTGTTCTGTCGCTGCCTGAAAGAGGAAACTGAGGTGAGAGGCGGAGGGAACCAGTGAGTACGGCAGACTCGGACAGCGACATGTGTGTCCTGTCAATATCAAAGATGCCATATTCCAGGCACACAACGGCGATAACACATCGGCAACTGCCTGCATCAGCCTGGTGTATCAGCAATACTACCAGTCCATGCAAAAATACTGCCCTGTATTGGAAACAGAGAGGAACGATGTTTACAAAGCTACTGAGGCCACACGTTTGCGTAAAATATATCCTGTGGAAACGCACTCTTCTAAGATGAGCATCTGGTGTTTGACATAGTATAAACATAAAAGACAAAATTTCGGTTTCAGATTCGAAATGTCATTATCCCAAAGCAATTCGAAGCAAAATTGTAAATGAAAGTGCCGTGCAGCTAGGACCTCCCGTCGAGTAGACCGTTCGCCTGCTGCAAGTCTTTCGAGTTGACGCCACTTCAGCGACTTGCATGTCGATGGGGATAAACTGATGATGACAACACAACACCCAGTCCCTCACAGTAGAAAATCTCCGACCAAGCCGGGGACTGAACCCGGGTCGTTAGGCATGACACTCCATCGCGCTGGCCACTCAGCTACCAGGGGTGGACGAAGCAACATTTGAAATTCTGGAGACTATGTACAGTGAAGTTATCTGAGGAAACTGACGAAATATAACTCACTAAAATGGAAGGGATTTCGTGACAGGCAATATGCCTCGCTCAGAACCGTTGGAAAATGATAAATTCGGCCGAGTCTTGCTATGGTCCTTTATTATAACTTCATTGCATTCAGTTCTAATTCGCACATCGTTTAAGTATGAAATTCATCAATATATAATCTGAACCGTCAATTAGGGCGGTTCACAAACAACAACTCAAGTACACGTTATTCCAAAAACGTTATCATGGAAGTTGGGGCCAGGAGGTGCTGGTGAAATAACACACACTGCTAAGATTACCTTTTTATTTTAAAAAGCTTTCTGAATAATAAATTTATACGTCTGGCATTTAAAAAAAATTCAAAAACAATTTCGAATAGCTGACAAATTTTCTTTATGAAGAGAGAGTGGTGTCACCGCCAGACACCACACTTGGTAGGTGGTAGCTTTTAAATCGGCCGCGGTCCGCTATTATACGACGGATCCGCGTGTCGCCACTGTCAGTAATTGCAGACCGAGCGCCACCACACGGCATGTCTAGAGAGACGTACTAGCACTCGCCCCAGTTGTACAGCCGACGTTGCTAGCCATGGTTCACTGAGAATTACGCTCTCATTTGCCGAGACGATAGTAGCATAGCCTTCAGCTACATTTGCTACGACCTAGCAAGGCGCCATTACCAGTATAGATACTGAGATTCTATTAATGTATCATCAAGAGAGATGTTCTACAAATGTGGATTAAAGTTAAGTATTCCAGAAGCTACGTACTTTTCTTTATAGCATTCATTACGTATCCTGTTTCAGACCTCACGCCAGCCTGCGTGAGTTTAAGCGCTTGCCTTTCGGCTTCCTCTCATTGTGTCTAGACTGTCTTGTCTAGGCACAACAGAGAGATTTCCAGGTATGACGTTAACAACTTCCCAATAGTAAGGTTTTAACTTAGGCATATATATAAATTCTGTTAGTTAAAAACAGTACTCAAATTCTCACACTCCACCCCAGAGCCGGGAACACGTCGTACTTCCAAATGCTCGTCAGAGCCAACCGCTGCCAGTGGTTTCAACGGCCGATAAGAAGACATACGGTCCCACACGCTGATAAGCCACGTGCATGCAGGTAAGGCAGACTTAGCCCCCCACAGCCAAGAGGTTGGCCAAAGCACGTGGCGAGCAGTTGACGACACCCAACAGCAGGGCCCCGTTCGCGCCACCACCTCTGTCGGTCACCGCCCAGTACGAACTCCTCGATCGTCACGCGACCGTGCACTTGCTCCACCTCCCGCCAGAAGGCGGTAGCGATCCCAACAGCGCGCCAAACCGAAAGCGCCACCGCAAACACTAGACGCGAAGTGAAAGCACTCCGCCTGGCGCGCTTTTCGATTAGCCGGACACAACTACAGTTCATAATCATTAATACTTACCCAATCATTATTTTTGTTTCCTGTCTACACTTACAATGAAAACTGGAATTTTGCATACAATATGTATGTAAGTGTAAGTTTTTGATTATGGATATTTTATAAAATGTGGATAATAAATTTATGAGCTCTCTATTTCAGATGAACTTTTTCAGCAATATTTCATTAAATATCAATAATTAAAGACCTGTATTTGCATGGAAAGCCGCGATGTGAACTTACATAGCAAAGAAATGATTATTATATGTGTCAATTAGCACATATTTGATGAATTTTATATTAAATGGTGGTATTCGTAATGAACGAATAAAAAAAATGAAAAAAACAGCAATACTTGAATCAGCGCTCTTTTGATTGCCTGACTGTCATTTTGCAACGCTAGTGTGCGAGCCACTGTGTCTGTGGTGAAAACCTCCTTCATTTTAGGAAATTAATATTCCTGAAGGTCCTCCGCAAACATCAAAGTCTATCTTCACGACAAGTTTTGAGAGTGGCATTGACCGGCTTAGGGGATTTATATTCCCGTTCTGAACATCAAGTACCATAAACATATAAAATTACAAAATTTCCATTTCTGAGTGGTTAGAAAAATACTAACAGTGCAAGAGTAACAGTGATAAGCCGGAATATGTCCCCAAAGTTTAAGAAATACTTTTCAAAACAACGAAAATAAACTAAGCAGACAATGCAGGTACTAGAGTAACAGAGACCAACACAGCAGCTACATGATCAATTTCAGCTGTTCGTTATCTTTATTTTGGAATACTTACTCCGTCAGCCACGCTAGTTTCTCGGGTCTGCATAGTGTTTCCAAGTCCACATGATACTACTCTCTTAGTGTATTCAGGTACCAATAGCTGTGTCTTTGCCTGATACGTAGGAATATCTGTTGCTTCGATCATTTTCCTTTATTCGGGATTCAGACAAGAATACTTTCCTCCAAGTGATAATTGAACAGCTACTGTAGGTCCTGAAGAAAATGTCCGTTCAGGACACAATCATTTGTTTCAAATGTTAAGTGTAAACATACAACGATGGTACCAAATATAAACTTCCGGAACTAAGTGAATTTTACGAATGACTAAATTCAGTTTATCTGGTTAAGGCAAACACCACGCTACCACTCACAGTTATGCAGTAATAAGACAAGCAGGACATATCAGAAAAAAATTGAAATTTGTGGTAAGCTCTTACTGGACCAAACTACTAAGGTCATCGGTCCCTAAGCTTACGCACTACTTTATCTAAGACGGTGGACTCGAAATTTCGACGGGGGTAGCCACCCGTACCGTGACAAGACTCCCCAGACCACTCGGCTACCACGCGCGACGAGACATTATCGGAATTCCCTACTAAAATACAACAAAATGTAACGCACATAAGAAAATTATATAAGGATTACGTGAGACAACTGAATATACTGAGTGATAAAACTAAGCAGTAGGCTTTTACCAGGAATATTGACCCTTAGACAATGTGTCTAATAGTGTACTTTAAATACGACAGTATGCCATCTTTGGCACTGTATAACATTAAAACCTTGATAATGGCATTTTTAAGCCGAAATAATGATCGTGTAAATGTAACACGACAAGTAAAAGACAGTCTAATGGCGGTACTGACTTCAATGAAATATATTATGAATGTGGAGCAACAATATGAAAAATTATTAATAAAGTCTTGCGTGATAGATTGGTGACTTGTGCGAAGACAAATATGTAAGACGTCATCCCGCCTGAGTGGATGGAAGAAAGAAGGCCACGACCGCGTACTAAAGACGCAGCTTACTGTCTGTCACATCCAGCCATTCTTCTTTCCATCTACACATGACCCTGTGCTGCAACAGTGATGTGGGTGTAGGGAGACGGCTCACTTAAGTAACTGAGGGTCACTATAAGCCACCTTGGTTTCCACATCCGCCCTTTCATTCCCCGAAATAACCGTGTGCCTGGACACCCAACAGAATGATACCTCCTTCCCCAGCGTTTGTAGACGGAAGAGGGAGTCCTGGATATTCCCAAACGCCTTGTCTGCTGGATACAAACATCTTATAGAGTAGGGGGCACTCAAGAAGTCGGAACAGACAAGGAATTCAGCTCTCACAACATGCCTTATCTGCTCCAATGCCCGCGAAATCGCATTGTAATTCCACGTCGAAGACAATGAAGCAATGAAGTCTTGAGACAGTCGGGACTTGGGAACACGAGCAGGGAAAACAACAGAGCAACCTAAGCAGTCCCCGTTTTGTTCTACCTGTAAACAGAGCTACAGAGTTACGGTGCTCGATTGAAATGCCATGAAATAATGTATTAATAAAAATATGCTGGAGTGTAGCTTCTCCTGTACAGCACTGTAGTAACCAGGCAGTCACGCGATCAAAACACTGGTGTGGAGACGATAGAATTCAGAATCCAATCGATTCAGGAACACTCTGCCCGCGGGTCCCAAAATGTCCCGCTGTTCGTGGACGATTGGTGATAAGGCGCTCCAGAGACGGACAGTATGGTACACATGTGAAGTCGGAACTGCGAGGAACGTAAACGGCTGTTGCATTATGACCAGACGCTGCCACTTGGTAAGAGGCGATGTGCAGCCTCAGCGCAGAGACTCGGTATGGTGGCGGTCCTCGAACCACCAGTGCACACTGTGACACCCTCGTAGTGGACAGCGTCAGCGATCCTCACAGACCTCGCTGAACCCTACACTGTGAGCCTATAGTCTACCAGTAATCACACGGAAGCCCTAGAAAACTTGGCAGATGCTCTCTGCGTGCAGCACTCTTTATTGTAAACGTGATACGGCTTACGGCAGTGGTAAAGAGGGCAACAAAACACTGGTCTCACGATTGCCATTCCTCTGCTCATAACACTCTGACAGTACATCACCAACTCTGGTCCTTAAGAAGAAGGGGAGCGGCCATGTAAACCTCATTGGTGGACGTCGTCGAGAATACTGTGTTTCCAAGTGCTGTCGTGAATCTTACTGATCTCAATTTATGTAGAAGAGACTGACAAATTGACGCCTCTAGCAGCTTGTTAACAGCGTTACGAAATCTCCTGAATCTTCTGAATCTGCACTGAGAGCGGCTAAGCAATGTCCTGGTTTATAATACACTGACTAGACGACTGTGAACCATTCACTTCACAAAATAGAAGAACGTCTTTTATTAAGGGACGTGGGGTAGTTCCAGCAAAATCAGTTCTGTTAATGTGCCAACAGTTTCACCTGTTTTCCAATCAACTGTTTGGTTTCCTGAGCAATTATTTATCCATTGCACACGTTTCCCAAGGAATCGGTTATGCAGAGCTTCGGTTTTCTGAAGACATCTGAGTTTCGTCTTCTGCAACATCGGAAGAGACACTCGCCTAAATTTTCCACACGTACATAGGGGTTGGTGTGGAGATAGTTAGAAACGCCTACGATAGTTTTGAGTTCATGAAACGATCGAATCTGTAGCTGCTCTGCCGATCTCTTCAATACAACCTGCTCATACGAGCTTAGGTTACCTCTCTACGCCACGACCGTCAACCAGTCTTCCTGTACTGAAAATGAAAATGGAAATCTGTGTTCTTTTCCGATAGTTTCAGTTTCAAAGTATATTTAACTTGTGATTGCTCTTCCATAATACTTCTGCTTATTTTGATTTCATTTACTTATCACCGGTATGTAGCACAGTAATAATTTAACATAATAGTGGACGATGTACTGGTGCAAGTAAAGCTGTGAGGGCGGATAGTCAGTCGCGCTTGGGTAGCTCAGTTGGTATGTCGGATCGGTGCTGCATCGCAATATTTCTTCAAGTTATGACCTAGAGTGGCGTTATCTTACCGCCATGAGTCTAAAAAGATCACTTTTCTAGCGGAACGTGCTGGACCTGGAGTGCACGAAGTGGAACACTTCATATGTGACGAAATTCATCTCGCGTCTAGAGATGTAGGAATTGACTTCTCCATATCAAATTGCTGCACGAAAAAGGTTGCGTAATGTTGTGCGACATTTCACCCACGGAATAAAATTGAAACATATTGATGGTAAAGTCGGAGAAGGTTCGGTTAATCAACATCCTGCTTTTGAGATACCGTAGGACGTGATCGTATCTCTCTTTCTGCCTTAAGGAAATATCATCGGTCATATCGCAGAAATACGGAAGATCTTCGAGACGTTCCACAAAGTAAATGGCCTGCATCATATCAAACTTGATCTGACGAAACACGTACCTCTTTATTTCATGCCAGGTGGCTTGCACCCCCCCCCGTCCCCCTCTTTGTGCCCTCTGCCGACAAATGGTCTCTCTACGTCACCGACGTGCGACAGCGTCCTGATGATTCTATCACTGGACAACGCACAGGTGCTGCGTTGGTTTCTTGTTCGGACGATGTAGAGGAGGAGTCAGAACGGCCTGTGAATAATGTGGTTGGGTGCGTTCCTCCAGTTTTGCCCCCTCCCACTTTCCCCCACTACCGCCCTTCCCACGCTGCCCCCCCTTCCACCGCTACCCCCCTTCCCCCCCTACCCCCCTTCCACCGCTACCCCCCTTCCCCCGCTACCCCCCTTCCACCGCTACCCCCCTCCCCCGCTACCCCCCTCCCACGCTACCCCCACCTCATCACAATGAACGCCGCTGCTTCGACCTTCTTGTGCGGTATGTCCCAGCTGGATGCCACTGGTGGACCCCATGTCTCGACAGCAGGAGTCCGGGAATGGTCATATAGTCTAACAACAACCAATGTCAATGCCATCCATGCCACCCATAACCTGGCGATGCTAAGTGATACAATTTGTGAGCCCGACTAAGACTGGTTTCTTACAAGAAGTGCATATCTTCACCCATCTGCATATACGTCTTTCATCTAGGATTCGAGTAATGGTGCGCCGACCTTCCTACATCAATGGTCACCTATCGACGACGTCCAATACCCTCCTGATGTGAGGGGCATGGCTCTCACGCTCTTCTGTCTCCATATTCCTAACATATATGTTGATTCAGGATCAGGGAGATGAAGGGAATGTTCTGTCTTCTTTGACAAGTTGGTCTTAACCACGCAGCACCAATGCACCTTTTCTTTCGATATTCATCCCCAGTGATCAGCTGTCGCGTGCAGAGCTCACCACTACTTTCTACCCACTAGTGGACGCATGGGAACGTGTTCATGGCGACCACCCCTGGTTCACGCACTACGTCTGACGTTCATCCGTTGCCTTGATCGCCTTTATATCTCGCGATCGCTAGTGGAATGTACCCGACTGGATGAGATTTGTGCTGTCGATTTTTCCGACCATGCAGCATATATCTCCACCGTCACCTTCGATTGCCAAAGCGTGAGGCATGGGTGTTTGGAAGTCGAGTGTGGCTGTGCTGGTGTCTCCCAAAAATCATCAGATTACCTACATGACTTGGAATTCATGTCTCAACCAATGTGGCTCTTACACGTCCACTTTGTCATAGTCACTGTCCTGCACAATACCTGCCCTCCATCGGGTCCCGATGGTGTATTGCAGAGACTTGGCCGCTTAGTAGTAAAAGTCCAGGGACTGCATCCTTTAACTGTTGTGGGACTGCTCTATGATGCCGTTTCTACCTAAAAGATGTATAACAGCGAACCACCCCAAAGCACAGACCATAGCCCCACGAGCTGTCACCTTGAAGGGTTTGCGGAATGAGGCTCCACATATGACAATATGACTTTCGAAGCTATCTTGATGCACCACTTCTAGGATACAGGCGACGACGTCACCGGGCCTTGATTCGAACTCACTTACGACGAAGGCAGGCAACATGACACCCAACGCTGCATTGGACGCGCCTTCACGCCCATTATGCTACTTTGTACGATAACCATCTTCAGTCAATGCCTGTAACTGAAGAAGTCTCACGGCATTGAAACCGGAGGCACGAGTAGCAGAAAACGAAGTCCTCGATAGTATCCGAGACAGAGCCGACACACTCCCCCTCTAATTTTATCTTGCTTTCTGAAATTTCTTAGCACCCACGGGGAGTGATACTTGCTGAGAACTTATGTCCCCCGAGGTTGAGGTCCCTCATACCTTTCTAGAGAGCTTCATTTTCCTTATTCATAAAACCCCATTGCGGTTTGCACTTCAATGATTATTGCCCTTTGACCTGCTAAACATGCAGGTATAAACATGGTCTACACACGTCCTTTGGCAGTGCAACATAAGAAGGAGGCGCGTTATGTTATTTCCTCTGGTCAGGCGTCGCTCGGAGCATACAGCATTCAGACAGCACTCTGCCGCTGCATACATGTGATAGTTTGTAACACCATAGCTCTAACGCTGTACTGATATATTTTGCCTTTTGTTTTGTTTATAGTTTATTTCGTTGAGTTTCTGTAAATATTGTTTGAATGCATTAACAGCACAAAAGTATACTCCTTTCTTTGTAAAAACTTTGACGTTATGGTTTGCTTCTATGCAATGTAGTATATCATTTAAATTCTTAGTCTTATTTGGAGGGAGACAAAACTTACTGTATATAGTTGGAATTTGCTTAAATATTTTTTTGTAGAAATACCAATATCTGCAAATGTTCAAAAATGGTTCAAATGGCTCTGAGCACTGTGGGACTTAACTTCTGAGGTCATCAGTCCCCTATAACTTAGGACTACTTAAACCTAACCAACCTAACGACATCACACACATCCATACCCGAAGCAGGATTCGAACCTGCGACCGTAGCGGTGGCGCGGTTCAGGACTGCAGCACCAGCCGGCTGCAAATGTTCTGTTTTAATTAATATGTTTGGTTGTTGTTATGTAATTGCTGACCTTCACTTAGGTTTCTTAGTTATTTCATATGTAAGAGGCGTTGCGGTTCCCCTCGGGAACGGAACTTCGTAGCGCGCGCAAAACGTGATGGGCTTGGATAGAAAGGTGGAACCAGGAGTCAGTCGGGGACGAGATACGAAACTATGAACTGCTCATGTAAAGGTTGTGTATTGTGCTGGTCCCGAGAGAGGCTTTTCCTGACACTTTACAATGCCTCGGATGGATGGATAAAGAGCTGGAACTATTCTGGTATTGATATGAATCATCGCCACCAAGAAATAACGCAGTCCAGCAATTCTATCCGCAGATCCAACTACCAACTTGCAATCTCTGAAAAGGAACCAGAGAATAGTAGAAATTTATGATGAATAATGAGCTCATTGGATGTTTTAGTGTGCGCAAATATAAGGTAACTTGTACTCGAACTCTTATACTTACTTCGATTTTTTTTATCCCTCTGTCGCATTTCCACTTTTGGTCCTTCCTATGCTTCCTTATTGAAAGAACATTAAAGCCCAGTGTTTTACTAACTAATGCCTTATGAACATAGTAAAAAGAAAGTTAAAGTTAATGTGGCAAGAGTGTGAGCTAAAGTAAATGAGACTTGCTGACAATTTTTCTATTAAAACTGCTCATTACTATGTTGCTGCCAACTTCAAAATTAGAAGTCCTTAAAACTGAGGCTTATAAAGTTTTGCTTAGTAAATAATCACATTGCTGCCTGTTGTAAATCGGAAAAGGAGAGTCAGTATCTAACAAATATGTCAATTTTGTGTCTCACTGTAGTAACAGTTGAGAACTACAATTGTGGAAAGTTATATACTCCTGCTTGCTAAGCACTCGTGTCTCTTGTGTATTGATAGTACATATTGATAGTGTAATAGGATCCACAGTTTATCTTTTATGCTCATGATAAATAACTATTAATAGAAAGACAACTATCTATGAAAACAGTAACTTCTTTTATTCAAAATTTAGTGAGAAATTGTTTGTTAGTGAAATTACATTTAACTTTCATTCTAAATAGAAAAGTATTTAGCTGAGAGAGACTTAACCTCTGGCCAGTTCATAATTTTGCAGTGAACTACATTTACAATTATTTTTGTCAGATAGGAAAATGTATAAAATATTCTCGGTATTCATGCCGCGTCAGTTCTAGATAAAATCTCGAGCTTTCCAAGGTTTACGTTTAAACGGAAGCGGTGGCGCCACCGGCGCACACAGTGACACCGTCTGAGACAGCAGCACGTAATCGCCGACCAATCAGAAGCCGACCAATCAGAAGCCGTCTTCGGGCTATATAGAGGCTACCATAGCAGCAGTGGAGACAGTCAGCTCCTGACGATGACGATGGAGGTAATCGTCGAAAGCTTGAGATTTTATCTAGAACTGACGCGGCAAGAATACCGAGAATATTTTATACATAAGTGCCGCCGCGAAAAACTTCGTTCTCAGATAGGAAAATGTTTGGAAAGCAATATTGAACCTTTGCCCACTTTATGATTCTACAGTGAAGACTGATAGTAATGTTATTGAGACTATTCAGTCGACCAAGCCCTGAAGGCAAAGTATGTCATTTTCTGTTATATTTGTGCGTATAGTTTGTTCTGCTCTGTCAGCTCCAACCTTAACGTGTATGCAGGTGCCAGAGTTCATTGCACTCTTCTGTGACAAAGTATAGGCTGTGTTTGCCCACTGAATTTACTTATTTTCAGTTCCTTGAACACGACTGTTACTCATTGTTATTCCTAATTAGGCTGGCGACCGTTTTTATCATCATTTGGTTACTGTTTAAATATTTACCTAATGCTCACTTTCATTTCCGATAAGCCACCTCCGTTGGGTACAACACGGTCAACATAACAAAATTCCTCTCAGAGGGTAACACTGCTCTGTTGCTTTATACCATAATTGCTTTAACAAGATAGTTTTATATCACGACCTCCCTCCAACTTTAAGGTTATGGTGTAATAGTAGCGGGTGATAGTGTTATAAGTTCTCGCTGGAGCTCAACATTTGAAAGTGGCACTGGCGACCTCAGCTATGCCTTTGATCGAGTCTATCATTCCTTTCTTATGGTTGTGCTCCGTCATATGCGATATGCAGAAATCATTGTCGAGGGGGTCACATGTCTCCCGCACGGCCGACATCCTGCGTGCTCTTTAATAGTACGCTCACAAAACCGATCCCAAACACCTGCTTGGTGGGACAGGTATGTCCCTGTCGGCACTGCTGTATGACTTCGCCCTAGAATGTTGCTAGGTGGACATTTGTTATACTGCACCACTTATGCGAACAATTTGGTCCTCTACATTAGAAGTGCCCACTATATCTAGGCGACGCCTGCGGGGGTGGCGACCTGCGGCCAGGCGTTGGATAGCTCCATTAATGTATGTAAATCGCGAGCTAAGCTTGAGGCGAGTGATGACTTGCTTGAGGCGAGTGTTGAGTTGCTCAATGTGACCGATACCTTAAGCTGCTTTGGCACAGATTTTATAGCTGACCTGGCTGACAAAAGAAACCATCGCAGCCATGAGTCCCTCACTCTTTCCCAAGTTCGAGTGGGTGTGGATCTTGATCACGTTCCAGTTTGAGCCACTTTTGTCGACCCACAGTTGACAATGTGGTAGCACTGCCCAATGTGCCTTCAGAGCTTACTACCTGATGTATATGCCATGGCCTCATTGGCCCCTCCATTGGCAATGTCGGACATCCCGGCACCCTTCTATCTTATCAGACTCTTGTTTCTTCTGCCTCTTTGCCGCCTGTGTGCTTTTAGTCGATGATGGCAGTCTACACTGAAATGCAACTGGCCCGCGCTCCCAATGCTGTAGAATACAAGTACCAGCACTGCAAGTAGCGCAATATCTTGCGGCCGGTGACCACTTGTTTCCTGAACTGTACTGCATACTCCTCGTGGTCTGTCACTGTCAGCGGGACACAAACAAATCGTTCTGTCTCCACCAAGTTCACTTCGCTGACTCCCTGCTTTCTGTCACATGAGGCGTGCCAAACACGGACTATCGTCTTTTCGATGGCAGTAGACGTCTGGCACTTGGTCCAGGGAATTGTGGCCTTCACATGCCACTCCAGGAATAACAACGCACACGAAGTTGTTACCGAATGGCGTGAACTACTTGCAGACAAAGAGTCGCTCTATGAATTGTTTCCACGGCCTTGCAGTTAGATGCTTTTTTGCCACAGGTTTGAAGACGATTTTCAATTTCTGGACTGCATAGCGCCATTGCCCGTGATCGGGCAACGTCACTAGGGAACCGTTCGCTGTCGCCAAACTGCAACACAACAACAATTATTCAGTTCACTTCACTTCCAAATCCATGTCAGGCCTTCTTCCTTGATGTGTTTAAACACCGGATGCCGGATATGGTCCTTTTATTTAGTATTTCATCATAGCTGACATCGACACAAAGGCGACAAACACCCCCCCCCCGCGCGCGCGCCTGCACACACACACACACACACACACACACACACACACACACACACACACACACGTGCACTTGCACTTGCACACAACGATGCTAACGAAGTACACACCTTTCATAAACAGCAGTAAACAAACATCATTGGATCCTTCCGCATAAGACACGATTCAGCGCTACTTATACAGTTATTATAACCACAAAGATCGGCCTACAGGAGATAAGCTTCGCACGACACTACATGGATCTGAATTTTTGAAGGCTGCAATTAATCGTTGCGACCGGGAGATTAGAGTCATAAAAATTTTTGCAGTGTAATGGCGTGGTGCAGTGATTAGCGCATATATCTACCATATAGAAGATTGTAGTTCGACACTCGTCAATCCAGCGAACTTTTTGTTTTAATTTGTTAATCTAATCAAAGGATTAAACATGGTTGGTTGGTTCAGTGACCGTTTATAAATTAAAACTGAAATAAATGAGCCCTCGGTCACAATATTTTTACTCTTAGTAACCAGGTTTCAACACTAAGATTGTCTTCACCAGAATCTAGACATTTAAAGTGGTCTATAACAAAATTAGAAAATTTATGGGAAACACACTTTTTCTTTAATATAAAAAATATTACGTATTGAATAACAATACACGACAGAGGCAGTACTTACATGTCATGTATAAAATAAGTAACAGGTCAAAAGGGCTTTAGTCACAAAATATTTAAAAATAATATGTGAAGGAGAGTCTCTAAGGGTTGCTCATACCTGTACAGCCAGAGGTTGCGACGGATTAAGTACTTTCTCTGTCTTGTATTGTTAGTCAGTGTTTAAACTTTTTATATAAAAAATGTTTCCATAACTTCGTAATTATCCTATAGACGAGTTTAAACATCTAAACTCTGAGGAAGGCACTCTTAGAAGTGTTGAAACATGGTAGATAAGAGTAAAAAATTGTAATTAAATGACTTTGAAAATGATGAGGCAAAATTAGAAATAAAAAAATACATTCAAATCAAATAACTGAATAAAAATGATAACGTCGTTTTGACTTCTTTATTTACTCTTATTTTTCTTCCTCACGTTCTTTTTTCAGTTGGAGTCAGCTTGTGCGACAAGAGCCTATCATGACTGTTCGTCGCTTGGTAACATGGCAGTTCGTGTAGCCAGTGTGAGGATAGGTTCAGGTAATCAATGGCAGCGAGAAATTTCAGTTTCCTTTCGGCGGTGAAACTGAAATTTTTCAGTCATGAGTTTCCTCTTAGATGTTAGCTTTAATGGCCGTGAATAAAGCAATTGTGATTTTAGATCTCCCTCAGACTCTTGCTCGCTCTTTTCTCGGATACACTGAACAGGTTAGGACATGTGTTCTGAAGCCTTGAATTTCAACCCGTCGTCTGCTGCAGTCGAAACATCGGTCTTTTAAAATCAGCTGTCGACAGAGCATCTCGCAGTTACGTCATACCTCGTGGTGGCCGCTTGTAATGTTGCTCCGCGTTACACATTAACAGCATTAGTGAAGTGATCAGCCGTTTTGCGTGTCGCTATAACCAAGCTGTAGACCACAGCGGTTGCGGAAAGACTGTAGCGGCCAATGATAGACGTCAACTATAAAATAATTTTAATCGGACTGCAGTCACAACAGATAACAGCAATCGGTGTTACATTTCGAATGATTTCCCTCGCCGCAGACGATTCTACACCTACCCTCCAGTTCCTGGTGACCGATGAAAGGACCTTTTTTCTGAATGGCCCGTGCCGTGGTAATGCTGCCGCGCTCCACATCCAACTCCCACGCGTCTGCGAGGAACGAAACAGCGGGAAAGAGCTACACCTGCTGTCTCGTCCGCGGGCCGCGGCAGCGTGCGTGCCTGGAATGCCGGTAGGGAAGCTCGGTGCTCTGCAGGTAGCGCGCACGTGACGTCATGTGGAGGAGCCTCAGGCAGACGAGAAGGACAGACCTTGGAGCATACTTCACAGCACGTTACACTGCAGGCCTTGTGAGTGCCAGCAGCAATTTCCGACGGGGAGCGAGTTACTATTTCGGAGTAGTTCAGTACGTCTTGACAACACCTTCAAATGCATGCAGGCTCTCGACAGCACACGGCAAAGTTAGGATCTTTCGTTGGTACCTTTCCAATTACATGATTATTTCCCGTGTGACCTGCATGGAGCCGAACGTTCGCGAAGTGTGGCGGACAAGTAAGACTAGCGTGACTAAACAAGTTCGGTGCGAGGCCCGTATTACTCGTGGGACCTGCAGATGATGGAGGAGCGCAGGTGCCGTATGGAAGAGGAAGCTCTCCTAATGCCACAGCGATTTCATAGTTCACAGTGTCATGTGGTTGGGTTATCTTCACACCCAGCACCAGCTGACAGAATGGCGCAGGGCGCGCAGGAGGCGCTAGAGCGCTTTGGAAAGCAGCCATAACATTGGTGCTACTAGCGTTCGATGGATCATAGATTCCGAGTTTTTATCTGGCGCCCATATGATTAAAAAAACTGGTACAGTCGACAGAGTCAGTCGGTTGGGCAATAGGCTCCTCACGTGTCACCCTCTAGTCCTGAAAAATAAAGTTCAAATGGCTCTGAGTACTATGGGACTTAACGTCGGACGTCATTAGTTCCCTAGAACTTAGAACCACTTAGGTTAGCGTGGTTAAGGACATCATACACATCCTTGCCCGAGGCAGGATGCGAACCTGCGACCACAGCAGTCGCTCGTTTCCGAACTGAAGCGCCTTGTACCGCTCGGCCCCAGCGGCCGGATCCCTAGTCCTGACCTGAAAGGTATATACACAGGGTAAATTAATTCAAGGTTTGAAAGAAAGTGTTACACTGAACCAGAGATGGTCAAATGTAGTATTGTTTGTGTAGTAGCATCGCTGCTCAACAGCGATCACTAAGTCAACGTGTTATGGGTAATGTGTTATACAGGGTGAAAAGTAATTAAACCGACACGCTCTGGGAGGTAGTAGGGGACGTCAAAACAAATATTTTCCCCTAATGTCATTTTTTCCTATGAGGATTATTTAAACCGGTGAAGGCCGTATTACGCTCCTCAGTTGTTAGAGGCTGTATTTTGATCTTCAGATGTTAGAGGCCGTTGTAGGCAACTGGTGTCCAACAGTGTTGTAGTGCAATGTCTCTGTTTACTAATGGAGCGATACACCTGGAGTGAGTACACTGGTATGGTTAGTGTGTACTACGTAGCGCACCACAACGGACGAGCTGCACAGCGGGTTTAACAACAATAATATCCTAATCGCCGTATCCCGCTTACCTTTGCTGCTGGGTACCAACGTCTGCGTGAGACCGGGTCATTTAGCAGATTACCTGGACAGGGACACCGTCGCACGGTAAGAACGCTGCAATTTGGCTGCCTTGCAGCATGTGGAGCAGGATCCTTCAATTAGCACTCGTGCAATTTCACGTAACATGGGGACGATTCAGAAGAATGTAAGAACAGTCCTTCGAGAGCAATTGTTACGTCCATTTCACTTACAGCGTGTACACAACCTGGAACCAGCTGATTATTCACCCAGAGCACATTTTTCGCAATGGTACCTTGCACAGCCCCCCCCCCCCCCCCCTGAACCATGGACCTTGCCGTTGGTGGGGAGGCTTGCGTGCCTCAGCGATACAGATAGCCGTACCGTAGGTACAAGCACAACGGAGGGGTATCTGTTGAGAGGCCAGACAAACGTGTGGTTCCTGAACAGGGGCAGCAGCCTTTTCAGTAGTTGCAAGGGCAACAGTCTGGATGATTGACTGATCTGGCCTTGTAACAATAACCAAAACGGCCTTGCTGTGCTGGTACTGCGAACGGCTGAAAGCAAGGGGAAACTACGGCCGTAATTTTTCCCGAGGGCATGCAGCTTTACTGTATGATTAAATGATGATGGCGTCCTCTTGGGTAAAATATTCCGGAGGTAAAATAGTCCCCCATTCGGATCTCCGGGCGGGGACTACTCAAGAGGACGTCGTTATCAGGAGAAAGAAAACTGGCGTTCTACGGATCGGAGCGTGGAATGTCAGATCCCTTAATCGGGCAGGTAGGTTAGAAAATTTAAAAAGGGAAATGGATAGATTAAAGTTAGATATAGTGGGAATTAGTGAAGTTCGGTGGCAGGAGGAACAAGACTTCTGGTCAGGTGACTACAGGGTTATAAACACAAAGTCAAATAGGGGTAATGCAGGAGTAGGTTTAATAATGAGTAGGAAAATAGGAATGCGGGTAAGCTACTACAAACAGCATAGTGAACGCATTATTGGGGCCAAGATAGATACGAAGCCCACACCTACTACAGTAGTACAAGTTTATATGCCAACTAGCTCTGCAGATGACGAAGAAATTGAAGAAATGTATGATGAAATAAAAGAAATTATTCAGATTGTGAAGGGAGACGAAAATTTAATGGTCATGGGTGACTGTAATTCGAGTGTAGGAAAAGGCAGAGAAGGAAACGTAGTAGGTGAATATGGATTGGGGCTAAGAAATGAAAGAGGAATCCGCCTGGTAGAATTTTGCATAGAGCACAACTTAATCATAGCTAACACTTGATTTAAGAATCATGATAGAAGGTTGTATACATGGAAGAACCCTGGAGATACTAAAAGGTATCAGATAGATTATATAATGGTAAGACAGAGATTTAGGAACCAGGTTTTAAATTGTAAGGCATTTCCAGGGGCAGATGTGGACTCTGACCACAATCTATTGGTTATGACCTGTAGATTAAAACTGAAGAAACTGCAAAAAGGTGGGAATTTAAGGAGATGGGACCTGGATAAACTGAAAGAACCAGAGGTTGTACAGAGTTTCAGTGAGAGCATAAGGGAACAATTGACAGGAATGGGGGAAAGAAATACAGTAGAAGAAGAATGGGTAGCTTTGAGGGATGAAGTAGTGAAGGCAGCAGAGGATCAAGTAGCTAAAAAGACGAGGGCTAGTAGAAATCCTTGGGTAACAGAAGAAATATTGAATTTAATTGATGAAAGGAGAAAATATAAAAATGCAGTAAATGAAGCAGGCAAAAAGGAATACAAACGTCTCAAAAATGATATCGACAGGAAGTGCAAAATGGCTAAGCAGCGATGGCTAGAGGACAAATGTAAGGATGTAGAGGCTTATCTCACTAGGGGTAAGATAGATACTGCCTACAGGAAAATTAAAGAGACCTTTGGAGATAAGAGAACCACTTGTATGAACATCAAGAGCTCAGATGGAAACCCAGTTCTAAGCAAAGAATGGAAAGCAGAAAGGTGGAAGGAGTATATAGAGGGTCCATACAAGGGCGATGTACTTGAGGACAATATTATGGAAATGGAAGAGGATGTAGATGAAGATGAAATGGGAGATACGATACTGTGTGAAGAGTTTGACAGAGCACTGAAAGACGTGAGTCGAAACAAGGCCCCCGGAGTAGACAACGTTCCATTGGAACTACTGACGGCCTTGGGAGAGCCAGTACTGACAAAACTCTACCATCTGGTGAGCAAGATGTATGAGACAGGTGAAATACCCTCAGACTTCAAGAAGAATATAATAATTCCAATCCCAAGGAAAGCAGGTGTTGACAGATGTGAAAATTACCGAACAATCAGTTTAATAAGCCGCAGCTGCAAAATACTAACACGAATTCTTTACAGACGAATGGAAAAACTTGTAGAAGCCAACCTCGGGGAAGATCAGTTTGGATTCCGTAGAAATGTTGGAACACGTGAGGCAATACTGACCTTACGACTTATCTTAGAAGAAAGATTACGGAAAGGCAAACCTACGTTTCTAGCATTTGTAGACTTAGAGAAAGCTTTTGACAATGTTGACTGGAATACTCTCTTTCAAATTCTAAAGGTGGCAGGGGTAAAATACAGGGAGCGAAAGGCTATTTACAATTTGTACAGAAACCAGATGGCAGTTATAAGAGTCGAGGGACATGAGAGGGAAGCAGCGGTGGGGAAGGGAGTAAGACAGGGTTGTAGCCTCTACCCGATGTTATTCAATCTGTATATTGAGCAAGCAGTAAAGGAAACAAAAGAAAATTTCAGAGTAGGTATTAAAATCCATGGAGAAGAAATTAAAACTTTGAGGTTTGCCGATGACATTGTAATTCTGTCAGAGACAGCAAAGGACTTGGAACAGCAGCTGAACGGAATGGACAGTGTCTTGAAAGGCGGATATAAGATGAAGATCAACAACAGAAAAACGAAGACAATGGAATGTAGTGGAATTAAGTCGGGTGATGCTGAGGGAATTAGATTAGGAAATGAGACACTTAAAGTAGTAAAGGAGTTTTGCTATTTGGGGAGCAAACTGATGATGGTCGAAGTAGAGAGGATATAAAATGTAGACTGGCAATGGCAAGGAAAGCGTTTCTGAAGAACAGAAATTTGTTAACATCGAGTATAGATTTAAGTGTCAGGAAGTCATTTCTGAAAGTACTTGTATTGAGCGTAGCCATGTATGGAAGTGAAACCTGGACGGTAAATAGTTTGGACAAGAAGAGAATAGAAGCTTTCGAAATGTGGTGCTACAGAAGAATGCTGAAGATTAGATGGGTAGATCACATAACTAATGAGGAAGAATTGAATAGGATTGGGGAGACGAGAAGTTTGGGGCACAACTTGACCAGAAGAAGGGATCGGTTGGTAGGACATGTTCTGAGGCATCAAGGGATCACAAATTTAGTATTGGAGGGCAGCGTGGAGAGTAAAAATCGTAGGGGGAGACCAAGAGATGAATACACTAAGCAGATTCTGAAGGATGTTGGTTGCAGTAGGTACTGGGAGATGAAGAAGCTTGCACAGGATAGAGTAGCATGGAGAGCTGCATCAAACCAGTCTCAGGACTGAAGACCACAACAACAACAACAACCTTGAACAGTGTGAAATGCTTCCTACATTTCCATCCTCTGTGTTGTTTACCAATGAAGCAATGTTCGGGCGTGATAGAGTCTTCAATATGCACAATTCGCATGTTTGGAGTGAGGATAACTCTTATGCCATAGTTACTAGCGCTCAGCAAGTGCGGTACTTCGTTAATATGTGGGTCGGTGTTGTTGGTTACTGTTTAATTGGGCTGTATCTGCTGCCTAGGCCATTAAATGGCAGGCACTAGTACAGTTTCCTCGCAGAGCATTGCCAGAATTTCTGGGAAGACGTCCCACTCCCTACACGACAACGCATGTGGTTCTAACATGCCGGGGCACCGGCACATTTCAGACGTCGTGTGCGTCGATTCCTGGACCGACGGTCCCCAGAAACGTGGATTGGCAGAGGTGATCCTGCACCATGGCCTGCTCGATCCCCAGATATGTCCCCTCTGGCCTTTTTTGTGTAGGGGTAGATGAGCAACCTTGTTTACGCAACTCATGTTGCAGCAGAAGCGGATCTGGTTGCCCGGATAGTAGCAGCAGCAGCAGCAGCAGGCACAAATCAGGATATTCCTGGGGTTTTTGCCCGTGTTAGACAAAACATGATCCGACGGTGTAATCTTCCTTTATGTGTCAATGGAGGCATTTTTGAAAATCTACTGTAATTGAAATTGGGTTATGTTAATGTGTTGTCTCTTGGTCATAAAGAAATGGAAAAGTGTTTGTTGGTTTAATTAATTTTAAGCTAGAGAATTCTTACTCTGCCTGTTTAAATACACCTCATAGGAAAAAAATGACATTAGGGAAAAAATTTGTTTTGATGTCGCCTACAACCTCCCAGAGTTTGTCGGTTTAAATACTTTCCACCCTGTAGTATCTTTAGGTCCAGTGATGCATGGGGAACTCTAAAGTGGAATGACGTGTCGTATCTGATGTGTGATGCATATATACTTACTCGCTACAGGCAGTAATGACTTTTTACGTGCAAGATACTATGTTGTTTGCTAAAGGTAAAAGAAATCTCGACAGAAGTTGGAAATAATTAAGGTAAAGGAAGTGGCTTCGTTACTAATGTAGTGCTCGTATTCATAGGTGATGATTCAGACAATGTATAGCACTCACATTTTGGAAAGCTAATTATTAATGTACAATCAGTTTACTGTTTTAATTAAAAGCGGTATTAATTTTCAGAGAGTCAAAATACATGTTTTAAAGTTAATGCTGTATTGTTACTTACCCAAAGTCCACACCAATTCCCAGATCTATGCAATTTATGATTAATTATTTTTCTCAACAAGTTATTGTCTCAGTCATATTCGATTTAATTAAAACGTCTCCTAAGCAACATCCGTGTACAATAGCTGTTCGATAACTACCCAATTTAAAATACTAACAGAGAGCAGATAAAGTTAAGAAATTTTATTATTTCTGGGATAGCCTTCCTTAAGACGGGGACCACTATTTTCAAATTTCTCAAATTTTCTTTTACTACCAGGGCCAATTTAAAATCAATGGTATTGCATGAGATTCAGTTTTTGTGTTGCATAAATTCATGCAGTTTTTGTTTGGTTTCATGTTACTTGTGGTGTCACCGCCAGACACCACACTTGCTAGCTGGTAGCCTCTAAATCGGCCGCGGTCCGTTAGTATACGTCGGACCCGCGTGTCGCCACTATCAGTGATTGCAGATCGAACGCCGCCACACGGCAGGTCTACAGAGACTTCCTAGTACTCGCCCCAGTTGTACAGCCGACTTTGCTAACGATGGTTCACTGACAAAATACGCTCTCATTTGCCGAGACGATAGTTAGCATAGCCTTCAGCTACGTCATTTGCTACGACCTAGCAAGGCACCATTACCAGTTACTATTGATGATGTAAAACATGTACCGTCAAGAGCGATGTTCACCAATTATGGATTAAAGTTAAGTATTCCAGCAGCTACGTACGTTTTTTGCTAGTATATTTTCCTTGACCTGTTACAGACCTCACGCCAGCCTGCGTGAGCTAAAACGCGTGCCTTTCGGCTTCCTCATAGTGGGTTGGCTGTCTTGCCAATCCACAACATTACTAACAGTTTACGTTACTGGAGCTAGATGAAATTTACACACTCGCTGTCAGTAAAGTTTAGTACAGGGCAAAGAGCATAGGCGACGACGTAAAACACACGTTCACATGTCATTCCCATTCTAACAGTTGTTCACACGCTACAGTCAGTTATATAATTTCAGTCACATTTCAATTGCACATTCCTCAGACCATCGCTGTGTTTATGAAAGTAATATCCGACGAGTATGACGGATTACATCGGTGGAAACACATGCCACTGCACTGCGCAGAAAATATGAAACCAGTAAGAAATGTAACTGGTAAGCAGCTGTTCCCTCCAAAAATAGTTTATGCTCTAGTGTAGAAGGTACGGATGCCGCACTATTTGCGTGAATCTTCCTACGCAGCACGTTAAAGGGTCCTGACAGCAGCATGCTCAGAGTAATATTGTCATTAGACTCACCTGTTCATCATCATGACACTGTCCAACCCCAAGGAATCCATCATCTTGAATACATCATGGACTCAGGACAACGGCTGCTGGGGCCACTGCTGTTTCTTATTTATATAAATGATATGCCTTCTAGTATTACAGGTGATTCAAAAATATTTCTGTTTGCTGATGACACCAGCTTATTAGTGAAGGATCTTGTGTGTAATATTGAAACAGTATCAAATAATGTATTTCATGAAATAAGTTCGTGGCTTGTGGAAAATAATTTGATGCTAAATCACAGTAAAACTCAGTTTTTACAGTTTCTAACTTACAATTCAACAAGAACCGATATTTTGATCAGACAGAATGGGCATATTATAAGCGAGACAGAAAAGTTCTAGTTCCTAGGCGTTCGGATAGATAGAAAGCTGTTGTGGAAAGCCCATGTCCCTGATCTTGTTCAGAAACTAAATGCTGCTTTATTTACCACTAGAACAGTATCTGAAATAAGTGACACTTTAACACGAAAAGTAGTCTACTTCCCATATTTTCATACGCTTATGTCGTATGGTATTATTATTTGGGGTAATTCTTCTGATTCAAAAAGGGTATTTTCGGCTCAAAAACGGGCTGTTCGAGCAATGTGTGGTTTGAGTTCGAGAACCCCTTGTCGACCCCTATTCAATAGTCTGGGAATTCTGACATTGCCCTCACAGTATATATCTTCCTTAGTGCCGTTTGTTGTTAGCAATATTAGCTTATTCGAAGAGTTAGCAGCTTTCACTCAGTTAATACTAGGCAGAAATAAAATCAGCATGTGGAATGCACTTCCTTGACTCTGGATGCAGCAGAGTACTGCATTCCTTTCTGCACAATTTTCGATAAGCTACCACAAGAACTCAAAAATCTTAGCAATAGCCCAAACACTTAAGTCTAAACTGAAGAGTTTCCTCATGGCTCACTACTTGTATTCTATCGAGGAGCTCCTGGAAGAGGTAAGAAAATTAAGCTAATTCCTGTGTTCCATTGTTGATTTTCTTTATTTAAACTTACGACTTGTCGCCTGAATATGTTTTTTTTTTATATTTCATTTTATCTGTTTCTACTATCGTGTTATAATTTCATATATTGACTCGTTCCATGACCATGGAGACTTGTCCTTAATTTGATACCACGGAACAATAAATATATAAATAAATAAAACAGTATGCAGAGCAAAAACAAAATGAGAGCCGTATTTCAATCAGTTCTTATTTAATTTTCTTCAAACTACCAGTTTCGCACTTTACTGGCACCATCCTCACGGCACTATGAACATTATGCACGGCTGCACCACTAAGCTTAGTTCAGCACAGTCTGGATTCCGTAACTATTTCTCTGAAGTGAGTAGCCCTACGTTTCGACAACAACAGTCGTAATTAAGAGTTGAGACGTGGCTCTGCTTAGTGGACCAACACATACACGTAACAATGGTGACGGGGCTGCCATCCGTGTGTATCCAGTCTAAGCTCCCTCGTCTTCAGGACTTTTACAGCATTTCTTCTGCAGAATATGTAACGGTTACATCGCCAAAACTGGGCTGTGAGAGCCTCATCATTTGGACATGGTACGCTAGTAGCAGCTGGGTTCGACAGATGGGAGAGGCATATATTTGCTTCATCACCACCACCACATCAGTGCCGCCATTTCTTAAAGATCGTGGTTTTTGGTTCGTCTCTGTGTTGTCCATGTCTTTTTTTCACTATTTCTTCTGTACTACGCAAGTTTATAGAAGATTCTGTGTGTCATACCGAGCTGGTTTTGCAGTTCTGTTGTATGATGTCTAATGGCAAATTTGTCTAACGTACTAAGCCCAAGAAATACGCTCCTATCAGTACGGAACTGTTCCATGCTCAGATATATGAAAAATCTGTCGCATGACTGTTCGTGGGTCTTATAACAACTTTTGTATGTCAAACTTAACCATTTCTAACAAGCTAACTTTAGCGAAGAATCATAGCAATAATAATAATAAAAGTAATAATAATAACACATAATAATATTTGAGGTACGCTAATTAAACTACTGAGTCACTTGAACTGTTTTGCTGTATTAAAATTCCTGGAAAGGTCGTAACATTCAAATTCTATTTATCAAGTATTTTGAAACGGCTTAAAGTCTCGCCTTCGCCTGTTGATCATATACATAGTTTTGCGTGTCAGTAAAGTTGCCTCAAAATATAGAAGTGCGTCTTTAATAGTCACAAGTATGCTATATTTAATGTCATGTGTGGTTGTGCACTAAAGCGGCTCGTGGGCTGTGATTAGAAGTTGTTGTTGTTGTTGTTGTGCTCTTCAGTCCTGAGACTGGTTTGACGCAGCTCTCCATGATACCTACTATCCTGTGCAAGCTCCTTCATCTCCCAGTACCTACTGCAACCTACATCCTTCTGAATCTGCTTAGATTAGAAGTTATTCTGTCGAAAACCAAGTTAACCGAAGTATAATGAATTTCCAACAGTTGTTACAACAATAATTTG
Organism: Schistocerca cancellata; assembly: GCF_023864275.1. Lineage (NCBI taxonomy): Eukaryota > Metazoa > Arthropoda > Insecta > Orthoptera > Acrididae > Schistocerca > Schistocerca cancellata. The sequence goes on along the minus strand of NC_064626.1, from coordinate 47,854,959 downwards.
GGCCATCGCTGTTTTCAGCCAGACCAAACCATTGCTTTTTTACTGAGAATTTGTAATTATTTTTTAAATTCAATTACTAGAATAATATTTTGAGATTTGTTTCCTTTTTATTGCCTGTTCCATTCTTTAGTCTCAACGTTTCTCTGGTACGGTCTTTCTACGTTTTCTGTCTTGATGAAAGCCTTCAATACTGTTTATATTTTGGATCAAGTCCCTTTGGATATACCAAATAAACAGTCTTGTTTATTAAGAAATTTGCGGGACTGTCTGCCGATAGTATATATTTGTAGCATTTCGACCACACACCCTTTAGAAAAATACAAAGACCGAACATTTAAAGATATTCTGACACCAGCTTCATGCATGCAGATATTACAGCCAGTCAGTGTACTTTTAAAGTAAATATATTGCAATGTTATTATGTCGCTATCGAGTTTATTGCAAGTGTAATGATGGTGCGTTTTTAATTGAACGAGGACTGCATTGGTTAAATTTTATGTCCTTTTTTTTATTGTACGATTTCTGTTCTGCCTATGTTGCACACTGGATCTGAAAAATTGTTAAATAAATGTTGTTGGGGTTCTTTAAATTTTCAGTTGCTGCAGCTTAAGACCACTTCCCAACCTGCTCCCTGCCATTTCATTTCTTTAGCTACGGTTTTTTTCTCTACGTAATTTTTTTAAATATAGATTCAGTAACGTTATCAGTTAGATATGTTTTTATAAATTTCTCTTATGGATGTACTATAACCGCTGCTATATTTATGGAAAATATTCTTCTGCTGGAGTGGACACGTGATAACTATGGAGAAAAGGTTTGATGTTCCCATGGCAATGGTCAACTCACCTGTACGAGAAAACACATTTACGAGACATTGAAACATCTCTCCGCTATTCAGATTAAGGCTTTCGCCTCTCTAAATGCTTAATGTTATGCTATATGCACCGCTTGACGTCAATAGATTTGCGTCTCTGCACTCGGTTTCTTGTAGCCTTTATTGGTTTAGCCCATCAAATCTCAAAGCAGGGAAACTGACTTCGTTTCAAAATTAGTGCCCTATAACTATATTGAATACAAATGCAAGCTATTTCTATGCATAATCATTTCTAGTGGTCATTCTGTCAAGCGGCTGACGCCTGTTTTGAGAGGGCTTTGCGGAATTGCGACTTACAGTAACCGCTTCACAGGGTACCATACGGCGTCAAGTCACCTGCGTTACTCAAAGCAAGCGAGTTTGTGGACTAGCAGAAAAAGCGTGTGTTAGTATACGTTGACCTCTGTGGCCTAGAAAACAGTATCCACAGACACCAAGCTGTGCAATTCGCAGCAGATTTAGTCTCTATAGGCGACGGTCTGCCCTGTACCGACGCAGTACGCACCCTGTTGTAATTCTTATGAGGAGTTCATATACTTTAAATAAACTGCGCGATATAGTGATCTCAGCGTCTGATTCGAAACATGTCATGCCATAAGAAGTAAACTGTACAACTGACACAAAAACTTTTATCGCAGAGGGCTGATGGTTACCCACTGAATATATGAATGAAATATCTGTACTCCATATTCCAGTGGGAGACGGCGGCGGGGTGCTAAAGGAGGAGGGGGGGGGGGGCAGAAGTGCCCCTGCACCCGTGTTACGGTGCCTAAGTGATCATCTATTGGGAACCTTGAACAACTGCATTTATGTGTACTGAAATTTTGCTCGCTCTCTCAACGCGCTGCGAGACCCTACAGTAACTGCCATGAAAGGCGCTCTCCTATTCGTTTCCGAAACGCACCTCAACACATGGTTCAAATGGCTCTGAGCACTATGGGATTCAACTGCTGAGGTCATTAGTCCCCTAGAACTTAGAACTAGTTAAACCTAACTAACCTAAAGACATCACAAACATCCATGCCCGAGGCAGGATTCGAACCTGCGACCGTAGCGGTCTTGCGGTTCCAGACTGCAGCGCCTCTAACCGCACGGCCACTGCGGCCGGCTCAGCACATGGGTTAAACGGATAAGACGATATGGGACTAAAAGCAAACTTATGAAGAATCAGATTCTCTTGGATGGTAAAATGTTTCCAGTTCATGTTATTTACTACCAGCTCTTTGCATCATTTTAATTTTAGGCATGATCTGAGTAATAGTGAAATCTAACAATGCCCTGTTTGCTGAGGGCGTGATGAGAATGAAAGAAGATGGATATAATCCAACCTCTGTCTTCTTCTACAGACTTTGTCCTCTACACTCTAGTACCATGGGTATTTTACTCTGATGTCTTAAGACGTGCCCCGTCATCCAGTCCCTTTTTCGTGTAGGGTCTTCCGTATGTTCCTTTCTCCGCCGATTCTGAGGGAACCTCCTTTCTTATCATGTCAGGCAACGTAAGTTTCAGCACCTCATCTCAAGTGTTTTGATACTACTATACTCCTGTTTTCCCACTGCCCATTATTTAGCACACTACAATGCTCAGCTGCTGATGTACAGTCTCAGTAATTTCTCCCTCCAATTAGGGCCGATGTTTGACACTGGTAGACTTCTTTTGGTCAGGAATACCCTCTTTGCTGTGAGTGTGTGCTTTTTGTGTCCTCCTTGCTTAGTCCATATAGGAGAAGTGCGAGGAGTGACTTCTGCAGCATGAAATCCATGTGTTGAAGTACGTTTCGGAAACGAATAGGAGAGCGCCTTTCATGGCAGTTACTGTAGGGATTTTGACAATTATTTAAGTCTATCATTAATTCCTTCATTTCTTCACGTATTCCCTTTACAATTCGATCAGCTTTAGCCTCAATTGCATTGAAATCTGCTTTCATATCATCTTTGGTTTTTTCGGTTTTCTTTTCTAAATGTTCTTTAACCCCATTCAACTCTGTATGTACCCTTTGACGGTTCATGCAGCCCCTGTTTAGTTGCTTTCTGCTGTTGTGTCTGCACTGTTATCTATTGGATTATCGATTTTATTCCTGCTGCAACCACTTCTGCTGTAAATACTGATTTTGCATTCTCTCCATAAGATTATTCTCTTAATCATTATTCGCCCTTGGCAAATTGTCACCTGACGCAGTGGCACTGCTAATCGTACGCGACAGTTCTATAAGTCCATTTGAAATGTAAACCTCAGTCAGCGCCTGTGGCGTTATTATTCAAACCGACCACTTTGTTCGCCTCAGGCACGACAGTGTCTGTATCCTCTGCGTACTCACTCAAACCACTGTTGTAAATAACTGCATTGAAAATTTAGACATAGTAAGGGTTTTCATTCCCCTTACCTATAACATCATTCTCAGCAACATAGGTGATCTGAAGGATCGTTGCAGCAACTGTTTTCCTGCAATTCGCAATTCCCGTTAGGCACGTCCCCTCTCCCCTTCTGTTGTCGCTACTGACGTTGAGCCGCTACTGCTACAGCTCGGTCGGTGGAATGGAGACGCGACGCGCAGTGATGGTTGTCCCCGTCGAATAATGTGGAACAGCACCTCAAAATCTGTAATGAAAATTGTTCCTCATGTAATGTATGGAAATCCGTTAGCGAGTCAATTGTCTGTTAAGGTTCTATGATGATTTGCTATGCCCGGTTAGTTAGTTATTGCAGTATTGAGTGAATCATTCATCACCGGCGTCGTTTCACACCACTGAAGCGAGGAAAAACTCATTTGCGGCTCAGTATCAGTAGTTTTTGTTACATTGCTAGGCAGAATTGTTCACTACGGCACGATGCAAATCCACAGATAATCTATAATGCTATCTTGCTTCCGTGCGTCGTAATATTATATCGCCAAAACACTCCTTTCAATGCTCAATGTTCATCAACTCACTCTTTCAATTAAAATGTTCACAGTTAATTAATTTTGATCATCAACTGTGACACAGTTCAGTTAATGATGGAGCCAACTCGTGAGATTTCCGTTACTGACGAACAATTTTTATCGTTTCTTCTTAGCAGTTAGTTTATAATCATCACACCACACGCAACCCGATGGATCAGATCAATTAAGATTCTTTTCAGTTTGGTGACTGTGACAGTTACGACAACTTTTACAATCGGCGTATTTGTACTATCTTCGTGTGGTCGTATTAATGTTTTCTACTCAAGGCTAATCCGGTATTGCAGTCTTCGATTCTATGTCCACTCTTCGTTGTGACTGTTGACTTTGATGAAGGTTGAGTCCAACAATAATAATATCTCGAATGAAGTCCATTAACTCGTCGTACACTATCAGAATATGACTTCAGTTCAAGTTCTCAAGTCAGAATAACTGAGAACAAAGTCCACGCAGCTCTATAACGCAATACTACTTTTTTTGAATAGAAGCAATCTCGTAGCGTTCCGTTTGTAGTGCTATAACAAACGGTGCTCTCTCACGACTTGATAGCAACCAAGCTAGCAAGCTACTAACATTTCCACGATCGAGCATTGTAGACGCAATGGATTTCCTTTTCGTCGCGTTCACAACTCTCTTTCGCAATAAATCTTATATCTGACCGACATATTACTTTAGACTTAACTTTCGTCATACTGATTTTCAGTCATTACTGAGATGTTTGATTGCTACTTAAAAATAACCTGTCTTTCTTTCTTTCTTTCTTTCTTTCTACCTCTACATCATGACATACTCAGTAATTATTGAAATTGGTGTTCATCAAAACTTTAAGGTTTTATATTATTGTCAAATAACACTGAACAACACTGTTCCCTACTTTAAATTATCATGAGATTCTTATTTGGGTTTTCGAGTTTCTTGGGGTGTTACACCTTCACTAGATGTTTTAACGCTTCAGAAAATAGAGAAAATATATACAAGTACAGAAATTATTACAGAACAATGTATCGCAAATATCAGTTCACAGTTGCTTTTGATAGCTGCTACAAGCATCAACTACGCCACGTAAGGCATAACACTTACTTTAACATGCAGAAAGCTGCGTGCTGCCGTCACGAAGACCACACTGCAGTTGGATGCACGATGCCTTCGTGGCATCGGGTAGTGTTTCCGCGACTGACTGCACCCTCAGTATGGCGACAATCCGTCCCGTTCGCTGCTGGCTGCAGCCCACTCGGCCTCGTTACCTTCTGGGATGGCCTGATAAGTTGAACGACGGAATCTTCGCAGTTATGTCACGCATCTACTCCAGTCACCGTACACACGAATTTTAATTTTACACCGTTCAACACTTGCGGTACACAATCACGCGCTAAGCAAGTTCAAATGTTGCTCAACAACCTTTCTAAAAATTTCAGATAGAGTTCAGACAGTTCATTATCATCACTATCCACTACTTCATGCCTCAAGTATTCGGATTACTGTAATTACGTCCCCACAAAAGGGATCCCGTATACAGTGTGACAATACTGACGGGGGTAGTTACTTTGATGGCCAGTAATTGTTTCGATAAATGTTTAACCATTACAGTCTAACAAACAAGTGGCAGTACTGGGTGATCTTAGGTTTTCCCAGCGTACAGAAATCTCGAAAATTTCTCGGGTATTCAGCCAGGTAGCGCCGTCCAAAATGAGCGTTATTTCGGCAATCCGACTTCTTGCCATCTTCAGGAGTTCTTGCTCAATGCCTGAAGATGGCAAGAAGTCGGATTGCCGAAATATCGTGCCTTTTGGACGACGCTACCTGGCTGAATACCCGAGAAATTTTCAAGTGGCAGTGCTCTCCACAGTGAGTGTTCTAGCATCCATCCTGCGTATTTCCTCCTCGATATTACTCTCAATCACAAAAGCCTGTCCAGATTTGTACTTCGACGCAGTAGAATACAGCTATACCCCTTCGCACGCTCTTCACTCAAAGTAGCAAAACATGGAAATTCTGTCACACCGACCTGTGTTTTTACTCATGCTACAGTGTCAGCATGCATGTCGTGGTGTGCGGGTCTCTTGATGTGAGATTTTAAAGGAACTTAATAGCATGTCGACTGCTGCTCTCTGATTACCGAATAAAATGCTCAGTTTATAGTTGAGAGACGCCAAGAACTTTACTTCAATTGAGTAAGTACGATTACAAAGTCTTACATTATTGCACGTACATTTAACAATGTTGGAACAGTTTGCAAAGCTTTATATGTAACATAATAAAACACCTCCTATTTACACAACCTGCTCTGCATTGTACGCAGATTCGCGGTCCATTAATATGCATACACTCCGCGAGCAAATAAGATCTTACTCGTGCAGCGTTTTCTACATCAAAATGCATAGACGCATTACATCCGTTCACGTCCCACGCGCGATTCCAACTAACTCAGCACGAAACATTTCCTTTGCCCCTAACTGTCAGCGCGCCGAAGAAGCACAATGTGCTTGTCCGCAGTGTATCATGGTGTGCAATGAAAATAAGGTAATGAAAATATATTGAATATTGCTTTTAATATCTTGCTATCGATGGTATTTGCTATAAATTAGTGTGCACAGACATAAAAATAGATATAATATATGTATGTACGTTCCACATCTCCCAAGGCACTGGACCGATTTCAATCAAAGTTGGAACGCATATCACTGACTGCTGAGAAAAATCGTTGTGGGGGGGGGGGGGGGGGGAGAGAGAGAGAGAGAGAGAGAGAGAGAGAGAGAGAGAGAGAGAACGCTCTACCAAGCAAAGGGTTGGGCATGGCGGTGAGAAAGCAATGTAGCCCACGACACGCAAATGCCCATACTTTCCGATCCAGTATTTGAACGTTAATAGTTTTAGAATGAGAGCGCTTAGTGACTTGCAGTACGCTTTACACATGATTTCAAAGTCAAAAATAAGGACGTTGTTATCGACAACAGGTGAACTGTTCCGTATTCGCCGGTGCTTCCCAAAACATTCAAAGCGCATTGTACTGTTGAGTACTGCAATTCAGTTAAGTCCGTAAAATACGTTAGCAAGTATGTCACGAAAGCAACCGACATAGCTATAGTTGCTATTGCACCTCTTGATATCGACAATGAAGTTTCCCGATATTGGGTGAGAAGATATGACAGCAGCAATCTGGCGGCTTGGAGAATCCTTTCATTCTCCATATACGACAATCAACAAACTGTGGTGAATTTAGCTGTGCATCTGGAGAATGGCCAATGTGTTTATTTTACGGTAGCGTACGCAATGCAAAGTGGTGAACGACCACTAGCGCCGCGCTCGCAAGCTTCTTCGCACCATGGGAAAGAGAACCATTTGCAAGCACAGTGCTTTACCCAGAGACACCGAGATATTTCACTTGGAACGCATCATCAAAAAAATTACAACGTTTGACACACGGATAGCCTATACACTTGGGCACATTTACGAAATTCATCCGAGCCGTGGCGTATGTTTTCCAGTGACTTTGTTATTCAAAAATGGTTCAAATGGCTCTGAGCACTATGGGACTCAACATTTGAGGTCATCAGTCCCCTAGAACTTAGAACTAATTAAACCTAACTAACCTAAGGACATCACACACACCCATCCCGGAGGCAGGATTCGAACCTGCGACCGTAGCAGCAGTGCGGTTCCGGACTGTAGCGCCTAGAACCGCTCGGCCACACTGGCCGGCGACTTTGTTATTGGTCAATGTTCATGGACTTACTTCATTTGAATTTCTTCTATCAAATGTGAGTTGTGCGCAACACCTCGAGCCTGTTAGTGTTTACATTCCCTCAGGGATGACATTCATTGTGATCATACATTCACTCATGCTCTTAATACCCCTATTGCGCATCAAATTCGATCTCCTTTTGTTATCATCATTTCAACGAGTTTCTCATCGAACTCAGTTCATTTCTGGAGCAAAGACAATATTGATGACACTCTGCATCGAGTGCTTTGAAAAAGTGCCTTGTTGTGGATCTCCGTATATAGTTCAAGCTCTTGATCCGCTGATTTCTGTAGAGGATTTCTGACAGATGATGCTCGGCGATATTGCACGAGTTAGGAATGCCGGTGCCGAAACGCCTAATGCTCGATGCATTGAATTGAGAAAAATCAACGAGAACTGCAGTACGATGGAGATGGTTTGAGTCAATCAGGACGAACACAGGTCTCACTTTGGAATCGCCGCACACGACACATTGATGACAGCAGTCAACGATGGGAACTTACGAATATTGTTTCGTGATGCACCTGGCGGAACTGGAAAAACCTCCTAGTTTCTTTGGTTTGACTTCGCATGCGAAACGCCCCGAAACTAAATTAGCGCTAGCGGTTAGCATCAGTTTGGATACTGCCACACTGTAAGGAGGAGGACGAACACCTAATTCTGCACTCAAATGGAAGTCGAGTTAGAAAATGACGAAGCAGCGGAAGTGTTCCCCACGCAAAAAAAATCCCGGTTGACGAGTGAATTGGCTTCGTTTCGTTTCCATGTAATTTTGATCTGTTAACAACGTCGAAAGAAGAGTGAAACGTCCCCTTAGAACAATTTATACACGACTGTGCTTAAACTGACACAAAACATTTTTTTAGCGCAACGCAATCTGACTTTTAGAAATCCCTACAAAGGAATGGCCCTGACTAACATTAACCTGTACCTTTCACAAATCACTTACCTCACAAAAATCTTCGTTACTCAAGCTACTGCAATACAGCGAGCGCCACTACTGCCAGCTAAATAAAATATTCAAACTACTGAAGGCACTAACTACTGATAGGGATAGTTAGCAAATGAAATATTTTAATAGAGAACAAACACTGTATTTACCTTAATATCATCAAAAGTCATAATATATGTAATTTCAAAACTCTGCCATCTCTCTCCTCACATCCACCACTGCTGGCGGCTCACCTCTAACTGCGCAACGCCACGCGCTGTTCACATCCAGCTGCCCAACACTACAATGGCAGACAACAATGCAAGCTAGCCACAGACTGCACACAGCACAGCCAGTGATTTTCATACAGAGCGCAACGTGGCATTACCAATATAAAAATCTAAACAGCCTACTTACAAGAGTTGAATACGAAATTATCCCCGCATATTGGAGCAAATGACAAGAACTGTGTTTGATTAGGCGAACGAGCAATCTGGGCGGAAAAAATGACTTAGACATTTTGCACATGAAAATTCGAAGTCAAATCGCTGTCGAATTGCATTCGTTTAAATTGATCGATTCCATTACCGAGCAAGGTGAAGTGGCTGGTTATCGATCTAAATTCGTGAATACATGGGGTAGAGAACAAACACCAGTGCACGATTTGCAGTAGATGATCGGCTAATCATGGTTACGAAATCTGAACCATCCCAAACTATCTTTATATCCCTATGTCTTTGTATCCCACCTCGAAGGCGGCGCGTGGATAGGAGCAGGAAAAGGTAAAACACGTCATTACTGATTGTCACATATAAATCACCTTTACTCTAGAAAGAAGAATATGTAACTCTGTCATGTGGTCCGAAGCTTCCCGGCCGTCTGCTCTTCATCAAATGGGCTGAAACTGGAGCGAAGCTCGTGGAGCTCTCCCGCTCCAGCTAGAGAGCGCTGTCGTCGGTGTCTCATAGTGCCAACTTATGAAAATATGGTATCGATAGCAAAGTCTTCATAGCGTAAAACCATTCGAAATACTGCCACTAGGGCTACTATCCTCAAGTATCCAACATCTGGAAATTTTTCTCTCATACTCTGTCTACTAATGATTCCAACCGATTTTCCCACTTACTTTGACAGCTGTTTCCAAACCAGGTTCTGTTTGCAGCAGCAGTAAATAAGGTCAGAGAGACGGAGGAGGAAGAGATAAGACAATCGACAGTGAACGAGTGGAAGAAATTGCTGTAAAGTAGGAGGAGGAGGTTATGGACAGGCAGATGAGATAGAAGAAGATGGGTAACGAGGAGGAGGGTATAAGGACGTATACGCAATTCTCACTCATATATAGCAATCGCAAAACACTGCCGCTCTCGCTAGTAGTAACTATAGATTCTAATAACAATTTAGTGTGCGCGAAGAATGGGCTGAGGTATAAGACAGTCGTTGTCAACAATGCATGTGTTAAGAAGTGTAATTTTAAACAATGAAGAAACCAAAATTACACAGTCTGGGAAGGCGACTATCAACAGCCGTCAGGTAATGTATGAAATAAATTTTGAACCATCAGTTGATTTTATTTTATACCCAAATGTCAATCGGTGTCACTCATGGACCACTTTCACAGATAAAGGTTAAAATGGTTTAAGCCACCACATTACATTTGTCATTGCTTAAATAAAGTATACAGTATGTCATCAATATCAATATACGACACAGTATCAGTATGTTTGTTTCTAAAAGTCATAAGTGTTGTGTCTAGACAAGACAGCCTAGACACAATGAGAGGAAGCCGAAAGGCACGCGCTTAAACTCACGCAGGCTGGCGTGAGGTCTGAAACAGGATACGTAATGAATGCTATAAAGAAAAGTACGTAGCTTCTGGAATACTTAACTTTAATCCACATTTGTAGAACATCGCTCTTGATGATACATTAATAGAATCTCAATATCTATACTGGTAATGGCGCCTTGCTAGGTCGTAGCAAATGTAGCTGAAGGCTATGCTAACTATCGTCTCGGCAAATGAGAGCGTATTTCTCAGTGAACCATGGCTAGCAACGTCGGCTGTACAACTGGAGCGAGTGCTAGGATCTGTCCCTACACCTGCCGTGTGGCGGTGCTCGGTCTGCCATCACTGACAGTGGCGACACGCGCGTCCGTCGTATACTAGCGGACCGCGGCCGATTTAAAAGCTACCACCTAGCAAGTGTGGTGTCTGGCGGTGACACCACAATAAGTGTATACAGAGCGGTGCTGCACTGTGTACACTTAGTATGCATTTTATACAAGTGTAATATTGAAGTACTGAGGAATAATGACGTGCGTATGAACTTCTCTGACGCTGTAGATTCTGCAACAGTGAGCACTACTGTACAGGAAGCTCAGTGGAAGAGATGTGGACATCCTTAGCATGGGCAATCAAATTGGAGAGCGAAACGAAAGTACAAGGAGGATATCTGCGAAAAAGATTTGTGACAGACGAAATATATCATCGATGAAAGAATTACTTACAAACATATTCACGAAAAGGAAGAATACAGCGATATTAGTTAATATCGAATGAAATCAATGATAAATGAAGAGAAGCTATAATGACAGCATGTACAGGAGAATCAGACGAAGTTATGGCAATGCACTAGTAATGGATGGAGCAGTTCAGAAATTCTGCACACCATGACAAAATCTATCGATCTGGATTAAACCTTAGACAAGGTATGATAGTGTATGCAAATTCGCAGAGACGTGGGTATATGCTATACGAAAAAATGGATAATATACAAGGCTACTAAAAATGATTCATCCGTTTTCAAAGCTCTATGGTTTCCAAAATATTACATGTAGGAATATGAATGAAGTATGGAACTAATCAAAAAGTAAGTTCGAATCCTGCGGTTCAAAAACGCTCTATGATTGCCACTCTGGTCACACAACGCAAGTCTAAATGGTAGTCAACTGCGTTCCATCTCTCACCTAGCGACATCTTGTCAGTGCTCGTCACTGATGGTTTCGCTGAGCAGGTGAAGTGTTCTTGACAGTGGGGGTAAATATACTCCTGGAAATTAAATTAGAACACCGTGAATTCATTGTCCCATGAAGGGGAAACTTTATTGACACATTCCTGGGGTCAGATACATCACATGATCACACTGACAGAACCACAGGCACATAGACACAGGCAACAGAGCATGCACAATGTCGGCACTAGTACAGTGTATATCCACCTTTCGCAGCAATGGAGACGATCGTAGAGATGCTGGATGTAGTCCTGTGGAACGGCTTGCCATGCCATTTCCACCTGGCGCCTCAGTTTACCAGCGTTCGTGCTGGACGTGCAGACCGCGTGAGACGACGCTTCATCCAGTCCCAAACATGCTCAATGGGGGACAGATCCGGAGATCTTGCTGGCCAGGGTATTTGATTTACACCTTCTAGAGCACGTTGGGTGGCACGGGATACATGCGGACGTGCATTGTCCTGTTGGAACAGCAAGTTCCCTTGCCGGTCTAGGAATGGTAGAACGATGGGTTCGATGACGGTTTGGATGTACCGTGCACTATTCAGTGTCCCCTCGACGATCACCAGTGGTGTACGGCCAGTGTAGGAGATCGCTCCCCACACCATGATGCCGGGTGTTGGCCCTGTGTGCCTCGGTCGTATGCAGTCCTGATTGTGGCGCTCACCTGCACGGCGCCAAACACGCATACGACCATCATTGGCACCAAGGCAGAAGCGACTCTCATCGCTGAAGACGACACGTCTCCATTCGTCCCTCCATTCACGCCTGTCGCGACACCACTGGAGGCGGGCTGCACGATGTTGGGGTGTGAGCGGAAGACGGCCTAACGGTGTGCGGAACGTAGCCCAGCTTCATGGAGACGGTTGCGAATGGTCCTCGCCGATACCCCAGGAGCAACAGTGTCCCTAATTTGCTGGGAAGTGGCGGTGCGGTCCCCTACGGCACTGCGTAGGATCCTACGGTCTTGGCGTGCATCCGTGCGTCGCTGCGGTCCGGTCCCAGGTCGACGGGCACGTGCACCTTCCGCCAACCACTGGCGACAACATCGATGTACTGTGGAGACCTCACGCCCCACGTGTTGAGCAATTCGGCGGTACGTCCACCCGGCCTCCCGCATGCCCACAATACGCCCTCGCTCAAAGTCCGTCAACTGCACATACGGTTCACGTCCACGCTGTCGCGGCATGCTACCAGTGTTAAAGACTGCGATGGAGCTCCGTATGCCACGGCAAACTGGCTGACACTGACGGCGGCGGTGCACAAATGCTGCGCAGCTAGCGCCATTCGACGGCTAACACCGCGGTTCCTTGTGTGTCCGCTGTGCCGTGCGTGTGATCATTGCTTGTACAGCCCTCTCGCAGTGTCCGGAGCAAGTATGGTGGGTCTGACACACCGGTGTCAATGTGTTCTTTTTTCCATTTCCAGGGGTGTAGATGCTTGATGCTCCTCTACACTAAAAATCCACAAGGTGCTAGGTCTGGCTACCTGCAAGGACAACGGAATAAAGGCACACCATCTTCACCATTATTCCCAGTCCAGCGATGAGGAGGCTCGCCGTTTGGGTATCTGACGAACACCGGTGCTTCAGTTAAGAATTGTCCGACACAGCCTTTTGTTTGTTTGTTTGTTTGTCGCCATTTTGTCAAGACACTGCACTCGGAACGTCAACTGGTTGGTGCAATATGCGTGACTTTACGATTGTAATGCATTAGTCACTTTTGTTCCTTTAAAACTACGGAAAATAAAGGAATTTGAAGACGAACGACGCATTTGTACACTTACGTTCAGAAAAAAGGAGAACACCTTGAACGACTAGAGGTAGGGCGTTCTCATTCGCAGGACTTGCACATTGGTATGTTCTGGAGAATTTATTAGCATTTGGACCATGTCGGCCCGAGCGATATTGCGGTGCAACAGCACCTACCGGTAAAACGTGAGTTGAAGAGGGCGCATTACTGGCCAGGGAGTAGTAGTGCATCCATTCCGGAAATTGCTGCTCGTGTGAAACGCAGTGTTTCCGCAGTGCAGCTGGTGTGTGCAGAATGATTCACGGAAGGCCGCATAACACAAGATGGGTCAGGTCACATTAGGTCACACCACCCAGACCATCCCACGAGGAGATCGACACCTCATGCGAATGGCATTGCGTGACAGATCAGCGTCCTCCTAGGCTGCGGCACAACAGTGTAACCCATCGTACACCATCACGAGTGACAATCCGACGTCGTTTATCACGGCATGGGCCACATGCAGGTCGTCCACTTCTCCGCCTACCTTTGACGTCCAGCATGTTTGTTACATTCGGCAATGGTGTACGGAACGACGTCGCTGGGGACAGTACTGACGTCAAATCCAGGTTCAGTTTGTTTAAAAATGATGGCCGCATTTTTGTTCGCCTCAGGCAGGAGCAGCTGCGTAACAGTGACTGCATTCGCACAAGACGTATAGTGCCAGCTCAAACGCTTTTGGTGTCGGGAGGTACTGGATACAGCAACAAATTACAGTTCATGTGTGTCCAGGGCGCTGCGACCAGTGTGACCTATATGAATGACACCGCGACTTGTAGCCATACCCTCCCTGCACAACACCCGAGACGGCGTTTCTCAGCAAGACAATGCACGACTATATGTTTCTGCACGAACAAGTGTTTTGTTGGTGTCACAGCATTTTGCCCTGGCCCTCCAGATCACCAGCCTTGATGCCAATCGAAAATGTGTGGGATGTGGTGCAGCATGCCTTATACACGTCTATGCCACCACGCATGGGACAAGTTATCGGGGCCCATGGCTGACCCTCTGCCTGCTAGGCAACAGGTCACATGCTCAACCGAGGTGACTGAAATACTAATCGTTTCAGCAGAACATATGTACTGTCCTGTAAATACGCAAGTCCTATCTCTAGTCTTTCATGGTGTTCTGTTTTTTCTTCTGAACATCAGTACAGAAGCCCTGTATAATATGTGCAACAAAAGAGGAAACTATGAAAATGAAAGAGCAAGAGAAAAGAACTGCATTCTTGACGTACACAATTTTAGTTCCAGTTATTTTCCTCTACAGATGAAATAAATGGTAGCTGTATTCTGCATTGTTGAATATAAAGTCATTCACAATGAGAGGCTAGAGCTTCTCTGCCTTAGCGTGCAGGGCCTCCATACGTGCATGTTGGAAGCTGTGTGATTTTGTGAGTGTTGTCGTTGTCACTTATTCTTGCGTAGTGAGTGATTCACAAATGAAATTCTTTTGAATAGCTGCAAGGAAAGTGAGGTTGCACTGCAGTGGGCTGTAATTCTCATTATTGTAACACGAAAGAAACTGAAGTACTGCTTCAAGGTTTCCCTTGTGATGCAAGTCTGCAGGTGATTTGGCTGTCGAATCGCTGTAGAAGAGGTGTGAATGTTGTATACGATACAATACTCTCGCTTCATTTCAAAGAAACTGATCATGTTAGAGACTTGCTTTCGGAACCACTACGTTTACCGCCTAGATGACTGGTGATACTAATAAAAGGCACATACTGCGATGGAAATGCGGTCATAAGAAGACAGGACGGAACGTTTTAAGAAGCAAGAGAGTCATAGAGATTTTATAAAAGCTTTACCACATAAGAAGAGTGCTGATATATGTACATTTACAGATGATGTTGTTTGTGATGATTCAGATAAAGCTAATTTACAAATTTACGGCCGGCCGGAGTGGCCGTGCGGTTCTAGGCGCTACAGTCTGGAACCGCGCGACCGCCTCGGGCATGGATGTGTGTGATGTCCTTAGGTTAGTTAGATTTAAGTAGTTCTAAGTTCTAGGGGATTGATGACCTCTGATGTCGAGTCTCATAGTGCTCAGAGCAATTTTTACAAATTTACTTAGCGGTATTACTGAGGACAAATGCTCAGCAGAAAAGCAAGTGCATGAATAAGTCAGTTGTTATCAACCAAACGACCTCTCCACGATGAAGCCACAGGAAAACAAGGAAGACAGAGAGGCCATGAAATATTGACCATCGGTACCGCAATCTAATGTAATATCGATTATAGATTTTCTACTGTTAGTTATGGATAAATACTTTATTAGTTGTATTATGATTACGTTCACTGTTAACTAATCTCGTAGGATAGAAGATATTGTAATTTTTATTTTATACTGGCATTCATAAAAGGTTTTATGTTACCTAACAAGGCTAAGGGCTGTATTGTATGGTAATTGTGCTTTCTATGGACTTCAAGTATGAGTCCAGTTTCACATATAGTATACCAACATACGTTTTGTCAGACGCTCATTTAGCCAAAGAAATATTGTTAACCAAAGACAGAGCATACTGCATTTTAATTTTTATATTGGCAACACTGGTTCCCTATGTACTCTAGCTAAAGTGCCCTCTGCTAAAATTAGTTTGCGTCAGGTATTTATACAGGAACCTGAGTAATATCAAAGATGTTCAAATGTTTGTGAAATCTTATGGGACTTAACTGCTAAGGTCATCAGTCCCTAAGCTTACACACTACTAAACCTAAATTATCCTAAGGACAAACACACACACACCCATGCGCAAGGGAGGACTCGAACCTCCGCCGGGACCAGCCGCACAGTCCATGACTGCAACGCCTTGGACCGGTCGGCTAATCACGCGCGGCCTGAGTATTATCAGCACGTACCATGTACTCACATGTTTAATGTGATGATTTTTTTATCAGAATATTATAACGGTATGCATGGCTGCTGTACGTGGCTAAAAATATAAAATATTTCATGCATCATTAATATTGTATAGATTTAGTCTAAAGTAATTGAACTTGGTCATTAACACAATATTTATATTTACAACAGATCTGAAAGTGACGTTAAGCCGAAACCGTTAATAAAGTGTAAAGAAACCTGTGTGATCAAGACAGACTTGTGAAAATAAAACTGTTGTTGTTGTGGTCTTCAGTCCTGAGACTGGTTTGATGCAGCTCTCCATGCTACTCTATCCTGTGCAAGCTTCTTCATCTCCCAGTACCTACTGCAACCTACATCCTTCTGAATCTGCTTAGTGTATTTATCTCTTGGTCTCCCTCTACGATTTTTACCCTCCACACTGCCCTCCAATGCTAAATTTGTGATCCCTTGATGCCTCAAAACATGTCCTACCAACCGATCCCTTCTTCTAGTCAAGTTGTGCCACAAACTTCTCTTCTCCCCAATCCTATTCAATACCTCCTCATTAGTTACGTGATCTACCCACCTTATCTTCAGCATTCTTCTGTAGCACCACATTTCGAAAGCTTCTATTCTCTTCTTGTCCAAACCAGTTATCGTCCATGTTTCACTTCCATACGTGGCTACACTCCATACAAATACTTTCAGAAACGACTTCCTGACACTTAAATCTATACTCGATGTTAACAAATTCCTCTTCTTGAGAAACGCTTTCCTTGCCATTGCCAGTCTACATTTTATATCCTCTCTACTTCGACCATCATCGGTTATTTTACTCCCTAAATAGCAAAACTCCTTTACTACCAAATATAAAATGATTGCGAACTCATTTACAGACTTCATATCTTCAATTGATAAGATGAAGAATGTTATAAAAATCGATCACATTTGCGAAATACAAGTCCAATGCTTGAGAAAAATCTGGTTGATAGTTTGACCTATCGAAACTGGACCCCTGTGACAAAGAGGACATTTCCAAGTCGATTTACTTTGCGCGCCGTTTGGCTGGAAAAGCTACAATTCTCTTAGCGAAAAACTCGGACATATTCCAGAGACCTTTAGATGTTGGGTAAACCGTGGTTTCAGTTGCCACCAAGGTATTTTTAAGGATGTTTCAGTCAGATTAGGTAATTCAAGAAATTTCTACAAAGAAAAAGGCGCTTGTATCATTTCTCGAATGAAATCGACAATGTCCACCTATTAGCTGCAGGTTTTTAAACTTGTGATGAGTACAAAATGAAAATGAGCGTTATATGTATGTTTGTCATGCGTCTACACTTCTGAGACAGCTTAGTAAATAGCGTGCTCATTTCCAACTTTTACTTTGACAGAAAACTGCAAAAACTGACTATCCTCTGTACTTCTTTTTTTTTTTTTGCATGTTACGATTCGATAAACAGTTGAATTTTTAAAACCTTTAGTGCTCCTTTAAAAGCTAGCCGAATTAAAGAGCGTAGCAGTGACATTGTAGCAATGGTGGAATAACAACCTACGTTTCATTATTTCAGTAGAAACTACAACATACCAAATATACGTCGCTTTAGTGAGCGGCTTACTTACCTGCGACGTTGTTCCCGAGGCAAGGGCTATTCCTCAGTGACGTCACAGCGTCAGCCAATAGCGGCACTTAACGCTTACTGCAGTACCTTATTTGTCTATGTCCCTTCATCCAGAGCATGTGAGGTGCCAGTGAGCAACCATCAGCACGGTTCGTCGCTTTACGCGTGCACCAGTCAGGGGAACGTTCTCTTGTGGTAGGGATGAGCCACATTTATACTGAACAGGTAAGTAGAATTCGACGTAGCACATTTTCCAGACGGTAAGCATAACCAGTTCTATAAAGAGGAATAAAAGACGCTATTGGCAAATACGGAATGTTTTTTTACAACATTGCACCGAATCATTAATAACCGCTACCTGAAACGAGGCTATCTCAGCTTGAGTATTTTGCAATCATGCGGTAACTGTGAAACAAAGGTGCCATACGAAATTTTCTGAATCGTTTCGGCTGCAACTGAGCGACGCTCTTCCTTAGTTCGTATAATCCTGTCTGTAATTTATGATAAACAATGTAACCAAAACAAAATATTCCCACTTCTGTATATAGCCGTTCTCCTACAAAAGCTGGTGCATGTATCCTTTACCTCATTCAATGAAAGATAGAAACACATATTCCCACTCAACTGAAATCGCGATTCACTGCGGCACTGGTTTGATAAGATTGAGTATTCATTATAAAATCGACCGATGCCAATACCATTTGTGTTCATCGATAGCGCTCATCTTTGTATTTGTGCATCTTGTCAGGAAATGCGAAGAAGTGCTTTCGTAAATTCGATACTGCTTTGTCTTCTTGATTGACTTTGTAACAGTAATGCTCAAATTGTGCTCTGTTGTCGGTAACAGTAAGTAAGTTCACGAAGACCACAAGTGAATTAACATGGTTGATGTGAATGAAATTCACGATGTTTTAGTAGTAACACTATGCAACAAATCAAGAAAATCCTCTGACTGTGGTACAGTGATGACACTTCTAATACAAAGGAATAACTCAAATTTAAGGAGAACGATGTTTTTCTATGCCACTAAGTAATAGATACAAAATGTGATAGACAAATACACGTATGACTTATAAGGTAAAATCTTCCTTAGTAGTTCTCGTATACACTATAAGGTAGTCTGTATTTGTCCATTTTGCACCATAACAAGATTTGCTTACAGGGTTTGGTTTGTTTTATTTACTTTTATTCGTAATTACCTTTGCGTCCGCTCTTTCTCTCGCGTTGACCCTGTGACTTCGATATATTTCTTGGTTTTCCTTCATTCGAATTTGTATGCTGTCACACCCTTTGTCCATGTTTAATTCTACACACAATAAAATTCCTACAAAGGTGATTTGTCAGCGATGACACAAATAGTTTCAACTGATTTAGTTCACAAATTGCAACACCTTCTAAACTTTCGACGCTAATGGGGGCCATAGAAACACCATCTTTTCCGAATCTACTTCTGACCAAAAGGGTTTCTGCTTTCATATTTAGATGTATACACAATGATTTTCCACCCCTTAAGTGTTGAATTAAAAACACTGAAAAACGTATTTTTTAACATGCTAACCTAGACGTCTAATACCAGTTTTCATTGATGTAACTTTAACAATGACTCAATAGTTCCTTAATAATACTTTGTTTCAAATATGTTTCGCTCAATATTTCAGCTTCTTAGGGGTTGATGTTCCAAACATGATGACCGAGAAAACAAATACCAATTTTCATAGTACTATTTTCAAAACTCTCTTAATAGCGACATACTGTCAAAAAACTTTTCATCCCCTGTTCAACTCCCACAGCGGTGGATTTCAGAGGACGCCTTCTTAAAAGGTGCCCAAGTGTAAGATCAACACCATCTCGAAATCTGAAGCTTAAATCGTAGAGGATATGGTTGGGCAACGAGGAGATTGAAGAGTGAGTTAGTCATGACAGTTCCTCTCACATACAGGGTGTTCGTCTTAACTAAAGACATTGAAATACCTCGGAAACTAAACATGGGATCACGAAAAGCTTTAATTCCGCTTTGTTTGTCTCGAAGGGGGACATTCAATGATAGCACAATCGATCTCCCACCCCTCCCCCTGCATGGGTGGTGTTTGGACATTTTGAAATCCTCAATGGGAACCACCGTATTTAGTTGCACATTACGATTCTACGCCAAAACTCTACATACGTTTCGTCCGAGGCGTATTCTTCGTTTCGGCACAGTAATCTTAAGAATACGAATTCACAATGTGCACTCAATGGCCCTTGATTATCCAATAGCACGTGGGAGCGCATCTACTTGTTATGAGGTGCGAGGATAGGACGGGCCAGTATTTCACAACTTCTATTTGGAAAACTCATCCGCAACGTTGTATTCCTCCAACTTCTCGAAAATCCAACTACTGGACGCGCTACTGTGGCCGCGGCTCGAGGCGAACGCTGCTCTACTTTTCCAATTAGAAAAAGTTTTTAAATGTAGTACCGCCAGCTCCAGTACACTTAGTGATCTACTTTCCGAATGATCGTGCATAGGATAGTAGCAAATGTGCGGCAATGTCAGCACAGATGTTTCTGACGCTGCCGATCATGTCTTCACGGCCTGTGCACACTTACCGGTAAAACGAACCTTCAAAATATTCCCATAGAATTCAATTGCGGCCGGCTGCTGTGGCCGAGTGGTTTTTGTCGCTTCAGTCCGGATCCGCGCTGCTGCTACGGTCGCAGGTTCGAATACTGCCTCGGGCATGGATGTGTGTGATGTCATTAGGTTAGTTAGATTTAAGTAGTTCTAAGTCTAGGGGACTGGTGGCGTCAGATGTTAAGTCCGATAGTGCTTAGAGCCATCTGAATTCAGTTGTGTAATACGCTGGGCAATCATCATGCTGAAACCACATATGTTGTCGAACGTCCAAGGCATCATTCAGCAATAGAATCGGCTGTTTCTGTTCCAAAAACGTTCAGTACTGGCATGCATCCAACGTTGTCTTTTGTTTTTTATTTGGTGGATATATTCCAATTTATTTTTTCCTCTAATGTTTTTGCCCTCTACAGCTCCCTCTAGTCCCATGTAAGTCAATCCCTGATGTCTTAAAGTCCAATCATTCTGTCCTTTCTACTTGTCATTGTTTTCCACGTCTTCCTTTCCTCTAGACTCTGCGCATAACCTCCTCGTTCCTTAACTCATCAATCGAACTAATTTTCAACATTTACCTCTAGCATGACATCTCAAATGCTTTATTGTTCCAGTTTTCGCACAGTCCATGTTTCACTGCCATAAAACGCTCTGCTCCAGACTTAAACGCCTTTGTTTGAGAAGAAATTTCTGAGAATATGTTTGATACTAATACACTTCTCTTGGCCAGGAATGACCTGTTTTCCAGTGCTAGTCTGCCACCTTGCTCCGTCCGTCATTGGTTATTGTGCTGCCTGAGTAGCAGAATTCCCGAACTACTTCATGACCATCAATCCTAATGTTAAGTTTCCCGCCGTTCTCATTTGTGCTACTATTCATTACTTTCGCCTTTCTTCGATTTACTCTCAATCCATATTCTGTACGTGTTAGTGAAGAAGAATTAGATCGTTCATTTCATTTAGCATATCATCTTTCATTCAGGATAGCAATGTCATCAGCGAATCGCATCATTGATATCATTTCACTGGGATTTCATTCCACTTCTCAAGCTTCATTTTATATCCATCCTTGCTTCTTCGATGTACAGGGGCAAAATACAACATCGCTGTCTTACACCCTTTTTAATCCGCTCGTATTATTCCCTGTTGGCTCTTATACGTACTGTATATTACCAGTCTCTCCGTATAGCTTACCACTATTTTTCTCAGAATTTCGAACATCTTGCACGATTTTACATTGTCGAGCGCTTTTTACAGATAGACAAACACTATTAACTTACCATCGATAACGTACAGACGAAATTGTGAAGGTGGTTCGATGAACCCTCTGCCAGGCTTTAAAATGTGATCTGCATAGTATTCAGGTAGATGTAGACGAATGAGTTTCTTCCCCATGATGCCATACCATACGCTAACCGACCAAGGACTTTGATGGTTAGCTTGCCGTAACCAGCGGAGACTGTCTACACTCCAGTGACGCATTTTATGCCGGTTAACGCTACCGTGGTTTGTGAATGTACTATCATCTGTAAATAGGACCTCGCTAAAGAACATGGGGGCCGACCGGAGTGGCCGTGCGGTTCTGGGCGCTACAGTCTGGAACCGAGTGGCCGCTACGGTCGCAGGTTCGAATCCTGCCTCGGGCATGGATGTGTGTGAGGTCCTTAGGTTAGTTAGGTTTAATTTAGTTCTAAACTCTAGGCGACTGATGTCCTTAGACGTTAAGTCGCACAGTGCTCAGAGCCATTTGAACCATTTGAACATGAGGGTCGTTTGCATGACATGCTCGTTCACAAAACACTACCCAGTAATAGAAATCGACGCCACGAAGTTCTTGACTCAGTGACACATCGTATGGATGATCGTTATGATGTGCGGTATTGTGACAATACTACCTAAGTACATATCGGAATCGCGATGTATTTGCCGGGCTCATATCCGTGGGTTGTGGTGTGCTGCCGCTAGTACAGCTGTTTCATTAGCTTCTCCTATACCACGTTTACTTCGTTTCCTTTTGCCGGTCTGAGCGCTGCCACCAGACATAAAGGCGTTCACAAGCTTGTAAAAGAATAAGAGAGAGTAAATTTTCTCCGGAAAACTCTCAGAATCTAAGACAACACCAGCCTCAACTTTTCTCCTACATTCTTCGTAAATCTGGATCATTAGATCATTATTGTTTGTTTTTTCTTCTGTGGTTTAAACATTCATCCTACACGTCTGTTCTCCAAATGATAGGTAGATGTGCAGGAAATAAACACTGTGCAGGTATTGTACGTTTGGATCAGCTACCCGTTCTGCTTCTGCATGATACGTGAGCTCCGGTCGCAGTGTACTGCGTGTTACGATACTTCGTAATTTGTTACACGGCGGCGGCGGCGGCGGCGGCGGCGGCGGCGGCGGCGCGTCGTGTAGTTCCTTGTTTGCATTCGTCCGAAATATCAACGTTTCGAATGGGGTTTCCAATTAGAAGTTACGAAATACTGGTCTGCCCTACCTTCGTAGCATTGACGTGGCGACGTACGTGCCACTGGATATTCCAGGGCCATTGAGTAGCTTGTCGTGTATTACTATTGTACATCCAGTTGTATTCCTCCGATTACAGCACCATCTTTAGCGAAACGAAGAAAATGCTTCAGACAAAACATATGTAGAGTCTGCCGCAGGATCATAATTTGCAAGACAAATCGGGAGTTCGTATTGATCATTTCAAGTTACTCACCGAGCGAGGTGGCAAATTGGTTAGCATACGAGACTCGCGTTCGGCCATCCTGATTTAGGTTTTCCGTGATTTCCTAAATCGCTTCAGGCAAATACCTGGATGGTTTCTTTGAAAGGTCACGGTCGCTTTCCTTCCCTAATCTGATGGAACGATGACTTCGTTGTTTTGTCCCTCCAAAATATCAACCAACCAACCAACCAACCAAATTTGCTCCACGCCACCCACGAGTGAGGGTGGAGTAGGGGTCGAGTATGTCTCAGAGGGGACATACGGCGATACCAAACAAATTGGAATCATAACATTTTGTGATTCGATGTGTAGTTTTCGAAATATTTCAATGTCATCAGTTAAAATAACACGTATCAAAATCCATGGAGAAGAAATAAAAATTTTCACAGAATTACAATGTCATCGGCAAACCTCAGAGACAGCAAAGGACTTCGAAGAGCAGTTGAACGGAATGGACAGTGTCTTGAAACGAGGGTATAAGATGAAAATCAACAAAAACAAAACAAGGATAATGGAATGTAGTCAAATTAAATCGGGTGATGCTGAGGGAAGTAGAATAGGAAATGAGACCTTAAAGTAGTAAAAGAGTTTTGCTACTTGGGGAGAAAAACAACTGCTGATGGTCGAAGTACAGAGGATATAAAATGTGGACTGGCAATGGCAAGGAAAGCGTTTCTGAAGACGAGAAATTTGTTTACATCGAGTATTGATTTAAGTGTCAGGAAGTCGCATCTGAAAGTATTTGTATGGAGTGTAGCCATGTACGGAAGTGAAACATGGACGATAAATAGTTTAGACAAGAAGAGAATAGAAGCTTTAGAAATGTGGTGTTACAGAAGAATGCTGAAGATTAGATGGGTAGATCACATAACCAATGAGGAGGTATTGAATACAACTGGGGAAAAGAGGAGTTTGTGGCACAACTTGACTAGAAGAAGGGATCGGTTGGTAGGACATGTTCTGAGGCATCAAGGGATGACCAATTTGGTAGTGGAGGGCAGTATGGAGGGTAAAAATCGTAGAGCGAGACAAAGAGATGAATACACTACGCAGATTTAGAAGGATGTAGGCTGCAGTAGGTACTGGAAGATGAAGAAGCTTGCACAGGAAAGAGTAGCATGGAGAGCTGCACAAACCATTCTCAGGACTGAAGACAACAACAACAACAACAACAACAACAACAACATACTGATGTACAGTGTCTCCACTAGCTGTTTTACTGTGTAATGGTTTTGCAAACACACGTACACATGGTACTGAAGGTAATTGATGTAGTATTTAACAACATACAAACCAAATAAGTGCTTTGCTTGTGGAAACGAGCCGATGCAGTGCTCCTTGTAGGAGGTAGGAATGAATTTTGTATGACACTGTTGGCGGGATAGAGTTAAACACTTAATTCCGCGCAAAGAAAGAAAATCTTACCGTTTGTTGTCCTTGGCGATGAGTGATAATTGTGTCTAATAAAAGTGTGCCGCATAGAAGATCTGTGATTGTGGCGAGTGCAGATCGAATTACTATAACGCCTGTGTGTTACAAATGATGATGAGACAGAAGAGACATGGCAATCCCGTTGCCTGTTTCTTTCAACTGGCGCCCACCGGCTTTATGTTTCCACCCTAGGAAGCAGTGTCACATATCCGTCCTCCATGAACATCGATGAGAGCACGTGGGCCGGAAGTACGGAGATAAGGAACCACATCTGCTTCCCCCCTCAGTCACAGTTTGCAAATAAAAATTTCATCGTTATGTGCTATTCGAACCGGCTGCCAGTAGAGCCACACCGTACAGGCACGTGTAGCGACCCCAGCTAAGAAGGGGTTAGGCCTGCAACATCTTACTGACGCAACGTGGGACCCAACTCAGCACCATACGGAAGACGAAAATATTAATAAAACTCAGGAATCTATGCGTAGGATGTCGATTCGATACAGTATATTATAAGGTCACAGAACACTCAGGCTGCTATGCAGTCCTGGTCCATACCTCCTCCTCTTTTCCATCCTTTCCTTCCCCTTACTGTCATTTATTCACATTCATCAGTTTACCACATCGCTTTTGTCTATGTTAACACGTAGAAATCGACTATATTAAATACTAGTAGAACTGAATAAAACGTTCTCGGTTTTCCAGTCGCATCAATTTCAATAAAATCGTCGAACTTTCGATGGCCATCTCCTCCATCGTCGTCAGGAGTGAATGCCATCGCGAAAGACTCCGAGTCTTCGAATCACAGGGTGTAGTTTCGTCAACGTGACCACCGCGTATGTTGGAGGTCAACGTGCTATAACTATTGAAGCTATAAACCTGGTGTAGCCGGCCAAGGCAATGAATTCACCGTGGCTCCACATTCCTGTCTGTATGTTCCGCAACCTCATTCAATACACCTACATTGAAACTCCGCATGCCACCGTACGATGCGTGGCGGAGGGCACCCTTTCGGTATCTCACTGGATCTCTTTCTGCACGCTCGTAGTGGTCGACGCTGCAAAAGATGGTTATTCAAGCTTTTGACTGGTCGTCACATCAGTGAGATTGAACGCTGTGTTACTGTACATCCAAACCACATGGTATGAACGATTTAACGTTACAGTTGTATAAGGTCTCCAGTTATCACTGTTTATGATCTTTGCGTGTTGAACGTACGATCTATCATGTTATCAAGACGGTGAAGCATGAAGTTCGTATAACAAGCAAAGTCTTAAGAAATGAAAATATTTATTAAACATTTTATCACGAATCTAAGTAAGTATTGATGAGAATTTCATACTCGAACATTTAAGTCGGTGCGAAAAGGAGAACGTATTATTCGCACATCAAATACCTGTTGTAATATATTGATTATTCCTTGCTACTATAGTGTTACCTTGAAGCTGTGAGAAAGGAAGACCGGCGTTCCAGCCCGCATCTCGTGGTCGTGCGGTAGCGTTCTCGCTTCCCACGCCCGGGTTCCCGGGTTCGATTCCCGGCGGGGTCAGGGATTTTCTCTGCCTCGTGATGGCTGGGAGTTGTGTGCTGTCCTTAGGTTAGTTAGGTTTAAGTAGTTCTAAGTTCTAGGGGACTGATGACCATAGATGTTGTCCCATAGTGCTCAGAGCCATTTGAACCATTTGAACCGGCGTTCCCAGGCGCGGAAGCAGAGACAATGCTGAGGGCAGACGAAACCAGGATAGATATTGTTACATGAAGTATACAGAAAGCTAAAATGCAGACGCCCCCGGACGCGGTCCGAGGGCGTTAGTTACTCTTCAAGGAATTAACATGCAACTTCATGTGTCGTCTAGACGCTGTGGTAGGTTGCCATCGTAGAACTTGGTAACAAACGGGCAGGTACTAGCGTATGAAGCCAGCTTGATAACAGCCCTGCGAACAGCAGCTTCAGTAGGCTCACAAGGGTTAGGAAGAGACCGAAAACGCCAAAATCTGTTGACCCCGCAGTCCCTACTACGGGGATCCGGAGGGGCGGGGCCAAATGACGTATTACAATATTGTTACAAGCCTTAAATGGCAGAGCAGTTACGTTTAGCTTTCAGCTGAACAATGTTCATACCAAATACTGCACCAGTTAGTGCACCAGTCAGCGCAACCACTTTAGGAGCAGTAGAGGGGACCTAACTAAACCATGATTGGAAGGCACCTGCAAGAGACCTACAGGATTGGCTGGAGGCTTTAAGTGCGAAAACAGTGCCCCCACGCGAGTCTTTAAAACCCCTCATGTCCGTATTTTGGCAGAGTTCTCAGTCAGACAATCTGGGCGCCGGATCCGCATCCGTCGACTCCAGCATCGGTCCAGCTCCACGTAAGTCCGCTTTCTCTCTCTCTCTCTCTCTCTCTCTCTTTCTTTCTCTTTCTCTCTCTCTCTCTCTCTCTCTCTCTCTCTCTCTCTCTCTCTCTTTCTCTTACTTGAAGTGCCTCAGTGAACAGTGTCACATCGATTATTTTTATTTTGCGACTACGTTGTTTCCTTACGTTGCTGCTAGTGTTTGCTACTGTGTTTAGCACCCACTCATG
Organism: Schistocerca cancellata; assembly: GCF_023864275.1. Taxonomy (NCBI): domain Eukaryota; kingdom Metazoa; phylum Arthropoda; class Insecta; order Orthoptera; family Acrididae; genus Schistocerca; species Schistocerca cancellata. Next base: position 47,827,868 of record NC_064626.1, on the reverse strand, counting down.
CGACTTCTGCACTGGCTTCTGTTGTAACAGTGTTATTCATCCTCTTTTCTAACCCTAGAACTAGCCTCTAGTGTAACAGTTCGTCCCGTCTGGAATAAACAACTATTTCAAAACCCTGCTTGTCCAAGAGTCTCCACAACGAGTTCGCTACCGAGTCTCACCACCTGCATTTCTAGTAAATGCCTGTACTAGTGTTAGCTCAGATAGAAGAAAACAATCAAATGCCTTCACTGTGAATTGTCCTTCTTTCTTCTGCTCTCTACCACTCTGGAACCCAGACTGACCAACAACTCCTTTTCCCTCTACCACCTATGTCAGGACACGACACCGTGTTTCACTTACTCTATTTTAGTTGCAGATAGCAATAACTTTTTTAAATATACACTTACTAGCACAATCAAATTGTTATTCGTACATGACTGTCTTGAATGGTATCTGTAATTGCGTAATTACTACGCAACATTGAGAACTTGAATGTCGTTGTGGACCTTACTTAATTATTAGGGTCTCGGATGTAGATCGACCAAAGGGGACAGATTCACACGTGAGGAAACATGGACGAAAGAAATAAAAGCAGTTTATCTGTTTCTGTAATTGTTAGCACCAGAAGCGATGCAGAAAGCTCTAGAGTTTGTTCCTCCCGTGGCGGCCTGTGCGAGTTAATCAACAACTTTTAATTGCATTTCACACTGGCCGTCCGAAATACCTCTTCCCCTACACCGAGTCAAATACCCGGAGTTATCCCATATAATCCATTTAACTTGGTTCACCGTATTTAAAATACACGAAAAAGGTGAAACGGCTGCAGTTCTTCCACAGATTACCTCTTTGGAACTTCCTAGAAAATTCGACAATCGTCCTGAACCGGTAAATCACGCATTCCTTAAGCTTTTACCACTTACCCTTCATAACAGGCTAAATACTTGGTACAAAACAGCACATGAATATTCTTCCGTCAGAGAGAGGTTCCGCTGCTGGGAACAGTTATACCACTTATTATTTATAAATCGCTTCATTTCAGTAACCATTGTAAAGGTTTACATTACTTCTTCAGTTAATTTAGAGTGCGTGGTCTGTGTCAAGCATAATCACTTATTACACACTTCCTCTTCCCATTAGTGGAAAGCTAACTAAACATGTAACAAATATAACAAATCTAGATTCATATCGTGCATTGTAATCAGGTACTATGATAACATTGTCCATTGCGCAAATTGCAGTTTATAATGTGAAACATGTTTGTTGAACAACATAAATTACTAGTGCTCAGTTAGATAGTTCGCAATCACTCTCGCGACCTCAGAAACCGTAGAATTATAACCACATAATCTGTAGTAGTGTCATTCTGTGTATTTTAATTATTTATTCAGTTTAATACTGTCCACAGAAACCTGTGTTGCAAATATAAATGAAGAGCGCTGAGTTTAACAGTTCCTAAACAAATGTCATGACATCACAAACTTCTGCATTATAACCACATAACATGTAATACTGTAATATTGTATAGTTCAATTATTTAACGCCTTGAACATTGTCCATTCCGTGAAATGTAATTTACAACGTTGAAAAACAACTCTGGTGCACAATATTCTACGCAAGTGGATTGTATCTTTCTTTACAATTTTTGGTGACCTAAGAACTCGTGTTTCTTGCGGACGCTGCTCAGTTATTTCTTGAACATGGCCCAATAATCCGTAAACTATCAAGAAATAAACAGTTCTCAGTGGAACAAAAATAGTTTACTTGTTATTTAACCTGAGCCATGGAACTGTACTATCAAGGAGTGACAAAAGAATTAATTTTTTTTTTATTTATGAAGAGCGCGGGTAAGAAAGATTAAACATGAATTTCATTCTTATTGAAAATATGTTAGAGAAAGTAACCAGATCATTGGTTCGTGTAAACACATTAATCATTTAATTAAATCAGTGTATCATTTCATATCGCTACTTGCATTGTGTAATTTCCGAGGAGAGTGTTTCCAACAAGAGCTAATATGGTGACGGTGGAATTCATTTCATTCTTAGTGATGGTGCCGGCCGGAGTGGCCGAGCGGTTCTAGGCGCTACAGTCTGGACCTGCGCGACCGCTACGGCCGCAGGTTCGAATCCTGCCTCGTGCATGGATGTGTGTGATGTCATTAGGTTAGTTAGTTTTAAGTGGTTCTAAGTTCTAGGGGACTGATGACCTCAGCAGTTAAGTCCCATAGTGCTCAGAGCCATTTGAGCCATTTTCTTAGTGATGTGTGGTGAATAATACGGACGACTGTCCAGATCATTGGAAAAACATTAGTGGGGTCGGGTAATGGCATTCAGCCAACTAACAGTATTTTCGGCCCACGGTGCAATGATTGCTAGTTTGTAAAGAGAAGCATCAACTGGCTGGTAAAGAGAAGGTATGATTTTAGAAAGCTGACGCACATTTGGAAGCGTGATACTGGCCAAAATGTTTCGAACAATGAAGTTCGTTTACTTTGGTGAAATCTGATGGACTCAAGATGACCTCAAAACTACAAAGGAAACTGCAGTACTCCTAGTAAACTTAACACTTAACGAAAGTAAATATCGTTTTACAGATCCATGTTCACCCATGAGAGAAACACACCAATCCACAATTTCTTTTTCAGTGCTGCACTTTTGGATGAGATAAGGATTTCACCGCACTATGTGTTTCCATTTCATTTGACTTCCCTTTTTATGAAAGTTACGAGAAAAGTGGGTAATCTATTTATTGTTTCAAAAGTAATCGCAGTATCTGGTAACACAGTTATCACACTGTGAGCCAATATGTTTAATATCTTTACGGTAAAATGTTTGTGGCTACCTACAGCAGCAGGCGTGCATCTTTTCTTCTCAAGCATACCGACGACCTCAAATGTCTTTCTTCAGGGCTCCGAAAATATGGAAATCGCATGGGGAGAGATCGGGCCTATATGGAGGCTATGTAAGGGCTTCCCAGCAAATGTTCAGCAGCATAGTCGAAACAATCTTGGCAACATGTGGGTCTGCCAGAAGTAAGCAATGAACTAGGAGGTTCTCCAGCCTCTCAGTGATTTGAGTGGGAACACCATCTACCGTCTGGCAGGCTAATAAGTTCACTAGAAGACAAACGTTTCGACCAAAAGTACGTTCTTTCAGTATACAATATACAGGTCCTTAAGGACAATAGCTGGGACATTGCTTCTGAAGGCTTGAACCGAGCGAACTATTTTTTCCACCCTCCTGGCCACTCAGACATCTCTTAGAAATTATTTTCGGCTGTTTCGAAGGTGAAATAGTGAAGAGAATGTGACCGATAGCTGTGTAGTGCTGCTCATACAAAGACTTTAAGAGTACATTCCGGACATATTATTGGTCTAGGCCAGCCTAAGATAGAATTTTCCAGATTGAGACTCATTATCATCTTCTGCTTTATTCTGGCTTCTGTGTCCTGGCAAAGTTTTTCGAGGGTATGCTGAAGAAGAACCAGTTCCTTGCCACTCCGTTTGGCTCCTCAGAGTTCGTACGGTTTTGTCTTTAGAAATTGTCTACGAATTACTCACTCTGGTGCGTCACTAAGGTGAGGAAGGCGAGACCTTTAAAAGTTTGCTTCATCAGTCACAAATTGCTCAAGGATAGGAAAACGTTTGAAATGGGGAATGGGAACCTGAGCGCAATTTCGCTGAAGGGGGTCGGAGGGGGAGGTGGGAGGGGGTGGGCGGGGCGAGACGGCGCAACCAAACGAGCGTCATTAATGGTGGTAGCTATGTTGGCCACATACACGAAACAGAAGAAGCTGTAATAAGTGCTAGTGTAATAACTGTCATGAATTTCGCCCAGAAATGGAGGACTGAGACAGGCCAAGGAGTCAGGATGAGAGTATTAAACCGTGGCCTCCTGACCTGAAGAGAAACGAAAACATTGGAAGGTCTTCAGCACAATGATGAGAGGCTGTCGAGGGAATAGAAATCGAAAAATTCATGACAAACCTCAGAAACAATGTATCAGGCATACTGCAATAAGGTGATATAGGGGAACTGTTGATAGAAGAAAAAGGGTGTATCAGTGCACGCACTTATCATCATTTACATAGGAGTGATTAAAATGGAAGCGACTCTGTATAGTGGAAGTCAAATTTGCACAAACTCTTATGCAGCATTTCTAAGACGCTCTGAAAATAATAATAATAATAATAATAAGATAGACTTAGATCTGCAGAGAACCAGAATTAAAGGAGCCATAGTAGGCAAAAGCACTGAAGTAAACTTGCAAATTGGGCTGAGTTCATATGCCAAGATAAAAGATTTGAATGCAACTCTTTGATACTGAACACGTTAGAATACTTTTACAGATGGAAAAGCTTGTGCAAATCCAGTTTGAGAGGTAAGCTGCCTGCAATCGTGTAATGGGAAACAGTCTAAATTTCTGTATAAAATATAAGGGAGAACGATGTAAAACATGGAAGATACAAAGAGATTCGTAGGGCATATCTTGTGGGTGATGAGTCATGTGTGGAAGAGAATATCTAACTAAATTAGGGAAAAGATGGAGGAGATCAAAAACACAAGCATGCTGGAAAGGAAGATGTAGTCCAAAATTCAGCAGGACAATGTGTTAGTCTTCTCACTGGAGGTGAGTGAAATAAAGAACCATCAGTAGATAGGCAAAGGAGAATGTTGTGCACCATTGTCCAATTCTTCTGACTTTACATGCAGGAAGTTTCTGAGAAAATCCAGGCATTGTTTGACCGAGTTGTTGTCGAATGCGAAGCCTCATCCTACATTAATCTGTTAGTAATGGTGTTGATTTTGTGTGAATCAAGTATATCTCTTTTAGGCACTATCATTGAGACAGGCACTATCAGCCCAGAAAGCGTGGAAAAATTATTATAAATGCCATGGCTTCCAGTTCCAGCATCAATTGACTTTCGCTCCAGCTATTGGCAGATCGAGATGGACCCTTAATGCAGACAGTACACTGCTTCCCTCACCTTTGGCCAACACTATCAGTTCAGAAGCGTTCCCTTTGGCGCAACATTCATTCTGTTGCGTTCATTTTTGCTTTAGGCAGTGTGCTTGATAAATTGTTATGGCAGTGTGCGACAAGGTACGTTAATGACATATCAATAGTAGAGAACTTGTAAGAAGCACATAACCACTCGTTAAGTATACTTCTCTGCAGAATCCGGGAAAAAAGTTTAGCTGTAAATATTGGTAGGTCATGATTTGGATCCACGCAGATCAAATTCTTGGGGCATGTAATCGCAAGTGAAGGAATTTGGTGCAACCCATTCAGAACTGAAGCTATAGAACATTACCAAACACTCAAGATCAACAGACAACATAGGACATATTTAGGGCTAGTTAACTCCGATAGGTATTTTATTAAGCAGGAATGCCTCTCATTGACATGTTTGTGCCAAATCGTAGAGAAGAAGATGTCTTGGGCGTGTGAAACTGGAGCAGAGGTTGAATTCCAGCCGCTAAAACGTAAACTCATGGATGCTACGACACACTAACTAATTCCGTGATTTAGACTGATAAATGTTAGTGCAGCGACCAGACTAAGGGTATTTATCTTTCGACAACCTGATAATGATGGAGCTGTAACGAGGATAGAAATCACTTTAGGCAGTCGAGTATTATCCATCCCTGAATTAGTAACCCTGGCCATTGACTGGGATTTCCGTAAGCCCCAATACTATTTGCTGGTGAAGAACAATAATTTACACTGATTTTAAGGTGTAGATTTTGCTAACTGCGGAGCTAATCCATGAACGACTTGCTTGGTGGGTGTTGTACACTCGATAATTTGTGTTTACTATTATACATGGGCTGGAACTACAAAAATTATAGCAGACGAACTGTTCCGATTACCGACTGGCTTATTTGGACTTCAGCTGGTAGTACTTGTGTAGTAGTCCCCCAGCGATAAACATGGTGAATGAGTAGCACAAGTATTCTGCCTTCTACGTTTAAAAAAGGGACAGGTGTAAATACGAGGAGCAAACAGTGATTCATCAGTATTACCTGGTAATTAAAGGGGTTCTCTTTCGTAGGCGGAGTTTATCTAAGTCATTCTGCTTGTTTCGTGTACAAAACAAAGCAGTGAACCAGCTCATTCGTTTCATGACCTTAAGGTATGCTCACCTTGGGCCAAAGAAATATTTCTTGAAGTTGTAAACTTTTGGAAGCCCTCGTTGCCGGTTTCGTGAAGCCCTCGTCGCTACTGCTGTGGAGGCCGACTTGCCAGTGTTGTTACGGTAGGCCGAGTTTGAGAGTTCATGATACAGCTCCTGATTCAGTACGCCGCCACAGTTTCTCCCTGCCTCTATTGCACAGCTAAGCCCCAGGGTCAGGTATTTAGTAAGAGAACAAAAGTTCTACAACGCTCGAAAAAAGTAGTAGAAAAAGTTACACAAATAAGTTAAAAGGGTTTACTTATCTTTACGAGTTCTTGAATAATGACATCTGCAACATTGCATCCAATATAACAAAAAAGGCGCTCTTTGAGTAAGAGCAATTTTTTTTATTTATTTACTCGTCAAGTTCCGTAGGACCGAATTGAGGAGCAAATCTCCAAGGTCATGGAATGTGTCAGTTAATGAAATTACAACATAAACATAACAACAGATAAACTTATGGAGTGACTTTTCTAAGGTGCATCAACATTTATTTTTAAGTAAAGGCTATCAGCAATATAATATTTTAATATATAATTATTTTTTCAAGAAACTCCCGACAGAATATAAGGAGTGACCCACGAGAACACTCTTCAGTTTCGATTTGAGAGTGCGTGGATTACTAATAAGGTTTTTGAATTCGAGTGGCAGCTTATTTAAAACAGATGAAGCAGTATACAGCACAACATTTTGCACAAGAGTTAAGGAAGTCTGAACCAAATGCAGGTTAGATTTCTGCCGAGTATTAACCTTGTGAAAGCTGCATATTTTTGGGAATAAACTAGTATTGGTAACAAGAAACGACAATAAGGAATATACGTACTGAGAGAAAAATGTCAAAATACCCACACTCGTGAACAGAGGTCGAAAAGACGTTCGTGAACTAGCACAACTTAATGTCCGAACCGCCCGTTTCTGAGCCAAAAATATCCTTTCAGAATGAGAAGAGTTACCCCAAAATATAATACCATACAACAATAGCGAGCCCCCCAGGGGGACCACAACTCTTTTTTGGATCATGCGTAGCGAGCACGGGACCCCGAGCTAATGTGGCCCTCCTTCCTTTCCCATCCCCCATCTTCGGCCCCCGCCCCCCTCACCACTGTCTCTTTCCTTCCCTTTCTCCCCCTCTGGGAGCATGTTTTGGGCCTACGTCCGGAGACAGATGCTCAAGAATGTAACACCTTCTTCATTTTCTCTGCTTGCAAGTCATTATTCCTTTGTCCTTCTCTTTTCCTTACCGCTTCTCTTAACCCTTTTCTCCGCTGTGGCGTTTGAGATCTCTCTTCTTCCTTTTCCCTTTCTTTCTTTTCCCTTCCTCTTTTTTCCTCCCTGTGCGTGTCTGAAAGCCGACCCAAGCATTTCCATGCGTAGCCGGTAATGGGGTAACGCATAATTCTCCGCCCCGGTTAGACAGGTAGGACACGTACGTACCCCCTGGCAACGGGCAGGCCCAGGGAGGGGTGATTACCCGAGCTGATACCTTCCGAAAGTGCCGATTGGTCCCTCCGTCCGTTTCTCGGAAGGTGTGACCTGAGGTGTGGACAATCACCTAAGGCGGGAGTGCCCTCAGAGAGGGCCCCCACAAGGGAGAAGCGCGCCATCGGAGACGCTGGTAATCATGGGGGATACTTCTGCAATGGTTTCCTCATCTTCCACAATGTCTTCTCAAAAGCGTAACTTCACTGAGTCTCAGCCTCAGACAGATCTTCCATCGTAGCCACAGTTCCTTGTGGTTTCTCGGTCTGACGAAGGTCACGATTTCTCCACGGTCATCTCTTTCATTATTCAGAAAGGTGTCGACGCAATTGCAGGTCTTGTAAAGTCTTGTTGCAGATTAAGAAATGGCACCTTGTTGTTAGAAACAGTCAGTGCCCTCCAGGGCCAAAAATTGCTGCGTACTTCACTGCTACACACCTTCCCTGTCCAGGTGGAAGCGCACCACACTTTAAATTCCTCACGTGGGGTCGTTTACACACACTCCCTCGACGGATTGTCCAACGAGGAAATTCAACACTACCTGTCTGACTAGGGCATAACAGCTGTTCATAGAGTTATGAAAAGGGTTGACACGAACATCGTTCCAACCCATACTGTTTTCTTGACATTTGACAGTGTTCAACTCCAATCGAACATAAAAGCAGGCTATGAGATAATTTCAGTTCGCCCTTACATCCCAAACCCTACGTGTTGCTATCTGTGTCAGCAGTTCAATCATACCAGCCAGTCCTGTTCCAACCAGGCCAAATGTGTTACATGTGGCAAGGATGCCCATGAGGGTGCTTGTCCACCTCCATCCCCTCGTTGCATCAACTGTTTGGGCCACCACGCTGCTTCCTTTGGAGATTGCCCCGTTTTTAAAGACGAAAAGCTCATTCAGGAAATCAGAGTGCGGCAAAAGCTGTCGACCCTTGCTGCTCGAAAATAATTCGCCAGTCGAAAGCCCACTGTACCTCAGACAGGAAAATACAGCACTGTCCTTGCCTCTCCTCGGCCAACAAAGGGGCGGCCACACACAATTGTAATCTCACCTTTAGTGCCATGGTCGTCAGATCGGCCAGCGCAAAGATCGCCCATTCAACCTCCCCACTTTCGCCTGCTCACTCTATGGCTCACCCTTTATCGGGTTGTGCTAAATCTCGAGCCCAAAAGTCAGACACCCAACTTCGAAACGTACCCCAACTTCACAACCATCGGTTCCTTCTCCATTTAAACATCCTGTTTCCAAGAAGGCTAATAAAAAACCCAGTTCCTCTCCTTCTCCGCCACGGGGTGTCTCATCTACAGCACCACCAGGCGGTAGCCGCCCTCAGTCATCCTCTGTGTCACCGAGGCGCAGTGCTGGCGGCCGATCAACAGGCCGATCGCTGGTGGCAGGAGCTGCCCCTTAACAATCTATGGATCAGGATCTTCTGCCTTCGGCTGACTGCCGTTCGACACTGTCGGTCGCCAGCTCTGAGCAATCGTTGAGTTGAAGGCAACCTTGGTCACATTTTTCCATTTCCTGTCCCTGGAATATCCGCGGCATTCGAGCCAATCGGGATGAATTGTTGATCCCCTTACAATCCTACTCGCCAGTGATCTTCTGTCTTCAGGAAACAAAGCGGTCTTGTGGATGCAGCTTTGTTTTTCCCCGTTTTCAGTCAGTCCGATTTGACCCCTCCTGTGTTGAAGGCACTCCTCCACGTGAAGGACTCATGATTCTTCTCCATGATAATGTCCATTATCACCCAATCCCCTTAAACACTTCCATTCAAGAAGTTGCTGTCCGTCTTTCCCTTTCTGGATACACCTTCTCTCTTTGTACTATATACATTCCATGGTCCACACCAATGGCACGAGCTGATCTCCTTCATCTTCTTAGTCTGCTTCCACCCCCCTATTTGCTGGTTTGGGTCTTCAATGCCCACCACCCGCTTTGGGGCCTCGACATCGTTGTCCGCGTGGCTCAGTATTGATAGACGTCTTCCACCAAGCGGAACTTGTTGGCCTCAACACTAGGGACCCTACATTTTTGCCTGCCTCCACTACCAATTTCTCTCATTTGGACCTTTCGGTCAGTACTGTTCCGCTAGCTCGGCGCTTCGAATGGTTCGCCCTTGCTGATACACACTCGAGTGACCACTTTCCTTGTGTCCTTCGAGTGCAGCCACAACTGCCGTATTTGCGCCCGTGACACTGGAAGTTTGCCCAAGCCGATTGGACACTGTTTTCGTGTCCAGCAACATTCGATGACCGTCACTTTCCTACCGTTAACGATGAGGTCACTCATATTACAGACGTTATTCTTACAGCTGCGGAACGTTCAATACCTCGCACCTCCGAATTGCCCCGGCGCCCCCCACCCCCCCCCCCCCCCCCCCAGTTCCTTGGTGGAACGAGGCATGCCGTGACGCAATACGTGAGCGGCGTTATGCTCTTCCCGTTTTCAGACACCTTCCTACTTTGGCCAACTGTATCCGCTATAAACAGTTTCGTGCGCGATGCCGTCGCGTCATCCGCGATAGCAAGAAGGCAAGCTGGGTCTTCTTTACTCGCTCACTTAACACCTTCACTCCCTCCTCGGAAGTTTGGAGTCGGATTCGACGGTTATCTGGCACGCCTAGTTTCTCCCCGGTGTCTGGGCTCACTGTCGCGCATGATACCTTAGTGGACCCCGTCGCAATTTCTAACTGATTGGGTCAGCACTTTTCTGAGATTTCGAGCTCTTCAAATTACCCACCAGCGTTTTTGCCGAAGAAATGTGCAGCGGAAGTGCAACCTCTTGGTGTCTCCTCTCAAATTCGCGAAAGCTACAATAGAGAACTGTGCTGGTCCTCCCACGTTTCCTAACTTTCGACTCGCTGCGATCCCTCAACACCCTCCGTGTCCTGAGTGGTACCACCTGGGGAGCGAACCGAGTGGTCCTTCCCCGCCTCTATCGCGGCTTAGTGCGCTCGAAATTTGACTATGGAAGCATAGTTTACTCCTCCGCTCGGCCGTCTGTTCTTCGACGTCTTGACTCTATTCACCACCTTGGATTACGTGGATTACGTTTAGTGTCTGGAGCTTATTACACCAGCCCCGTGGAAAGCCTTTATGCTGAGACTGCTGAACCTCCGCTGTCCCATCGGCGAACTGTCCTGAGTCGTTTTGCTAGCCATCTGTCCTCCATGCCTGCTAATCCGGCCCATGACAATTTTTTCGACGCCTCTTTGGATTTAGGGTATGCAGGCCGCCATTCCTCCCTACTACCACCGGGAGTCCGCTTCAGTCAACTGCTCCATTCTCTTTCCTTCCGCTTACCTAAAACTTCCTTGACAACTTGGGTCACAGCACCGCCTTGGCTCCGTCCCTGGACCTGCCTGCTCAGAGACCTTTGTCAGTTTCCCAAGGATGGTACCCCTTCACTTGTTTATCGTCGGGCGTTTTCTGCTCTATGTGCACAAATGAAGGAAGCCACATTTATTTACACTGATGGCTCAAAAACATCGGTCGGTGTGGGAGTGCCTATATTGTTGGCGACACCCCCAAACGATTTCGGCTTCCCGACCAGAGTTCGGTTTATATTGCGAAGCTTTGTGCTGTTCTCCAGGCTGTCCAATACATCCGTCGTCGTCAGCGGATACAGTATGTTATCTGTTCAGATTCTCTCAGCTCTCTTCTCAGTTTCCAAGCTCTGTACCATGTCCACCATCTGGTCCACCAGATTCTGGACTGTCTCCACTTGCTCCACTTCGGGGGGCGTCTGGCTCCCAGGACACGTTGGTGTCTGTGGAATGAGGCGGCCGGTATAGCGGCCAAGGCTGCAGTCTCTCTTCTGCGGCCAGCTATTCGATCGATCCCCTTCGCCGATCTACGGAGCGTTTTATGTCGTCGTGTTGTTCTTTTATGGCACGCACATTGGTCGACACTTCCCCATAATAAATTGTGGGACGTGAAAGCTCTTCCTTGTGCGTGGGCCTTTCCTCCCGAACGCGTCGTCGGGAGGAGGTAATTTTAACTAGACTTCGGATAGGGCACTGTCTTTTTAGACATCGACATCTTTTAAGTGGCGATCCTCCCCCACTCTTACCGTCCACAGCTGAGAGCAGTGGGGAGAGACACCTTTTAATTGAGTGCCCCAATTTTACTACGTTACGCACCCGTCTACAGTTGTCGCCTGATATATCTTGCATTTTAGCAGATGACACGCGCCCAGCCGATCGCGTTCTCGTGTTTATTAGTGCCAGTGAGATGACGCCAGTCATCTGAAGCTCTTTTTTGGGGACAACCAACCCCCTTCTATAGTGGTTTTTTTAATCTTTCCTTCTGTTTTTAGTTTCTCCAATTGTTTTTGAGTTTCGTTCCCATTACTGCTGGTTTCCAGGTTCGGTGTTTTTCCTTTTCATAAGTAACAGACCGGGCGCTAATGACCGTAGCAGTTATGCGCCCTAAAACCATAACAAAAAAAAGAAAATATCTAATGAAAAAAAGCAAAGTAGACTGATCGTTCGACGTGAAAATTACTCACTTCTGATACCGTTCGAATAGTAAAAATGGCAGTGTCAAGTCTTTGAACAAGATCCTGAACGTGGGCTTTCCACGACAGCTTAGTACCTATATGAACACCTAGAAATTTGAACTGTTCAGTTTCATTGATCATATGCCCATTATGTGAAATTAAAACGTCAGGTTTTTGTTGAATTGTGTGTTAGAAACCGTAAAAACTGAGTCTTTCTGTCATTTAGTGTTAGTGCAGACATGACCGCAGTTCATGGCTTGTAGAAAATAAACTCTTTGATATCGAGCCAATGTTGCACACAATACCCTATACTACCAATCTAGTGTCGTCAACAAACCGAAATATTTTAGAGTAACACGTAATACTAGAGGGCATATCATTTATAAAAATAAGTAACAGGAGTGGCATCAAAACTGATCCCTGAGGCACCCCACTCTTGACAGCACCCTACTCTTGACAGCACCCACTGAGACCCCACATCACAGTCGTCAACATTGTGAATAATGACCTTCTGCTCCCTGTTGCTAAAGTAAGAGGTGAACCAATTGGGAGCTACTCACCATATTCCGTAATGGTCATACTTTGGATGCAATAGTTTGTGATAAACACAATAAAATGCCATCGTTAAACAAAAAAAATGCCAAGCATCCCAAACCTTTTGTTTAACCCATCCAGTACCTCACAGAGGAAAGAGAATACAGCATTTTCAGCTGTTAAACGACTTCTAAAGCCGAAATGTACATTTTATAGCAAATCACGTGATATAAAATGATTAATTATTCTTACATACATAGTCTTTTCCATAACTTTTGTAAACACTGATGGCATATAAATAGGTCTAAAATTATCTACAATATACCTTTCTCCCTTTTTATAAAGTGGCATTACTGCTGAGTCCTTTAATCGCTCAGGAAACTGACCATTCGTAAAGGAAACACTACAAATATGGCTAAATACAGGGCTAACATGTGCAACAGTGTACTTTAAGTACTCTCATGGTTATGATGGAGTGTATAGCCGAGCATTAGTCTTGAGTGATTTAATTATTGACTCAATCTCCCTCTTGTCTGTGTCACAGAGGAGTATTTCAGACATCAGTCTCGGAAAGGCATTTGCCAAGAAAGTTATATGATTTCCTGTAGAAACTAAATTTTTATTTAATTCACCAGCAGAAAATCATTGTTAAATACTGTACATATTTAATTCACCAGCAGAAAATCATTGTTAAATACTGTACATATATCTGATTCATCAGTAATAGAAATATTTTTACTGTGAACTGATCTTATATCGTCAGCCTTGAGCTGCTGACCAGACACTTCCTTCACAACTCACCAAGTGGTTTTAATTTTATCCTGTGAATTAACTATTCTATTCGCATACAACATACTCTTTGCCTTCCTGATAATATTTTTAAAGACCTTACAATACTGTTTGTAAGGGGCTACTGTAGCTTGATTGTACTTCTAACATTTTGATATAATTCCCACTTTTTTCTACATGATATCCTTATATCCTTACCCCAATAGTCAGCCACCCAGGCTGACCATTACTGTTAGTACTCCATTTAGAATGTTCTAGTGGAAAGCAACTCTCAAAGAGCATGAGAAATATGTTAATGACAGCATTATATTTATCATCTATCTTATTGGCACTATAAACATCCTGTCAAACTTGTTCCTTGACAAGGTTTAAAAACTCTCTATTGCTGTAGGATTAACTTTGTAATTAAATATGTCTTTGGTTTGAGTACGAACTCTGTAGCAAAGGATTTCTAGTGTTAAAATTTGTGCATCATGGTCTGGAAGGTCATTCACGCTTTTACTAACAGAATGCCCATCTAGTAATGAAGAGTGCTACCGTTCCGCAGCACCCTAGTTGGAAAAAAACACAGTTTGCATCAGATCATACGGATTTCGGAGATCTACCAACATCCTTTTTCTTGAACCATCATATAAAAAATTTATTTTGAAGTCATCACATATATCTAGATTTTAATACTTCCTACAAAGTGAATCACGAACCCTCTCTAGCTTGAACAGAAGTGCTCTGAATTCGGTGTTAGAGGACCTATAAATAACTATTAGAAGTTTAGTTTCACTAAATACAACTACTGCTGCACAATATTCAAATAACTGCTCAGTGCAGTTTCGTCATACGTCTATGGACTAAAATGGAATGCTGGTTTTTTTACGTACAGAGCCACTCCACCACCCCGAAAGGAACTCCTTGAGAAACTTGCAGCTGATCTGTAGCCTGAATAATCGTAGGTAAACTTCACAGTACATAGAAGTGAATATATAGTTGTTGTAAATTGCTTTTGCTAAGAGTTCACTGTCTGAGTCAGCCCTGGACGATGATTTCTAACAAAGTGAGCGTGAGCTACTTTTCCATCTTCCGAGTAGACTTCTGTCCGTTGTCATCCAGTTTTTGGCGGATTGTACTCGGCCGGTAATAAGTCGAGGTGAAGTCGATATCATCATCCTCAGCGCCGCCTGTGGCGAGTCTCTATGGCACTGGCACCAGCTCGCATGTTTGCGCCTGTGGTGCTCTTTCCCTATCTGTGTCTTGTTCGAACGACACAGTACAAAGGGCTTGTTATTTCAGCAACATGGGGCACTGAACGCTGAAGGTACTGTCAGTTGGCAAGATCTGTCAGAAGACGAAACTTTTATCATATCAGATCAGGACCCTCTTTTCCCATTATAGCGACAATCTACGTCATTTTGGAGCAATCGATCACCTAGTTCCCTTTCCAGGGACACGAAAAGGCTTCTGTTATGTTTTTTATCGTAGTGAAACTAACCTCGAAGGTTATGAGATTGAGTTTGCTGCGGAAGGCTACTACTGACTGTGTGTGGAATACTGTTCTGAGGGAATTTTGAAAGCAAATTAGACGCGTGAAGAAGCTAATCTCTGACATTTTCAATCAAGGCAATGGAAGGCGATGTTGAAGAAGAGTAGAATAAAGCCCATCTTCATCTCACCCTGTCAGCTGAGCTCA
Organism: Schistocerca cancellata; assembly: GCF_023864275.1. NCBI lineage: Eukaryota > Metazoa > Arthropoda > Insecta > Orthoptera > Acrididae > Schistocerca > Schistocerca cancellata. The sequence continues at coordinate 47,812,722 of NC_064626.1, read as the reverse complement.
CACCTTACATTGAGGATAATGTGAAAACTGGATAGCCTGTGCAAACTGTACTGCACCAAGCTACATTCATCTTGGGATGTCTGTAGACGTGACTTTCAAGACGTCTTAAATTCGCTTCCCCATAGCGATCACGGTTTTCAGGAGTCTGCCGTCCAAGGATAGATACAGGCAGCTGGCAGTTATCCCCTGAGATGATTCGGAAGACGAAGATACGTCTATGAAACTCCAGCTGCTTAAGGGATCTGCAACAAAAAGAAAGGAACACACCGATAGGAAGACTACAGTTTTGGAGCACAGAGCGTTTGATAGTTTGGGACGGGAAGTGTTGACAGAACCAAACAAGCTAAAGGCGTTGTGGTGCATGTACTTCACCCAATACAATGGGTCAATGAGTATTTGAATAGTTACATGCTGTAACATCCCAACAGTTTATTATCTAACGTTGCAATTAAAAAGACTAACCTCTCAATAAAATTGTGGCTCACACATAACCTTTCAATAATTAACGGACTGTGAATTTAAACTGGTAAATTTTGGACGTCAGCAGTGCTGCGTCATGGCCCTGAAAGATCATTCTGAATAAATTGAAAATTCTTACCTCAATGAAGTCGCCAGATAACGCGTATATATCTGCTCCTATAAGATATTCTTCGGGCACAGCCGAGTGCAATGCTGGCTACTAGATTTCGTTATGTATGAAACACTACTGATTTTATTTACGATAATTGGCATAACTAGGGATAGGAGAAATTAGCGAAAACTTTAAATTCAGATTAATAACTGTCAAAAGTTATCTTTATAAGAAAGCTTAATTTTGAATAATTTTTCAATAATATTTACATGTGACTCTGATATAACACTAGTTTAAAATGACTTGTTACAAATTACATATCCGGGCGGCAATAAATATTAATAATTTTTTTTGCTTTTACCTTATACTACATCGCTCAGGCACCGCTATCGTTCCCTATGACCGGACTTGGTAATTCCATACAGAGCACTAGTGCTCTCTGTGAGCTATAGAACGAGACAACTGCTCTCTAAGAGCGACCTGACCCAACCGCTCGACTGTGAGATACTACTACTACTACTCCTACTGCTGCCGGCACTGCTCTCTGGTCTGCCATTCTATTGTAGCTTACATATCGCAGGCAGCGCGTGAACAATCCATCGAGGTAACATCTGCTCGAGTGCACTAGCGATAAATTCCTTATTCATGGACATCTGACATAACCCTCCACTGGGGTATAAAAATTTGGCAGCGATGGTGAGGCAATTGGACTTGCCATGAGGAACAAATTCTTCTATAACCTATTTAGTTTGCTAAGTATACTGCCATATATATATACTCTGTAACATTATTGATATATAAGTACAGAACATACTAAGAATTGATAGATTGCACACGAACTGTAAACATCTTCATTTTATTTCTTAATATGTTTAATTATTGTAAAAATGCTGAAGTGCACACGCATTATATCAGTCTTTGCCAATTTTACGAGAATTAGGAAAGGAATGGGAAGGATAGCATCATAGTTGTAGCACAGTGGGCTGCACATAACTGCAGTAAAAATCCATATTATTCTACAGAAGCACAACACCAAGTGAGATTATCTGAAGTCTCTTCTCTGAAGTCTTTGTCGGTGTAGCTAAGACACTGAAATGTTGTATTAATATTGTATGATATCACTTTGGTAGTCCATTAGGTACACCAAACAGTAGATCCATAGTAACTTCTCCGTCGGCCGTCTGCACTGGCCGAGCGGTTCTAGGCACTTGAGTCTGGAACCACGTGGCTGCTACGGTCGCAGGTTCGAATCCTGCCTTGGGCATGGATGTGTTTTATATCCTTAGGTTAGTTATTCAAGGGAACTGATGACCTCTGAGCACTATGGGACTTAATATCAGAGACATATACATGAGGCTAAAATTTGCTTGCCAGTACTCAGTTGCGATGTTTTGGTGATTGTTGCTGAGAGAACGGGATTTTCCGTCTGCTACAATATTTTGTGTACCGGGAATGTGAACAATTGTAGAATTAAATTCCTGTGAATAAAGCTCTCATGTGTAAATTTACCGGAAAGTAAAAACTGTATTGCTCTATGATCTGTATATACGGTAGTATGTCTTCCATAAACAAAATGCCTAAATCTGGTAAATGCCCATACAACACACCAAGTTTCAAGTTCTGTAACAGAATAATTGCGATCAGGAGGTGACAAAAACATCGCCTTTGCAAGTCGCATTCTAATTACTGTAGCACCATGTTTCAGATTAACAAACTCGGACTGTGCTTGGCTATCCCAGGACTAAATAGCGTTTTTATCCGTCAACTGGCATAATCTAGGGGTGTCTAAAGCAGAGTAATGAATAAATTTACGGAAAAAGTTAATTAATCCCAGAAAGCTTTGTAGTTGATTCTTGTTCGTTGGAACAGTAATGTCACTTAAAGCCGAAAGTTTTTCTGGATCAGGCGCAATGCCTTCTGCTGAAATTGTACGTCAAAGAAATTTTATCGAAGTTTTGCCAAAGTGCGATTTGCTAAGATTAACTGTGAGTCCTTGTGCCCGAAAAGTTTGCAACAGTTGCTCAAGAATCAGATTGTGTTCAGACCAGTTAGCTTCTGTGATAAGTATGTCGCCTACATACGTTGTGATTCTGTCTTTAAGTTCTGTCGGAAGTATAGGATTCAGACCGCAAATAAATACTGCTATAGAAATTGTTAGAGCGAACGGTAGTTTGCAAAATTGATAACAATCACCAAAACAGAAAAATACTGTGTACTTCCGGAAGTTCGGATGGAGCTGAATTTGCCCAAATCCCGATTTCAAATCTGATGTGGAATAAATAGCAGTACCATGAAATTTCTGTAGAAGTTCTTATAGTGTGTGTGGGCGATCTGTTTCATTAATAATAATGTCGTTGACATTACGCGAATCAAGTACGAGGCGAAGTGAGCCGTCCTTTTTCCTAACAATATGGAGCTGGTTTATGTACGGGCTATCTGCCGATTCAATAATTCCTTGGTCAAGCATAACTTACAATTCTTTCTCGACTTGTTCTCTGTGAATATATGGAATAGGGTAGTGTTTGGCTTTAAATGTGTCATGCTATTTAGCTTCAAATTCGTACGTAAAACCGGACATAGTATCAGGAATGTTGTCAAAAACTGGAGCTTGCTGTAAAAGAATATTGTGTACTTGAGTACGTTGGTCATCTGTATTTGCACTGCTCTGTTTTACGTTCTCAGAAATCATTTGCATAGCGTCATAGTCGGCTTCGTTTGCTGTATTGTAGTTGTGAACATACATACCTGTGTACAATGTGGAAAGACTGTTATGCGATGTAGAAATGACCTCTGTGCGGTTAATTGCCTTTTCTCCTGCAGATAAAGGGTGCTGAATTTCTAATGCCAGTAGTACCTTTTCATCATGTAACATTAAATAGGAATTTTAAAAGTCAATAATTGCGTCGTGAGTACCAAAAAAATCGTATCTAAAATAACGTCTGTTGTCAATAAGGGAACAATCCAAAACTTTGAGTGGAACATATGAATTGCAATACAATGTAATTTTACATCTACTCCTTTAGCAGATACTGCTCCCTATACTTTAATTTTGCCTAATGGTAGCGTAGGATAAGCATTCTCTTTGTTACATTCGTTGAAAGTTTCTTCATTTGTAACTGACATAGGTTCAAAAATTGTTCAAATGGCTCTGAGCACTATGGGACTTAACTTCTGAGGTCATCAGTCCCTTGGAACTAAGAACTAATTAAACCTAACTAACCTAAAGACATCACACACATCCATGCCCGAGGCAGGATTCGAACCTGCGATCGTAGCGGTCGCGCGGTTCCAGACTGTAGCTCCTAAAACCGCTCGGCCACATCAGCCGGCCTGACATAGGTGATCCAGAATCAATTACTGCTGAAAATGTGGATGAAACAATCTTTACTTCAATAACGGGGTGGGAAATGGTTTTTTGAATAACTCGTTTTTCGTGTAAAAGTTTGTCTCTGATGTCGTCAAAAGTAATAACATTTTCGTGAACAAGATTCTGTGTATCAAAAGTATTGCACACGTTGCTGGATGATGCAACCTGTATTGTATCTAGTCAAATTCTTTCTGACGTGTTGTTATTTGCGGGAGGATTCTGTGGTGTTTTAATTATCTGTTATGTTCTGTTACTTCGTCCTCACGTATTAGGTTGGAGATGATATTGACTGGCTGGTTCATTTATGATAATAAAAGTAGGTCTTACCAGCAGCAGAATCATCCACAACAACAGATTAAATGTACGCTGAAAACTGTGCTCATTATTTTTACTTCTGTCGTGATAATCAGTACTATACGGCGCGTTGCGATAGGAGTTGAAATGACTTGTCTACTGTACGTTGTGATTTCCTTGTTGCTGTGCGTTACCATTTGGCGGAGCCGATGTTATACGCCTAGGCGGTGAAACATAAAAGTTTGGTTGACCTAGCTTATTATATTGTTGGTTAGGTATTCCAACTGGATGGTTTTGCTGCTGTTGTGTGGAAAGGCCTCTATTGTCGCCAGAATGTGTTTGCTGTTGCTGATAGTTTTGACGATACTGAGAATTAAAATGTCGTCTGTTATTACAGTTCTGGTGGTTATCAATCCTGGATCGTCTATCACCTTTGTTATTAAAATAGCGTGGATTATCGTAATTACTGTATGCTTCTTGGTCTTGGTTACGTTCTGAAAAATTTTGTTTATGGAGGAATAATCTGATTGCTGAACTTCCAAAGGCTGTAGCAGATCTCCAAATGCCGAAATATTTTCTTTCTGCTCTCCTGTTTGAAGTGAAGTGAAACTCTTAACGATTGTAATAATTTTGAAAAACGTAATTGGATAAGTGCTGACTCACTGTATGGCTCAAACAAATATTGGTTTTGCTGTGCCACGTGTTCAAAAAATAATGTGACAGTGGAAAAAATTGAGTTCTCATAATTCTGTAAGCTAATTAACTGATCCTTGATTCCGCGCTGGGTCTTCTTAATATGCATGTACTCCAGCTGTCACTTTCCAAAACCTTCAACCATTATACTACTCACTATACGACATACTGTCAAATAGAACTAAAACAGATACTCAAATAACTAAGCTGACAGAAAAGCATTCTGAAATTCTTCTACTGAGTAACATTGTCTCGCGATCGGACTCATACGTGTTGCCGGTTCTCCTTCCAAATAACTGCAAATAAATTCAAGTTCGTGTATTACAGGCCAAGTGGGTGGAAATGCAAAAGCAAATTGTTGTATCCAGTCCAAAGGGTGTATCTGTTTTCTATAATTTTTAAATACTTTTAGTTTCCTAACGGATAGAAAGTGCTTGTAATCCAAATTATCGTCTCTGAAAGGCTTAGCAGGTTCAGGATTGTATGGGAATCTATTTGTCTGTGTCTGTTCGGAATCGAAGTGACGTACTCTTTGTGAATTACCTAAGTTATACTGGCTGTGTGAGTGCGAGAAATGTTCAGAATGTGGCATATGGTACTAGTCGCTTCAGTCCGGAGCCGCGCTTCTGCTATGGTCACAGGTTCGAATCATGCCTCGGGTATGGATGTGTGTGATGTCCTCAGGTGAGTTAGGCTTAAGTAGTTCTAAGTCTAGGGGGCTGATGACATCAGATGTTAAGTCCCATAGTGATTAGAGCCATTTTTGTGGCATATGCTGTGACGTGTTAGAGGCTGAAACATCTTTACAGCAAGAAGTGACAGAAATGAAAAATGACAGTTCTCTTCGCAATGTATTGTTGGACGTACCTATCTCACTGATTGATTGAACGAAACTGGTGAAGTATCGTCTGATTTTAATTCCAAAACATATAGCAGACAAACACCTGGTGTCATTGAAAATTTGATGAATTGGCTAGTCGTATAGACGTTATCGAAAATAAGTCAGTGCCTTTACCTGGTCGTCATTTTTAGTGTCACAAACAAAAACATACGTAAAATGCAAAAACAAATTAATGCATAATTTCTTCACATCTGCTTTAATGGCATCGGGATCCTGTATTAATTCCAATTGTTCATGTCTGCTGGTCATTCTCTGAAAGTCTACTGTGTATTTACTTTCCAAAGTCTGAATATTAGTGTCTATTTATGTTTTTAGATCGGAGATTTCACCATATAATTCGGTGTTCAACTGTTGGCTACAGTTGCTAATCCATACCATCAATGTTGGCGTCTACGTATGCTTTTGCGTTCGTAGACAACTTACGCTTGTCTTCCTGTCTCTGAGCAGTAATTGTTTCCATGACTTGTTTCTTTACTTTGCTCTGTTCCTGTATGAATTTACGGTAACGCGATTCACCGTTTTGTAGGTAGTGATTAAAACGTTCGTCAATTTGGCTGTTCTGTTGTTAAAATTTCTTGTCAACCTTCGCATCCAAAGTGTGTGAAAGTTCTGGCATTAAATGAAACTCGTCGGGTAACTGTCTTGCGTTTTCTGAACATTGCTTAGCACCTGCTCTGATTTCATCTCTAAGTACTTTTGTTGTAGCTTTATGTGAATCACATCTCTCTTAATTACGTGAGCAAATGAAGGCCTGTGCAAGGAATAGTAGTTTTTTTTTTCTAGTTTCGTTAGATTGATTGGCAACGGCTGTAATCTGTTCAGTAAGCTTTTTGTAATGGTTGTCTTGCTTTTCAATGGACTGTTAGATATTTTCATGAAGTTGTTTGTTCGATTCATTAAATTGTAGCAAAACTACCATAACTTGATCCATGCCAAAATTAGTGACTCTATTTTCTGTGCTGTGTGATGATCTGCATTTGTCACGTTTTGTGTATCCATTTGGTCATTATCTGATTCATGAATAGGTTTACTCATTAGATGTGCACTGTTGGCCACTACATCGGAATCAAACAAATCTGACGTATTTGGAGTACACTGTTCATCTTCATTACTAACAATTATCTCTGTAAATTTTGCCAATCAGGTGCATCAAACTTGTCAGCGTTCATTGTAGCAGAACATGCCGCGTCATCAATTGTTAAATTCAGTTATGTCCAAAGTAAATGTTTGCTCATCATTTAGATTAAAATCATTATTGGGGGTGGGCACACACTGATTATCTGTAATTGGAGGATTACCATTATGACACTGAGTGTCGCTGATATCAGTCAAATTATTCAAATCGGCTTTTTCAGTGATTGCGCATGGCGACTTACTGTTGGCAGTTTATCGCAGCATTTTGACAAGTCTGAAGTGGGAACAAAATGAAACAAAGACAAGGCAAGTATGGAACAAATATAACGACGACAAAGAGCAATAAATTGCCGATGATCTGTGAAAGAAGGAGTGGCAAATTAATAAGTGCGTTGCGCCAGATGCAAACTACATCTAACATTAGGTAATTAAGAGGAGCTATATAAGTGACTACTTCTCAGATATTCACGAAAATACGATCCTGGCCGGCTGTAGACAAGTGTAACATCCCAACAGTTAATTTCCGTAACCTCGGAGTAAAAAGGTGACTAACCTCTCAATAAAATAGTGACTCATATATACCGTTTCGAAAGCGAACTGACTGTGAATCCAAACTGGTAAATCTGGACGTCAGAAATGCTGCGTCATGGCCCAGAAAAGTCATTCTGAATAAAGCGGAAAATTCTTACCTCAATTATGTCGCCGGGTAACGCGTATATATCTGCTCGTATATGAAATTTTTCTGGCAAAGCCCAGGGCAATGCTGGCTAGTAGATTTGTTATGTATAAAAAGAAACAACTGATTTGTCTTTACGATAATCAGGATGACCATGGATAGGAGAAATTAGGAAAATCTTTAAATTCCGATGAATGACTGTCAAAAGTTATTTTTGTAAGAAAGTTTATTATTGTAATAATTTTTAAAAACATTTACATGTGACGTGAAATAGCAATAGTACAAAATCTGTTGTTACTAATTACATGTGCGCGCAGCAATAAATAACAATAATGTTTGCTTTTACCTAATTATACTACATGGCTCTCAACGACCGGCCCGACAACACTACACAGGACACAAGTGCTCTCTGTGAGCTATACAATTCGTCAACTACTCTCTAAGAGCGACCTGACCCAACAGCGAGGTACTACTCACACTGCAGCCGGCACTGCTCTCTGGTCTGCGATTCTATTGTAGCTTACATATCGCAGGCAGCGCGTGAACAATCCATCGAAGTTACATCTGCTCGAGTGCGCTAGCAATAAGTTCGTTAGTCATGGACCTTTTACAATGTGAATGCCACTGAATCAGAGATGACTAGATCGAGTACATCATGCAGTACATATCATGTAAGCAACATAAGTACGTTTCACAAGTAGAATCTCAGAGCATAAGGCAACTAAGGCTAAATACTTCTAGAACAGGCATGGCCCAAACTTTAGAGCTATGAACTTCTGTTTCACTGGTTAAGAAAAGACATATGGCGAATTAGGTTGATAATAATAATAATAATAATAATAATAATAATAATAATAATGCGTGATTTGGTGACTACCTGAGAATGATTTATTATTATATTATTCCTCTTGTGCAGACCGATGTGGTTGGGATTTGTTTTTCTTTATTCTGTGTCCTACGATTAGGTTAAACGATTCTCTACTTGATTTTGGTGCATCCTGTGTCCAATGCCTTGGAATTTTTCATCCCAAGGCATTAAAATACTTCATGTATTAATTATTCGGTGGATGGTGTGTGAAGTAGATGTTAAGGAGTTGTGGAAGAGTCAGAGGATGTGTGATATCACTGCAACAATCTTGGTGCAAAATGGATATCTATCTATTGACCAACTCCACAAGAGAAAGGAGTGCCTGGAGTAGTTAGTTGATTTGACTTTGGCGATGGAGGATTACGTCAGTCAAATAGTTGTGGATGATACGAGATTAATGGCAATAGTGTAGTGGTCCTGGTTTAAAGGTTAATGTACACTGGATGAGATTCAGGACAATGTAGACGAAGCATGGGTAGGGAGGGTGTTGGTGTATTCATTCCAACGTCTGATGGGTGTGTGGACCCAGTTTAGGATAGATGGTAATTTTAGTTTATATTGACGTTTAGATGCTTCGGAGCAGGGGGAGGGGGGGCGCTATCGTCATTAGATGCGCAAGTTCCGTTTTCTTACGCTGCTTAGAAAGGGCTATCACAAGCGAGGGGATGTAGGAACAAGTCTAGCAGTAACGCAGCTGAATGCCTATGGATAAACCTTGAGAGAGTGAAGAACTGATAAAAGCCAAATCAGTAGTGATGTTTCATATTTTTTACTTTCGTTAAGTAGCTCTGTAGAAGGACCCATCATTCTGATTAGAGTGCCCTCGAAATTTCTCCTCCGGTGGCTTCAGAGGCCGTACTAAAGAGGTAATATTAATGGAGGAGCCATAGAAAAGGAAAGGTTATTGAAAGGAGGAGTCATAAAATGAATATAATGTAACACAACTGAGTGTACATATAAATCATGAAGTAAAAAAACGCAGTCCTTTGTGCTATGTACTTTTGGCAAAGAGAATAGTGATTTGTGCATCTGCCTAGAGATCTACACGCGAAGCATACAACTACCATAATCGTACCTAAGCGAAACATTTACCCCACAATCCGAGGAAATTCTTGTTGATGTGGTCTTAAGTCCTGAGACTGGTTTGATGCAGCTCTCCATGCTACTCTATTCTGTGCAAGCTTCTTCATCTCCCAGTACCTACTGCAACCTACATCCTTCTGAATCTGCTTGGTGTGAAAATTCTTATCCTATGTAAAATCGCTGAGAGGGTTTAAGACATCCATCGATCCAGGATGATGTAGTAGTAGAAGATAGCAATACGACAAGCGAAGTTCTAAATGTGGCGATTAAGAAATGATTCACGCAAGAGAATCGTACAAACATACCGTCGTGGGACCACAGCTCATATGGACATAACAACAGACATATCTGGTGATGTGAAACAACTAAAAGAGTTGAAAACGATAAAGTCTTTAGGTCCGGATGGAGTCGGACTTGCATTTTACAAAAGGTACTCTACAGCATTCGTCCCTTATTTGACTTGCATTTATCTCGAATCCCTCATGCAGCGCATAGGCCCAAGCGAATGAAAAAAAAAACCACAGGTGATTCCAGTACATAAGAAGGGTAAAGGAACGGACCCTCAAAATTACAGAGCAATATCCCTAACCTCTGTTTGCTGCAGAATCCTTTAACATATTCGCACTTAGCCTCAAGAAAGTGTATTATAATCTAAGAAGCTTACGCCTTCGAATCAACATAACTTCAGAAAGCACCGCTCATGGGAAACTAGGGTTGCCTGTTTCTCGTATGATATACTGAGAACTATGGATGAAGGGAAACAGGTAGATTCCAGATTTCTAGATCTCCGGGAAGCATTTGACGCGGTGCCCCATTGCAGACTGTTAATGAAAGTTCGAGCCATTCACGTATCTGTGAAATTATTCCATATGCTCTAAGACTTCTTAAATAACAGAACCCGGTATGTTGTCCTCGCCGGCGAGTGTTCATCAGAGACAAGGGTATTGTCGGCAGTGCCCCACGGGGGTGTGTGATAGGACCGCTGTTGTTCTCTGTGTACATAAATGATTTGGCCGATACCATGGGCGATAGGCTGCGGTTGTTTTCTGATGATGTCGTGGTGTAGGATAAGGTGTCGAAGTTGAATGACTGTAGGAAGATACGAGACGACTTCGACAAAACGTCCAGTTGGGGTGCTGAATGGCAGCTAGCCCTAAATGTGGGAAAATGCAAGTTAAAGCGGATGTGTAGGAAGAGCAAAACTGTAACGTTCGGATACTGTATTGCTAGTGTCCTGCTTGACACAGTCGAGTCGATTAAATATCTGGGTGTAACGTTGCCAAGTGACACGAGGTGGAAAGAGCATGTGAGAGCTGCAGTAGGGAAGCCGAATGGTCGACTTCGGTTTACTGGGAGAATATTACAAAAGAATGGCTCGCGTGTGAAGGACATCGCATCTACGACGCTGGTGCGACCTATTCTTGTACTGCTCGAGTGTTTGGGATCCGTTGTAACCTCCCCACGTAAAATAATATAATGTATAATTATTGGGTTAATGTGATTCTTACTTAGTATAACCTCTTATGAAACGTCCCCTCAGAACAATTATACATGACTGTGCTTAAACTGACACACAATATTTTTTAGCGCAACGCAATCTGACTTTCAATAATCCCTACAAAAGAATGGCCCTGACTAACATTAACCTATACCTTTCACAAATCACTTACCTCACAAAAATCTTCGTTACTCGAACTACTGCAATACAGCGAGCGCCACTACTGCCAGCTAAATAAAAGATTCAAACTACGGAAGGCACTAACTACTGATAGGCATAGTTAGCAAATGAAAGATTTTCATAGAGAACAAACAATGTATTTACCTTAATAGTCATAATATATATAGCAGTTCATGACATCCAGTCTTACAAATTTCAAAACTCCGCCATCTCTCTCCCCACATCCACCACTGCTGGCGGCTCACCTCCAACTGCGCAACGCTACGCGCTGTTCACATCCAGCTGCCCAACACTACAATGGCAGACAACAATGCAAACTGGCCACAGACTGCACACAGCACAGCCAGTGATTTTCATACAGAGCGCTACGTGGCGTTACCAATAAGAAAACAGAAACTGCCTACTTACACTCTCTACATAAATTCTTTTTCATTTAACCTCCTCACCAAATTTGTTTCCCATGTAATGTAAGCTCGAAACAGAAAAATTCCGAGACCTCGTAATAAAAAATAAATTCAGTAACCTGGTAAAATTTGGACGACAGCAGTGCTGCGTCATGGCCCTGTAAGATCATTCTGAATAAAAAGCAAAAATTCTCACCTCGATAAAGTCGGCAACTACCTGCTCTTACAATAGCTTTTCCCGGCACAGCTCTGTGCAATGCTGGCCAATGCATTTATTATTTATGAAAGGAAGCAAATGATTTTTCTTTTGCAAAAATCGGCATGATCATGCATTTAAAAAAATATTAAATTCTTTAAATTGAAATGACTGTTTGTTAGAAATCAGACAAAGATTATTATTAGGACATTTTTAAAAGATTTACATGTGAGATTACATAATGTTACTAGAGATGCGCGAGGCTGCTTTTTTACCTTATACAATAGTACTTAGGCTCCGGCATCGCTGCACCGCGACCAGCCCACCCAACATGATACACCAGACAGGACTGACTAGCGCAGACAGGCGACTGCTCGCTAGCAACAACTTACTGCTACTGCTACACAGTTCGTACTGCAGTCAACACTGGTCTTTGGTCTCAGATTCTCTTATAGCTTACATATCGCAGGTAGCGCATACCTCTTACAACGTACCCGGTCTACATGAAGGAAGACATCGAAGCACTTCATAAGCGGGCAGCTACATTTGTTACCGGTAGGTTCGAACAACACGTAAGTGTTACGGATATGCTTCAGGAATTCAAATGGGAATCCTTGGCGGGAAGGCGACGTTCCTTTTGGGAAACACTGATGAAAAAATTTAGAAAAAGACATTTTAACCTGAATGTTTAACGAATCTAAGGTCCACGAAGATAAAATACGAGAAATTAGGGCTCGTCGGAGGCAAATAGATTGTCGTTTTTCCTACGCTCTATTTTCGAGTGGAACAGGAAAGGAAATGACAACTAGTGGTTCAGACTGCCCTCCGCCACGCACCGTACAGTGGCATGCGGAGTATATCTGTAGACGTAGACAGGACTTGCAGTGCCTCTTCTGGACTGTGACCATGCCAGTCGGTCCCTAGGAAACTGGAAAGCTGTGGCCTAGTCAGATGAATTCCGATTTCGGTAGGTAACAGCTGATCGTAGGTTTCAAGTCTGGCGCTGAATCCACAAAACCATAGACCCAAGTTGTCAACAGAGCACTGTGCAAGATGTTGGTGGCTCCGTAATGAGCTGCGTTTAAGAGGTATGGACTGGTTCCTCTGGTCCTATGGAACCAATCATTGATGGGAAATGTTTACGTTCGGCTAGTTGATCATTTGCAGCCGTTCATTGACTTCACGTTCCCAAACAAGGATGCGGTTTTTATACACTCCTGGAAATGGAAAAAGAACACATTGACACCGATGTGTCAGACACACCATACTTGCTCCGGACACTGCGAGAGGGCTGTACAAGCAATGATCACACGCACGGCACAGCGGACACACCAGGAACCGCGGTGTTGGCCGTCGAATGGCGCTAGCTGCGCAGCATTTGTGCACCGCCGCCGTCAGTGTCAGCCAGTTTGCCGTGGCATACGGAGCTCCATCGCAGTCTTTAACACTGGTAGCATGCCGCGACAGCGTGGACGTGAACCGTATGTGCAGTTGACGGACTTTGAGCGAGGGCGTATAGTGGGCATGCGGGAGGCCGGGTGGACGTACCGCCGAATTGCTCAACACGTGGGGCGTGAGGTCTCCACAGTACATCGATGTTGTCGCCAGTGGTCGGCGGAAGGTGCACGTGCCCGTCGACCTGGGACCGGACCGCAGCGACGCACGGATGCACGCCAAGACCGTAGGATCCTACGCAGTGCCGTAGGGGACCGCACCGCCACTTCCCAGCAAATTAGGGACACTGTTGCTCCTGGGGTATCGGCGAGGACCATTCGCAACCGTCTCCATGAAGCTGGGATACGGTCCCGCACACCGTTAGGCCGTCTTCCGCTCACGCCCCAACATCGTGCAGCCCGCCTCCAGTGGTGTCGCGACAGGCGTGAATGGAGGGACGAATGGAGACGTGTCGTCTTCAGCGATGAGAGTCGCTTCTGCCTTGGTGGCAATGATGGTCGTATGCGTGTTTGGCGCCGTGCAGGTGAGCGCCACAATCAGGACTGCATACGACCGAGGCACACAGGGCCAACACCCGGCTTCATGGTGTGGGGAGCGATCTCCTACACTGGCCGTACACCACTGGTGATCGTCGAGGGGACACTGAACAGTGCACGGTACATCCAAACCGTCATCTAACCCATCGTTCTACCATTCCTAGACCGGCAAGGGAACTTGCTGTCCCAACAGGACAATGCACGTCCGCATGTATCCCGTGCCACCCGACGTGCTCTAGAAGGTGTAAGTCAACTACCCTGGCCAGCAAGATCTCCGGATCTGTCCCCCACTGAGCATGTTTGGGACTGGATGAAGCGTCGTCTCACGCGGTCTGCACGTCCAGCACGAACGCTGGTCCAACTGAGGCGCCAGGTGGAAATGGCATGGCAAGCCGTTCCACAGGACTACATCCAGCATCTCTACGATCGTCTCCATGGGAGAATAGCAGCCTGCATTGCTGCGAAAGGTGGATATACACTGTACTAGTGCCGACATTGTGCATGCTCTGTTGCCTGTGTCTATGTGCCTGTGGTTCTGTCAGTGTGATCATGTGATGTATCTGACCCCAGGAATGTGTCAATAAAGTTTCCCCTTCCTGGGACAATGAATTCACGGTGTTCTTATTTCAATTTCCAGGAGTGTAGATGATAATGCACCATGTCAGAACATTTTGAGCGATTCGAGTGAATAATTTGGCCACTGAAGATCATCCTGTATGAATTCCATCGAGCATTTGTGTGACATAATCGACAGGTGACTTCGTGCACAAAAGCCTGGAATAGCAACACTTCCGCAGTTATGGGCTCAACATTTCTGCAGGGAATTTTCAACGCCTCCTTGAGTCCATGCGAAGATGAGTTGCTTCACTACGCCAGGCAAAAGGTGGTCCGACACGACATGGGGAGGTGTCCCCAGACTTGAATCACCTCAGTGAATTGTTTTTGTATAGCCCCTCCGATAAATCAGTATTCCCTTGCGAAGAATTTGAATTAAATATTTCTAGTAGTCGGTATAGGTCAATCGATAGCGCCTTACCTCCAGGATGTTTCTCGTAACAGCTTTCTATAGGAATCTCTGGCGTATTTAACTACTATCATGTCCAGTTTATCCGAGCAGACCTAGAGAGGGGTTAACTGTTGTCATCACATCTAACCGTATTCGCGCATCCGTGTGTTGCTTCAACGTATTGTTGTTTTGGGTCAGGGTAGCATAATTTATAAGGGGCTATCAAAAAGAGTCCGTTCGAGAGGCATACAGTCTAGAATCGGTAGACCAATCAGGCAAAATCGCGGTGTGCATGAGGCCATCCACCGACTGCCGCACCAGGTTGAAGAAACCTCTTTGCCAAAACACCGTGTCCCGCTGCGTGAAGAAGGACCTTCCTGCCGCATAACCTCGTCTGACTGGAACCATCGATCTTAGACCTTTTCTTTTCAGAACTGAAGGCGCAATAACCGCATGGGGTTAGATCAGGACTTTAGGGTGAACGCTCGAGTGTACATGGAACTTGTGGGTTACGACAGTTGTGAAATGGGGGCGTGCCTCATCATGCAATAGCAACATCCCATGTCACTATTTTCCGCAAAAGTGGTTCTCGAAATACATCCTACCCCATACATATCCTTCATTCTCGGGCAACCAAGAAATGAATAACAGTACGGTGGTCCTGTCTGGACCCATTTACACTACTGGCAATTAAAATTCCTACACGAAGAAGAAATGCAGATTATAAACGGGTATTCAATGCACAAATATATTATACTAGAACTGATATGTGATAACATTCTCACACAGTTTAGTTGCATAGATCCTGAGAAATCAGTACGCCTGGGCATTGAGTCAAACAGAGCTTGGATGGCGTGTACAGGTACAGCTGTACATACATTTTCAAAATGATACCACAGTATATGAAGGGTAGTGACCGGCGTATTGCTACGAACCAGTTGGTCGGCCACCATTGACCAGACGTTTTCAATTGGTGAGAAATCTGGAGAATGTGCCGGCCAGGGCAGCAGTCGAACGTTTTCTGTATCCAGAATGCGGTCGTGCATTATCCTGCTGAAATGTAGGGTTTCGCAGGGATCGAATGAAGGGCAGAGCCACGGATCGTAACACATCTGAAATGTAATGTCCACTATTCAAAGTGCCGTCAATGTGAACAAGAGGTGACAGAGACGTGTAACCAGTGGCACCCCATACCATCACGCCAGGTGATAGCCAGTATGACGATGACGAAAACACGCTTACACTGTTTATTCACCGCGATGTCGCCAAAGACGGGTGCGACCATCATGATGCTGTAACCAGAAACTGGTTTCATCCGAAAAAATGACGTTTTGCCATTCGTGCACCCAGGTTCGTCGACGCGTACACCATCGCAGGCGCTCCTGTCTGTGATGCAGCGTCAAGGGTAACCGCAGCAATGGTCTCCGAGCTGATAGTTTATGCTGCTGCAAACATCGTCGAACTGTTCGTGCAGATAGTTGTCGTCTTGCAAACGTCCCCATCTGTTAACTCATGGATCGAGACGTGGCTGCACGATCCGTTACTGCCATGTGGGTAAGATGCCTGTCATCTCGACTGCTAGTGATACGAGGGCGTTGAGATCCAGCAAGGCGTTCCGTATTACCCTCCTGAACACACCGATTCCATATTCTGCTAACAGTCATTGGATATCGACCAACGCGAGCAGCTACGTCGCAATACGATAAACCGCAATCGCGATAGGCTACAATCCGACCTTTATCAAAGTCGGAAGCGTGATGGTATGAATTTCTCCTGCTTACACGAGGCATCACAACAACGATTCACCAGGTAACGCCGGTCAACTGCTATTTGTGTATGAGAAATCGATTGGAAACTTTCCTCATTTCAGCACGTTGTAGGTGTAGCCACCGGCGCCAACCTTGTGTGAACGCTTTGAAAAGCTAATCATTTGTATATCCCAGCATCTTCTTCCTGTCGGTTATTTTTCGCTTCTTTAGCACGTCATCTTCGTGGTGTAGCAATTTTAATGTCCAGTAGTGTAGGAATAACGTCGCCATGGTTCACGTATCCGCATCTTCCGAAGGTACTCTAGAAAATCACAAATGCCACACTAATCCCTTACGTACATGTCAGTGCTTACTTACATGCATAGGAGTCTTGCTACGTTGCGTATACGCTGCAGTAACCCCATCAAATGGAAACTGTTTGATCGCCCATGTTATTAGAACCTTGAATTTCGAGTGGTACCAATCTGTCATATCTTGTCTCCACGGCGGAAAATTTGGAAGTCGACCTATAAACGCTAATTGATGAACGAACTGCCAGAATATTTTACTTACATGAATATGACACCTTCTACACTAGCGTGCCAAAGACGAAAATTGCTACCTCAATTTATCACAAGCTATATTGCAGAAACTGTGGAGCATCAACAAATCGTGTCTTCCGCTTGCGGCGACGAAGAGTGCCACGTAGTTGACGTATTTCGAAGACATAACAGAGAGTTTAACCTGTTGTGTCAGAACGTCGAGCTTCACATTGCACTTCTTTTTGTAAATACCTTCTTTAGTAACTGTTAGTTCGAAGCCAACAAATATCTCTACCCGGATAACAGCGACATTACCATCTGCACTTCGAAATAAATCTTATGTAATTAATATTAGTGTACCATTAGGATCGAGAATTATTAGGAAATTGCTCTGAATGTTATTGGTCAAGCTCAGCGTTCCATTCCCAAATTGACCATTCACATTTATATTCTTCTTTAAGATTATCTGACTGTCACAATATCTGGGATTATTGTTTCAACAAGGCTAATCCCTCACCTTTGTCCAATAGCGGCTGTACTAGTAATAAAGACGTCGACGGAACGTTAAAATGGAACCATTTTTCAATCTCATATTTTTTTGTAAATATTATGTCTTGTAATGGTACCTATGTTCTGTTAACATATGCTGTGTGCCCAACAGAATTACAAGCGTTTTCCCTTTCCGCTTCCTATCTCGGCATGAAACAAGTGTTGTCACAATTCACTTTATGTCTCCTTGTACACTGACCTTTTCCCTCGTCTCTTCCCCACTAGTATCCGAGCGGCGCTATTTAAAGGACGGCTCGGTAGAGAGACATTGCACTAACAGCCTCCCCGTGGAAGTGGTTTTCTTGATAAACGGCGGGGCCTGTCGAGTGCACCACTGCGGGGGTTTCCGCAAGATCCGACGTGGAAATAACTAAACCACAACAGAGAGAAATTCTGGTAGTGTTTCACTTTTTCTGTAGATTTTTCGGAGCGTTAGGAAATCATTATTACCGGTTTTCACACCAGAGGAAATTTGGCCAGTCTGAAACAGACTGGGCTGTGAATTTCTGTGAATTTTCATTGCACAAATGCCTTGTTTATAGACCGTTGAGGTAGCTGAACTGAGAGTAAAATACGAAACAAAGTTAAGATTTTTAAGTAAGACTACATTTACCACAAAGGTTCAGAATGTGCTTCAGGTTAAGAGCTACAGTGGCTCCGCAGCTAGTGCTTTCAATCAGCTGAGAGACCTCTTAACAAATGAAAACCATGTTAAAATAACGAATAAATGAATTGTGTAAACTGATCTTCACATGACTCATTTTGGGATCTGTGACATAAAAATAAAGAAACAGATACGTCGGGAGGCGCTCGCGTGAGTCGCTTTCTGATGTGTTGGCAGAAGAGCCAACACCTTGTAGCTAGAGGAGGCCGAAATCCACGCGTCGAAGCTCACGCAGACTGGCGTGAGGTCTGGAACAGTTAACGGAAATTATAGTAGCAAATAAAGTACGTAGTTGAAGTAATACTTAACTTTATTCCATAATTGGTGTACATCGCTCTTGATATCACATAAGTGCAATCTCAATATCAATTGGTAATGGCGCCTTGCTAGGTCGTAGCAACTGACGTAGCTGAAGGCTATGCTAACTATCGTCTCGGCAAATGAGAGTGTATTTGTCAGGGTAGCATCGCTAACAAAGTCGGCTGTCCAACTGGGGCGAGTGCTAGTACGTCTCTCTAGACCTGCCGTGTGGCGGCGCTCGGTCTGCCATCACTGACAGTGGCGACACGCGGGTCCGTCGTATACTAGCGGACCGCGGCCGATTTAAAGGCTACCACCTAGCAAGTGTGGTGTCTGGCAGTTCACCACATTTTCTCCGCTCGATTCGCCTGGATCGATTGTTTCCCTCTGGCGTTGCTTGTCTTTGCCTCGTTGGCCGGTGGTGGTGCTGGTGGGCTGGCGGGCAGACTGGGTTTTGGCTTCGCAACGGCCGGTACGTCTCGCTGCTCAGTGAGTGAAACTTGCGTTTGCGTAGAGTTGTCTGGATTTGACTCGTGTATGTGGCTCGGAGTGCGGAAGCGGGCCTGTTATTGCAAGTTCTTGAGGTGTGACTGGGCCATGGTCTTCTATACAGGGCGCTGAGCAATGTGTTATTCATTTTTTCTAGTGGGGTTGATCTATGTACTACGCGGCTGTCTATTGAAAAAGTTGACTTTCAATCTTTCCAGTTTGGCACTCACGCCTATCCGTGTTATCACTAGCTTCTACCTTTTCTTATGAGTACCGATATTGTATTGGAACTGCGACGTACTGGTTGAATAATATTATGCTTTCTCTTATCGTTGCCCCCTTTAAAACTAGTCTGTTTGTGCTGGGGCAATTTTACGTATTTAGAAATTTGAGGTCTACACTTACTTCTTTTAAACATTTTTAATTTGCCTTGGTCTTGATCTGATCTATCTTTCCAGAATTTTATCTTACTATATGGGGCTGTTAACATTGTTTCTTTTGGCTGTGGCTGTGTGTTTGTGCTCTTCTGTTGCAGCACTGCAGCGGGCACCTAGTCCACGTCTAAATCGATAACCGGAGTAAGACTCCTTGGGCGACTAGTAACAAAAGGAACGGGAGGTTATTTTGGCCGCCGGGAAAATGGCAGCCGATACGGCAGCCTCTGAGTTCTTTAAAATTTGAAAAAAATGTAATATGCGGAGAACCTATCTTTTGTTTTTGCGCTTATTTCACAATATTGAAGACGATGATGACATTTTCAACACTGTAGGTGTCGAGTTTAATACGACGGGATATTCAAGCCAACACGCTACAAAGGTGAGAAACTGATTATTAATTATGTTGGCAAAGTGATATTACCAAATGAAGTATAAGGTCAAGGCAAGTGGCTACATTCCCAGATTAAGTACTGACTCCGTACTGAGAATGAACACTCACACTCACTCACACACAATAAAACGTGATGCTGTGTGCCACTACAGGAATTCAAAAGAATGGCTCTGAGCACTATGGGACCTAACATCTGAGGTCATCAGTCCCCTAGGACGTAGAACTAGGTAAACCTAACTAACCTAAGGACATCACACACATCCATGCCCGAGGCAGGAGTCGAAGCTGCAACTGTAGCGGTCGCGCGGTTCCAGACTGTGGCGCCTAGAACCGCTCGGCCACACCGGCCGGCACTACAGGAATTCCTACTATCAATCATAAGCCTTCTCTGCATAATATTACTTCTATACTGTAGGGAAAACGTTAACATTATAGAATGATGAAAGAAAATACACTCCTGGAAATTGAAATAAGAACACCGTCAATTCATTGTCCCAGGAAGGGGAAACTTTATTCACACATTCCTGGGGTCAGATACATCACATGATCACACTGACAGAACCACAGGCACATAGACACAGGCAACAGAGCATGCACAATGTCGGCACTAGTACAGTGTATATCCACCTTTCGCAGCAATGCAGGCTGCTATTCTCCCATGGAGACGATCGTAGAGATGCTGGATGTAGTCCTGTGGAACGGCTTGCCATGCCATTTCCACCTGGCGCCTCAGTTGGACCAGCGTTCGTGCTGGACGTGCAGACCGCGTGAGACGACGCTTCATCCAGTCCCAAACATGCTCAATGGGGGACAGATCCGGAGATCTTGCTGGCCAGGGTAGTTGACTTACACCTTCTAGAGCACGTTGGGTGGCACGGGATACACGCGGACGTGCATTGTCCTGTTGGAACAGCAAGTTCCCTTGCCGGTCTAGGAATGGTAGAACGATGGGTTTGATGACAGTTTGGATGTACCGTGCACTAATCAGTGTCCCCTCGACGATCACCAGTGGTGTACGGCCAGTGTAGGAGATCGCTCCCCACACCATGATGCCGGGTGTTGGCCCTGTGTGCCTCGGTCGTATGCAGTCCTGATTGTGGCGCTCACCTGCACGGCGCCAAACACGCATACGACCATCATTGGCACCAAGGCAGAAGCGACTCTCATCGCTGAAGACGACACGTCTCCATTCGTCCCTCCATTCACGCCTGTCGCGACACCACTGGAGGCGGGCTGCACGATGTTGGGGCGTGAGCGGAAGACGGCCTAACGGTGTGCGGGACCGTAGCCCAGCTTCATGGTGACGGTTGCGAATGGTCCTTTCCGATACCCCAGGAGCAACAGTGTCCCTAATTTGCTGGGAAGTGGCGGTGCGGTCCCCTACGGCACTGCGTAGGATCCTACGGTCTTGGCGTGCATCCGTGCGTCGCTGCGGTCCGGTCCCAGGTCGACGGGCACGTGCACCTTCCGCCGACCACTGGCGACAACATCGATGTACTGTGGAGACCTCACGCCCCACGTGTTGAGCAATTCGGCGGTACGTCCACCCGGCCTCCCGCATGCCCACTATACGCCCTCGCTCAAAGTCCGTCAACTGCACATACGGTTCACGTCCACGCTGTCGCGGCATGCTACCAGTGTTAAAGACTGCGATGGAGCTCCGTATGCCACGGCAAACTGGCTGACACTGACGGCGGCGGTGCACAAATGCTGCGCAGCTAGCGCCATTCGACGGCCAACACCGCGGTTCCTGGTGTGTCCGCTGTGCCGTGCGTGTGATCATTGCTTGTACAGCCCTCTCGCAGTGTCCGGAGCAAGTATGGTGGGTCTGACACACCGGTGTCAATGTGTTCTGTTTTCCGTTTCCAGGAGTGTATTTTGACCAATAGAATCCTTGGATCGAAAGGATCTCTGGTGGGACTGTGGGCATGAGATTCGGTAAGGGAAGGATAATGAGCTGTCAAATGAAAGTGAGACAAATCGGAAAACTGGTATTTAAACTATTTATTATTTCAAAGGTAGTCGCCATAACTATCAGTACATTTATTCCACTGTGGGACAAGGTGGTCAACGCCTTCATGGTTAGACGTTTGCAGCTGCCTACAAAAACCTTAATGTATCCAGGCGTGCACCTCCTCTCCCAAAGAAAATCGATGGCCACGAATGTCTTCCTTCAGAAATCAAAAATTGTGAAGTCACATGACGAGACATCGGGACTGCATGGAGGATGTGTGAGTAGTCAATAGCAAATATTTTTTCGCGAAGGCGTTTACCGTCTGCTTCCACAATGGGATACACGTGTTAACAGTTCTGGCGATTAGTTTGGAAATAGTAAATAAAAACGGGACAGATAGAAGAAAGTAAGTAAACAGTTTGTTACGCTTATGTACAAGCTGCACTCAGAGACGCACTGGTAACCATTGCAGCGAGAATACGTGCAGCAGTTGGGGAAAGCACTGACACAAGCGACTTTGACAAGGTGGTGTTTGTTAAGGACAGCCCGCTGGCGAAGTGCACTTGGGAAAGGGCGAAACCTGTCGGTTGTTCGTCTGATATTGGCGAGTGAATCTATTAAAATCACATGGCCGATGGTGAAATCACGAATAGGTGCAATGGTATTCGACGAACATGCCTGAACACAGAACTTACAGGGAGGTGATTTGGCCGCTCTGTAAGTCAGGACTAGTGGCGATCTTTATCAGATGAGATGTCGGAGTACCATGCTGATGCGGTCACAAGCGTTTCGAAGCACACCGTTTTGCACCTACTGTGAAACAGGGGTTTGGATGCTGATGGCTAAGTGCTCCCATACTGACCAACGACAACATGAATTACGGGTATTGTGGGCACGGGATCATCAGGATTGCATCGTGGTTCGTAGGAACATTTTACTTGGTCGGGTGAATGACGTTTCCTGTTGCACAAGGTCGATGGTCGTATACGGATAAGCCGTCATCCAAGCAAACAGCTGCACAGGTTATGCAATGCTCCTACTGTTGGAGGCAGTATCACGATATGAGGGACATTCAACTGGGAGTCCATGGGACCTGTGGAAGTAAATGGGCTGTTACTAAGACGCCTTGCCAAACCTGCAGGACAGGACAAGACAGGACAGGACAGGACAGGTAGTTTAAATCGCGGCAAGAGGCCAGAATAAGCGGCTGTTAGTTACACTCGAACATACAACTTTATTTATCTGACCAAACATTTCAAGAGCCAAGAATATTTTTAAAGAAACACAGCATTAATTTGCCTGCTGAAGGCACCATACTATCTCATGCCCTAAGGGCAAGACAACCTTAATTTTTAGAAATCGGCAAGAAGCCATACAACTACAAACAACAAGAACAAATAGAATAGGCAGTACATCCAACGGTGCTCAGAAGTTCCCGAGGGTCGGCCTGAAATTCAAACACTAACGTTCGCTTTGGCGGGACAGGCAGTCAGCCCAGCCATCTCCATAAAACAACAACCGAAGCGACAAACAGTCAACGAACCCACCGACAAAATAACTTCCGCCCCCATCCGACCAGCACACAACAGGGAGTTCCATGGAACAACGTAAATCTTAATGGCGCCCACAAGCAATTATACATTGAGTTGTCAAACTACACACTGTGCTGGACAGCGATAACACGATGAGAAAAATACACTGCTGAATTTACGTCAACAGCCAGGGCAGGTAACCGGAACGTTAACGGCCACAAGGCAGAAGATTCCGCTGATGGACTTCAATTTAAAATAACCAAGTACAGTTCAACTCCACCGGAAGGTGGCTAAAATTTGTAAACTTGAATAAACACTTTGTTGCTGGCGGAAATGTCCCAACAGCCGGCAACTAAATCCGAACGACACAATGAGAACAGTCGTGACTTTCTGGTAGATTAAGTCAAAACTCAACTTTCGTCTCCAGGTCGGTGTGCCACGGACATCGTAGCAACGGGAACAGCACCACACACCCCGACCGGGCTGGGAATCCGCCAGCTGCTTCGGACAAACTACGCGCCGCGGAGATTTCCTCGCTGCTCCATGCCAACCGAGCAACTAACTGTACACCGCACAGCTGGAACTATAAGCGCCAGACAGAAGTTAGTACAAGGTGTGAATTCGATATACACAGCTGCTGCCACTTTCGGAGTGAGAGGATAACAGCATAATCGCGAAAACCGAGGGAGACTGGCTCATGTTATGCGTTTGATTAAATCTTGGTTTCTGTGTTCAGTCACTGCTCAGTTAAATCTGGATGAAATCAGCTTTGTAGAATGATCACATGGCTTGTGGATCGGTTTCTACACGGTCATGGTGAGATCAGAATCAAGAATTCTTTTTAGGAGAAACATACTTTATTATTAGTTGCCTTCGAGGTGGCTATCCGATGATGGCGACTTAGGTGCTGGCTGTGGCGTGGAGCGAGTGATGTATGCTGAGACACCATAATGTTGTGGCAACAGAACAGAATGAAGTGCGGGTAGAGTCACTGCTGTTGCAAGTCGAGTATGAACTTGGCGGTGCAGTGAAGCTAGGCGGCTGGACTTTAGAACATCGTCTCTACATCTACATCTACATCTACATCCATACTCCGCAAGCCACCTGACGGTGTGTGGCGGAGGGTACCTTCAGTACCTCTATCGGTTCTCCCTTCTATTCCAGTCTCGTATTGTTCGTGGAAAGAAGGATTGTCGGTATGCCTCTATGTGGGCTCTAATCTCTCTGATTTTATACTCATGGTCTCTTCGCGAGATATACGTAGGAGGAAGCAATATACTGCTTGACTCTTCGGTGAAGGTATGTTCTCGAAACTTTGACAAAAGCCCGTACCGAGCTACTGAGCGTCTCTCCTGCAGAGTCTTCCACTGGAGTTTATCTATCATCTCCGTAACGCTTTCGCGATTACTAAATGATCCTGTAACGAATCGCGCTGCTCTCCGTTGGATCTTCTCTATGTCTTGTATCATCCCTATCTGGTACGGATCCCACACTGCTGAGCAGTATTCAAGCAGTGGGCGAACAAGCGTACTGTAACCTACTTCCTTTGTTTTCGGATTGCATTTCCTTAGGATTCTTCCAATGAATCTCAGTCTGGCATCTGCTTTACCGACAATCAACTTTATATGATCATTCCGTTTTAAATCACTCCTAATGCGTACTCCCAGATAATTTATGGTATTAACTGCTTCCAGTTGCTGACCTGCTATTTTGTAGCTAAATGATAAAGGATCTATCTTTCTGTGTATTCGCAGCACATTACACTTGTCTACATTGAGATTCAACTGCCATTCCCTGCACCATGCGTCAATTCGCTGCAGATCCTCCTGCATTTCAGTACAATTTTCCATTGTTACAACCTCTCGATACACCACAGCATCATCTGCAAAAAGCCTCAGTGAACTTCCGATGTCATCCACCAGGTCATTTATGTATATTGTGAATAGCAACGGTCCTATGACACTCCCCTGCGGCACAAGCTCTCCAGTACGACCTTGAAGGTTCCCCGAGGAACCCGGGGGACACTTGGAGACCGACCGCATATTATATCGACGCATGGTAAAGGGATTGCACCAGCTGAGTGCACGACACAGGAGGACTTCTGCTATCGGCTGAGTTGCGTGAGTTTACACTCGCTCTGACGTGGTGTGCTGTAACAGGGACTAGGCTTCTGACGTGCATTCGGCTGTGGAAACATTTCCACTGATGATAGAATGCCTCACTGCAGGGTGGTGAGTTAGCACTAGTGTATTACTCGGCAGCAGGGTTACATCAGTGGCTGCCTCGCTTATCCTCTGGCTGGTTACGATAGCCAGCCTGTAGCTGATACCGCAACAGAGGGCTCGATGACAGCTGTGGACTATTCATTCATTTATTTATTTACTTACACGTCAAGCTCCGTTGGACCACATTGAGGAGAAGATCTCCGAGGCCATGGAACGTGTCAGTACATGAAGTGTCAACATAAAACTAATCTTCTTCATTCTTCACGCGATCAGGCCCAGAGGACCGCGCGCCACCACAGTTAGAGCTCTCCATCCGTCTCTGTCTTCTGCTACCTGTCTCCAGTTTTCCGTGACTCACAGCTGCAACAGGTCTTCTCTCACTCCATCGATCCACCTCTTTCTAGGTCTTCCCACTGGTCTGCTGCCTGACAGGATCCAGTCCATTGTGATTTTGGGCCATCTTGTTGCCTCCATTCTAGCAGCATGTCCAGCCCATTGCAGTCTTTTGCTTCTCATCACTCCCATGATGTTAGGCTCCTTGTACAGCTCTTCTAACTCAGTGTTATGGCGTCTTCTCCATTCTCCAGTAGTCTGATCTCTGACTGGTCCAAATATTTTCCTGAGGACTTTCCTTTCAAATGTTAGCAGTCGCTTAAGGTCTTGTTTTCGAGTGCTCCAGGTTTGAGAACCATAAAGTACTACTGGCATTATTAATGTCTTATACAACCGTAGCTTTAGTTGTTGCGAGACACTTCTACATTTTAATATAGGGTCTAGAGAGTGATAGTATCTGTTTCCCGCCTGCAGTCGTGCTTTTATCTCTGCTTCAGTTGATGTTACTTCTGTAAAAAATTATCCAAGGTATTTGAACTCTTTCACATGTTTATACCTGGTGTTGTTCACAATTAAATCTTGAGAGTTCTGGATCTTTCTTCCTATGGTCATATACTCTGTCTTTTCAGAGCTAATTTGTAGACCTATCCTAGCTGCCAATAGCTCCAAGGTCTGGATACTTCTCTTCAGATCTTCTTGTGTGCATGCTAATAGTGCAATGTCATCTGCATAGCCCAGATATGTAATGTTTTCATTACCAATTTGAATGCCCTTGATGTTTTCTTTGTTGAAATCCCGCATTACCTTCTCAAGTGCCAGGTTGAAGAGGACAGGTGATAGCCCATCTCCTTGGCGTAATCCTGTTACAACTTGGAAGCTTTCTGTCATTTGATTGCCTACCTTAACCCTAAGTTTTGTGTCATTTAGGCATACCTCTACCAGTTTGACCAACTTCTTTGGTATACCAAACTCTGTCATAGTTCTAATCAGGCTAGGTCTATGTATACTGTCGTAAGCCTTCTTGAAGTCTACAAACAGGAGATGTATCTCTCGTCCGTATTCGTACATTTTTTCACAGACCTGTTTTAGGACAAAAATCCGGTCCGTGGTTGATAGCCCTGCCTGGAAACCTCCATGGTATTCTCCAATTATGTCTGTTGCTATAGGTTTTATTCGTTCTAATAGGCAGTTGGAGAAGATCTTATAACAGATGTTGAGTAGTGCTATGCCCCTGTAGTTGTCACATACGGATTTGTCTTTCTTTTTATATATGGGGCATATCACAGCTACCTTCCATTCCTCTGGTATTTCATGTTTTACCCAAATTTGCTCGATTAGCTTGTGGATTTTGAAACAGAGGATTTCGTCTCCATCCTTGAGAAGTTCAGCAGGAATACCGTCCTCACCTGGACTTTTACCATTCTTAAGGTTTTTAATCTGGTTCCTTATCTCTTCAATCGTGGGTGGAAGATATTCTGGGTCTACTGTTACTGGTTCATCAAACTCAAGTAGTTCGGTTGGTTCATCACAGTTTAATAATTCTCTGAAGTATTCCATCCATCTTCTTCCAATTTTTTGATCTTCTGTTAACATTCTTCCATTGGCATCTTTTATGAATCTGTGTTGATGGTATGTCGCTCCTTTAAGACTTTTCACTTTTCTATAAAGTTCTTTATACCTATTTCCATGAAAGTCTT
This sequence comes from Schistocerca cancellata, assembly GCF_023864275.1. Classification (NCBI taxonomy): domain Eukaryota; kingdom Metazoa; phylum Arthropoda; class Insecta; order Orthoptera; family Acrididae; genus Schistocerca; species Schistocerca cancellata. The sequence goes on along the minus strand of NC_064626.1, from coordinate 47,784,999 downwards.
GTTCAGCTTCCTCCATGATACTTTTAACATATTTTCTCTCTGCTTTCCTCAATGTGGCTTGGGTCTGCCGTCGTGTTTCTTCAAACTTCGATTTTTCTTCTTTTTGCATATTGCTTTGTATCCACAGTAGTTTGGCCCATTGTCTCTCCCTGATAACTCCCTCACACTCCTCATTGAACCACACTCTTTTCCCCTAGTTCGCTTTGGGATTACTTCTTGGGCTGTTTCTTTAATGGTCTCTGCAATCGCCTTCCAGTTCTGATCTACCACAGTATCTCCTTCCTCTTCATTCAAAGCCTCAAAACGGTTTTTTAATGCTATCTTGAAAGTTCTTCTTATATTATCTTCAGTCAGACTCTCATAGTCATATCGAGTGACTCTTTGCATTCTTTTGTGCTTCCTGGCTCTCCATATTGTTTTCATCCTTCCTCTGACAAGGAAGTAGTCTGATCCACATTCCGCACCTCTTGCCGTTCTAACATTTTGTATCCACTTCTTTATTCTCTTCTCTACAATTCGGTGGTCAATTTGGTTCACTTTTTTCCCATCTGGAGACATCCAGGTTCCTTTATATATTCTCTTCCTGTCGAAAACAGTACTACTTATAAACAAGCCTTTTGCAGTCGCAAAGCTAACCAGCCTAGTGCCGTTATCACTGCTCACATCATGTAAACTGTGCTTTCCGATGGTCCCCATGAAGGCTGCTTCTTTCCCTATTTTCGCATTAAAATCTCCAAGGATAATTTTGTAATGTTCACTTGGTACATTGTCTAAAACCGTTTCTAATTCCTCGTAGAAAATATCTTTTTTGATGTCATCGCTTACTTCGGTTGGGGCATGACAATTTATATATGTGAGTTTGTGTTTTCCCATGTCTATGGTTAGGAGTGAGATTCTGGGGTTGATTGATTTAAAATCTATGAGAGTGGTACAGAGTGATTTCTTCACTGCAAAACCAGTTCCTAGTGAGTGGTTTGTTTCTGAAGCTCCATGGAATACGACATAGTTTTCCATTTCTGTAGCTCCAGTTTCTGTCCACCTTGTTTCTTGCAGGGCCAATACATCAATTTGATACTTATCTGCCTCCCTTACTACACATTTTGCTGCCCCAGTTTGGTATAGGCTTCTGACATTCCAGGTCCCTAGTTGTATTTCCTTCCGTAGTCCTTGTTCTTGCTTAGGTCGTTTTACAGAGATCAGTCCTATCCGAGGCTCTTCTGTGATGCTAGTACCGGTGATTATTTTTCCAGGACGGGTTGGTAGCCCGTCGCCAACCCCCAACCTGGAGGACCAGGATTTTTCATTCGGGGTTTTCTCCCGTACAAAGATTGGCTTATCCACGCCTATAGAGGTCTTTCAGCCCTTTTGTACATATACCAGGGAATGACAGGAAAAGGAAATGGTGAGGACAGGTTTGGGATAGGAAAGGGGGGCGATAGATCGTTGTCGGACACACTTTGTCTGGCTCCTCCCCTTTGGCCTGTCCGGCATGGGTGACCCTGCTGGTAGCTACGCTACCGCCGGCATAGCCCTCCGGATCCGGAGCACGCAAACCTCCTCGCCCGCACGGACAGTGCTACGTTATGGCGGTGTCCCCTGAGGAGGAACATAAAACTAGTAGTAGATAAAAATAAAATGATTATGAACCCAAAAAAGCCAAGCCATAAGTTTCAGTAAATGCAAATAACAATATAACATTAGAATCGGCTTAATTTTTCAAGAAATTCCTCAACAGAACAGGAGTGATGCACGAGGAAAAAATTCGGTTTCGATATGAAAGCTCGTGGACTACTGCAAAGATTTTTGAATTCTTATGGTAGCTTATTAAAAATGCAACAGTACACTACACACCTTTCTGCACAAGAGTGGAGAAAGACGGTCGAAATGCAGGTTGAATTTCTGCCGAGTTTTAACTGAGAGAAAGCTGCTTATTCTTGGGAATAAGTTGATATTGTTAACAAGAAATATTGAGGGACCAATGTCAAAAAGCCCAGACTAGTGAACAGGGGCCGATAAGTGGTTCACCCACTTACTCCACTCATTGCCCGAATCGCCCGTTTCTAAGCCAAAAATATCCTTTCAGGATGGAAGAGTTACACCAAAATACAATGCCATACGACATAAACGAATGAAAATAAGCAAAGTTGACTACTTTTCGTGTTGAACGATCACTTACTTCAGATAGGCTTCGAATAGTAAAAATGGCAAGCATTAAGTCTCTGAACAACATCCTGAACGTGGGCTTTCCACCACAGTTTACTGTCTATCTGAACACCTTGAGATAGGAACAGTTTAATTTCACATATCATGTGTCAGGAAGTCGTTTCTGGAAGTATTTGTATGGAGTGTAGCCATGTATGGAAGTGAAACATGGACGATAACTAGTTTGGACAAGAAGAGAATAGAAGCTTTCGAAATGTGGTGCTACAGAAGAATGCTGAAGATAAGGTGGGTAGATCACGTAACTAATGAGGAGGTATTGAATAGGATTGGGGAGAAGAGAAGTTTGTGGCACAACTTGACTAGAAGAAGGGATCGGTTGGTAGGACATGTTTTGAGGCATCAAGGGATCACAAATTTAGCATTGGAGGGCAGTGTGGAGGGTAAAAATCGTAGAGGGAGACCAAGAGATGACTACACTAAGCAGATTCAGAAGGATGTAGGTTGCAGTAGATACTGGGAGATGAAGAAGCTTGCACAGGATAGAGTAGCATGGAGAGCTGCATCAAACCAGTCTCAGGACTGAAGACCACAACAACAACAACAACATCATGTGGCCATTAAATGAAATGAAAACTTCGGGTTTTGTTGAATTGTGTGTTAGACACTGTAAGAACACAATCTTACTGTGATTTAGCGTTAGTTTATTTTCTGCAAGCCATGAACGTCTTTCATGAACAGCTTTGTTTGAAACCGAGCCATTGTTGCTCACAACATCCTTTAGTGCCACCCCACTAGTGTCTTCAGCAAACAGAAATATGCCCTGTAGTATTAAGGATAACAAAATATCATTTATAGGAGTAAGGAACAGGAGCGGCCCCATCACTGATCGCTGGGGCACCCCCTATTTTACCATACTCCACTCAGACTTCATTATCTACAGTGCTGAGAATGGCTGTGATGTTTTGTAGTCTGTCGTTAAAGTAAGAGGTGAACCAATTGAGAGCTACTCCCCATATTCAGCAACAGTCCAACCTCTGGAGCAACATTTGGTGATAAACATAATCAAACGCCTTAGTTTATTAAAAAAAATTGCCTAATGTTGTAATCCTATTGTTTAACCCATGCAGTAGCTCACAGAGGAAAGAGAGTACAGCATTTTCAGATGTTAAACGACTTGTAAAGCCGAACTGTTCATTGGATAGCAAATCGTGTGATACAAAATGATGAATTATCGTTACACACTCAGCCTTTTCAATAACGTTAGCAAACTTATAAATAAGTCTAAAGTTGTCTACATTATCCCTTGCTTGCCTTTTCCCTTTTTGTAAAGCGGCTTTATTTCTGAATACTTTAATCATTCAGGAAACTATTCCTAAAGGAAAAATTAAAAATATGAATAAATACAGGTCTAACATGTGCAGCACAGTATTTTTATATTCTGCTTGACACTCCATCATATTCATGAGAGTTCTCACGTCCGCCGACCGTCGTAATTTAATATATTATTTATTGGTAACGTTGATTGTTTCCGACCTACGTGGTGGGCCTTAATGAAAATGATACTTCGTTTTAATTTTGATTTACAATTAAACACTTTTGTGAAGTTTTTTTTTTAACAATAATTATCTTCAGTGGAATTAGACTCCCTGAATCTTATATACTCATGTTTTAAGTTAAACAATGGAATAAACTTTTCATATTAATTTCCTCGGCTCGTCAGTTCACTTTAAAGCAAACACTCTTTTGTTATTAATTAGAATTGCGGCCCACACACACGCGAGAGTATTTATTCTTCCCTCCGTTAACCACTGCATTGTAGTCGGAGTCCTGGCTCTGGCTCTCGGCTGTGGTACTGAAAATAAGAATCTTAAAGCTACGTCGGGCGGCTGTGGAGAAATGTGAATATTATGTTAATAGCGGGTGAGTTTTTCGAATTTTTGGTAACTTAATATCGCCATGTAATGGCGTTGTTAGCTGCATCGGCCGCTGGAATTGTTGCACTGTAAATTACTCGAAAGTAGGTTAATTCAAAGGAAGGCGGACGTGAAATCGGGATCACCTCTTACAAATTAAAAGTGAACAATGGTATTAAATCAATATATTATCTGCTTAATTAGTACAAATATGTATACATTTGCCAGCACTAGCAAGATGTCCGTCTACACACAACCAAGACAAGAGAAGAAGTAAAGACGACTAAAAAATTAACAAAATAGCGTATCTTGTCTCTTTAGATCATTTTGTTATATTTCTTTGCCGTCGAGACTTACACAGAGATATTATTGTAATACGGATACATGAGAAAAATGTATATTATTCAATTTTTAAATGTCTCTTCTTTATGAATATTGTTTTTAAGTATTTCCTTATTATTTCGCTGGGGACGCTATAGAGTCCTTAGTCTTCAGTGATTTAATTACTGACTCCATCTCCTCCTTGTCTGTATCACAGAGTAGTAATTCAGACATCAATCTCGGAAAGGCATTTGCCAAGGGAGTTGTATGATTCCCTGTATAAAATTAATTTTCTGAGCATTGCTGGTGAATTAAATAAAAATTTATGTTTAATACTGTACATATTTCTGATTTATCAGTAACTGAACCATGGACCTTGCCGTTGGTGGGAAGGCTTGCGTGCCTCAGCGACACAGATAGCCGTACCGTAGGTACAACCACAACGGAGGGGTATCTGTTGAGAGGCCAGACAAACGTGTGGTTCCTGAAGAGGGGCAGCAGCCTTTTCAGTAGTTGCAAGGGCAACAGTCTGGATGATTGACTGATCTGGCCTTGTAACAATAACCAAAACGGCCTTGCTGTGCTGGTACTGCGAACGGCTGAAAGCAAGGGGAAACTACGGCCGTAATTTTTCCCGAGGGTATGCAGCTTTACTGTATGATTAAATGATGATGGCGTCCTCTTGGGTAAAATATTCCGGAGGTAAAATAGTCCCCCATTCGGATCTCCGGGCGGGGACTACTCAAGAGGATGTCGTTATCAGCAGAAAGAAAACTGGCGTTCTACGGGTCGGAGCGTGGAATGTCAGATCCCTTAATCGGGCAGGTAGGTTAGAAAATTTAAAAAGGGAAATGGATAGGTTAAAGTTAGATATAGTGGGATTTAGTGAAGTTCGGTGGCAGGAGGAACAAGACTTCTGGTCAGGTGACTACAGGGTTATAAACACAAAGTCAAATAGGGGTAATGCAGGAGTAGGTTTAATAATGAATAGGAAAATAGGAATGCGGGTAAGCTACTACAAAAAGCATAGTGAACGCATTATTGTGGCCAAGATAGATACGAAGCCCACACCTACTACAGTAGTACAAGTTTATATGCCAACTAGCTCTGCAGATGACGAAGAAATTGAAGAAATGTATGATGAAATAAAAGAAATTATTCAGACAGTGAAGGGAGACGAAAATTTAATTGTCATTGGTGACTGGAATTCGAGTGTAGGAAAAGCGAGAGAAGGAAACGTAGTAGGTGAATATGGATTGGGGCTAAGAAATGAAAGAGGAAGCTGCCTAGTAGAATTTTGCACAGAGCACAACTTAATCATAGCTAACACTTGGTTTAAGAATCATGATAGAAGGCTGTATACATGGAAGAACCCTGGAGATACTAAAAGGTATCAGATAGATTATATAATGGTAAGACAGAGATTTAGGAACCAGGTTTTAAATTGTAAGACATTTCCAGGGGCAGATGTGGACTCTGACCACAATCTATTGGTTATGAACTATAGATTAAAACTGAAGAAACTGCAAAAAGGTGGGGACTTAAGGAGATGGGACCTGGACAAACTGAAAGAACCAGAGGTTCTACACAGTTTCAGGGAGAGCATAAGGGAACAATTGTCAGGAATGGGGGAAAGAAATACAGTAGAAGAAGAATGGGTAGCTTTGAGGGATGAAGTAGTGAAGGCAGCAGAGGATCAAGTAGGTAAAAAGACGAGGGCTAGTAGATATCCTTGGGTAACAGACGAAATATTGAATTTAATTGATGAAAGGAGAAAATATAAAAATGCAGTAAATGAAGCAGGCAAAAAGGAATACAAACGTCTCAAAAATGAGATCGACAGGAAGTGCAAAATCGCTAAGCAGGGATGGCTAGAGGACAAATGTAAGGATGTAGAGGCTTATTTCACTAGGGGTAACATAGATACTGCCTACAGGAAAATTAAAGAGACTTTTGGAGATAAGAGAACCACTTGTATGAACATAAAGAGCTCAGATGGAAACCCAGTTCTAAGCAAAGAAGGGAAAGCAGAAAGGTGGAAGGAGTATATAGAGGGTCTATACAAGGGCGATGCACTTGAGGACAATATTATGGAAATGGAAGAGGTTGTAGATGAAGATGAAATGGGAGATACGATACTGCGTGAAGAGTTTGACAGAGCACTGAAAGACCTGAGTCGAATCAAGGCCCCCGGAGTACACAACACTGCATTAGAACTACTGACGGCCTTGGGAGAGCCAGTCCTGACAAAACTCTACCATCTGGTGAGCAAGATGTATGAAACAGGCGAAATACCCTCAGACTTCAAGAAGAATATAATAATTCCAATCCCAAAGAAAGCAGGTGTTGACAGATGTGAAAATTATCGAACAATCAGTTTAATAAGCCACAGCTGCAAAATACTAACACGAATTCCTTACAGACGAATGGAAAGACTAGTAGAAGCCGACCTCGGGGAAGATCAGTTTGGATTCCGTAGAAATACTGGAACACGTGAGGCAATACTGACCTTACGACTTATCTTAGAAGCAAGATTAAGGAAAGGCAAACCTACGTTTCTAGCATTTGTAGACTTAGAGAAAGCTTTTGACAATGTTGACTGGAATACTCTCTTTCAAATTCTGAAGGTGGCAGGGGTAAAATACAGGGAGCGAAAGGCTATTTACAATTTGTACAGAAACCAGATGGCAGTTATAAGAGTCGAGGGACATGAAAGGGAAGCAGTGGTTGGGAAGGGAGTAAGGCAGGTTTGTAGCATCTCCCCGATGTTATTCAATCTGTATATTGAGGAAGCAGTAAAGGAAACAAAAGAAAAATTCAGGGTAGGTATTAAAATCCATGGAGAAGAAATAAAAACTTTGAGGTTCGCCGATGACATTGTAATTCTGTCAGAGACAGCAAAGGACTTGGAAGAGCAGTTGAACGGAATGGATGGTGTCTTGAAGAGAGGATATAAGATGAACATCAACAAAAACAAAACGAGAATAATGGAATGCAGTCGAATGAAGTCGGGTGATGTTGAGGGTATTAGATTAGGAAATGAGACACTTAAAGTAGTAAAGGAGTTTTGCTATTTGGGGAGCAAAATAACTGATGATGGTCGAAGTAGAGAGGATATAAAATGTAGACTGGCAATGGCAAGGCAAGCGTTTCTGAAGAAGAGAAATTTGTTGACATCGAGTATAGATTTAAGTGTCAGGAAGTCATTTCTGAAAGTATTTGTATGGAGTGTAGCCATGTATGGAAGTGAAACATGGACGGTAAATAGTTTGGACAAGAAGAGAATTGAAGCTTTCGAAATGTGGTGCTACAAAAGAATGCTGAAGATTAGATGGGTAGATCACATAACTAATGAGGAAGTATTGAATAGGGTTGGGGAGAAGAGAAGTTTGTGGCACAACTTGACCAGAAGAAGGGATCGGTTGGTAGGACATGTTCTGAGGCATCAAGGGATCACCAATATAGTATTGGAGGGCAGCGTGGAGGGTAAAAATCGTAGAGAGAGTCCAAGAGATGAATACACTAAGCAGATTCAGAAGGATGTAGGTTTCAGTAGGTACTGGGAGATGAATAAGCTTCCACAGGATAGAGTAGCATGGAGAGCTGCATCAAACCAGTCTCAGGACTGAAGACCATAACAACACAAACAACAGAAATATTTTTACTACGCACTGGCTTTATGTTGTCGACCTCGTGCTGCTGACCAAAGACTTCCTTCCCACCGAACATAAGGTTTAAATTTTTTTCCTGTGAATGCGCTATTTTATTTGGGCACCACTTATTCTTTGCCTTCCTAATAACATTTTTAAGCACCTTGCAATACTGTATGTAACGGGCAACTGTGTAAGTAGGCTGTTTGAAAGCAGGTATAGGTAGGACTTTTGGGAATAATGATGAACAAAGGGAGATCTCCATGCAAAATACTGCAGTAAAACAAACCCTGTCCTTTCCTTTTGTGTTATCCCACTATGTGTTTGTGTACCCTTGTGTATTTGTTTTCTTCCTGTCTCTGTGTAGTTTCATAGAATTTTTTCTTCTTTTAATATTAACTACATTCACTATGATGAGGAATAATGTTATCCTCAAATATAATTCGCATTAATAATATGTTATTTACCTTGTAAATATGCTTAGACATTATTTATCTGTTCTGTTTTGTTGCTCATATGTGAAGTTGATGTTTCGCAAGTTATTCTGATCTTTTATGTATGTACTCATGTCATAATTCCTGGCTCATCATGTGTAAAGTTGATGTTTCGAAAGTTATTCTGATCTTTTATGTATGTACTCATGTCATAATTCCTGTAACACTGATGTATATGTTATTTCTATTCTGTTGTAAAGCCTGTACTACAAATGTTATCTGTATTGTTATGTTCTTTAATGATGTATTCTGTACCTTTGTAATTGTATTCTTATGTTATAAAATTGTAATTGACACCAGTTCATCATATTATTAACGTGTAAGTTCCAATTCACTGCACACGTTTCTGTTGGTCATAGTATATGGACAATATGTGAGAAGTAGGGACTGTTAGTGTTTGCACGTGTGTTGATAAATCAGCAAGGGACTGGATAACAGCATTGCTGGTTCTAAGGACAATTCAAAAAACTTTGTGAGTGCACGAGTGGTGGTTTATGGACTTGCTATATTATCTGCAAGACTCTTCAATGGTGATTGTGCACCTGCACAGTCACAACAGATGGCTGCTGGCCATCTCTACAAGGACTACAGTGGGTCTGCATCTTTAATGACCCACCAATACCATTATTTCTACAAGGACTGCAGTGGGTCTACACCTTTGATGACTCACCAATACCATTATTTCTACAAGGACTGCAGTGGGTCTACACCTCTGGTGGCCCACCAATACCGTAATCTCTACCAGGACTACAGTGGGTCTGCTCTGTGATGACCTACCTACCAATATTCATCAACTTCGACTGACTCTGCTGTGGGTTTGCTCTGTTGTGGACCATTACCTGTCTGCATGTCAAGAGTCAGCACAGTCTTTCCGTTGGAAGGACAACACTACTTCTTCAAGACTGCATGGAAATCCACTACTTCCGTGTGCATTGTCTTTTACTGCTCAGACTTAGAAAAAAAAACTGAAATTTTACTGTGATGAACAATCTGGACTGTCTTTATGGACTGTGAGAAAATTTTAGCTTTTGACCAACATTGTGTCAATAAGTGTGTGCATTTGATATCTGTGTTATTGTATTTATGAAAAATTTTATCAAATCATTATTGGCCACTGGCCAAAACAATTTGTAAAATTTTTTGTGGGGAGCATGGGGGCTATGTAAGTAGGCTGTTTATATTTTTATATTGGTAATGCCACGTAGCGCTCTGTATGAAAATCACTGGCTGTGCTGTGTGCAGTATGTGGCTAGTTTGCATTGTTGTCTGCCATTGTAGAGGGGCAGCTGGATGTGAACAGCGCGTAGCGTTGTGCAGAGGTGAGCCGCCAGCAGTGGTGGATGTGAGGAGAGAGATGGCGGAGTTTTTAAATTACATATATTATGACTTTTGATGACATTAAGGTAAATACAGTGTTTGTTCTCTATTAAAATCTTTCATTTGCTAACTATGCCTATCAGTAGTTAGTGCCTTTTGTAGTTTGAATCTTTTATTTAGCTGGCAATAGTGGCGCTCGCTGTATTTCAGTAGTTCGAGTAACGAAGATTTTTGTGAGGTAAGTGATTTCTGAAAGGTATAGTTTAAAGTTACTCAGGGCCATTCTTTTGCAGGGATCTTTGATAGTCAGATTGCGTTGCGCTAAAAATATTGTATGTCAGTTTAAGCACAGTCGTGTATAAATGTTCAAAGGGGACGTTTCATGTACAATTGTTCTAAGGGGACGTTTCAACTGTAGCTTAATTGTGTGACTACTTCTAACATTTGATTTAATTCTCTCTTTGTTCCACATGATATCCTTATCCACTAGCCAACCACCCACACTACCTTTTACTGGTAGTACCCCGTTAGAAGTTTCTAATGGCAAGCAACCCTCAAAGCGCATGAGAAGTGTGTTAAGGACAACATTATATTTGTCTTGTATGTGATCGGCAGTATAAACCTCTTGCCACTCTTGTTGCTTGACGATTTCTAAGAAGATCCTTATTGTCATTGTATTAATTTTCGTACATAGTTTGTAATTACATGTGCCATTTGTTTGAGTACAAAAGCCTTTTAGTGTTGAAATTTGTGCATCATAGCCTGAAAGGCGATTCATTCTTTTAGTAACAGAATGCCCATCCAGTAATACAGAATGAAAAAAATATATTGTCCATGACTGTACTACTGATCCCCTGCACCCTAGTTGGAAAAACACAGCTGCATCAGATCATACAACGACATTACAGCAGACTACTTGCATGCTTTCACGTTAGATGCCTTTTCCATCGCTTACGTTTGTTCGAACAGGATATCTGTCCATGTCACAACGCCAAAACTGAACTATCGTGGCTTGGAGTGGACGAAATCGAACACTCGTTGATGCCAGATCTGAATCCGATGGAACGTATGTGGACCAGTATCAGGTGCCAGCTGTGTGACCACATACCACCAGTCTGAAATTTCTAGGACTTTGATGGTCTGTGTATGGTCATCTGGTGCCACATATCTCCAAAAACGTACAAACGTACAAAGGACATGCTTAATCTACGTTTCATAGAATCGTTGTTGTATTTCTTTCCAAAGACTTATATGGTGCATGTGGCCCTGAGCACTACGGGACTTTAAATCTGAGGTCATCAGTCCCCTAGAGCTTAGAACTACTGAAATCGAACTGACCTAAGGACATCACACACGCACACATCCATGCCCGAAGCAGCATTCGAACCTGCGACCGTAGCAGTCGCGCGGTTCCGAACTGAAGCGCCTAGAACCGCTCGGCCACCGTGGCCGGCTCCAAAGACAGATAAGACCACTGTTAAGCTGGTGGTCATACTGTTTTGACTCATCAGTGTGTTTTCTGAATACTGAAGATATCCTAAAACGGCAAGCTATGCCTTCGACAAGCTCCAGTATCTCACACGTGCGGTGTGACTTGGAAACGAATACCAGTTTCCGTGCTAGAAAATGACTCTCTCTGTAATTCCTTAGCATTTAACTAAAATTTTTAAATGTTCAGTGTAGTCAATTAAGTGACTGATGACATTACGGTAGCTATTGGAACTTCACATAGCGACAATTAGGTGGTATCTTAGAGATACCTGGGCTAACTAACATGCACTGGCTGCCAAGGAAGTGTCACTGAAGAAAAAAGAAGTATTACAGTGGACAACTAAAATACTGAAATATGTCAGTAGCCAGAAAGCCTGTGATTGACATGCAGTGGCCATTTACTAGTGTCAGTAATTTATTCTATAAGGGGCGTTCAAAAAGGAAGGAGCCAGAGGCATAATTACAGAAAACAGTACCTGTATGTTAGAAGTATTGACCCAGGCTGTTGAGACATTTGTCCCACTGTGACGTAATGTATTGATTGCCTGTATCATAAAATTCCTGGGGCTATGATGTTAACCAGTTCCACATTTACAGCTGGACGTCGTCGTTCAAGATGAATCGTTTGCCCCTAACAGCCTTTTCAAGGGGAGCAGAAATGGCATAATCACAGGGAGAGAGATATAGACAGCTTGGAGGATGACAGAGAACCTCCTGTTTGAATTCCTGCAGGAGAGCCGCGGCTGTGTTGGCCATATGGGGCATTGCATTGTCACGGAGCAGAATGACCCTGCAGCTGAGATTGGCTTGTCATTTTGATTTGATCGCTTGGTGAACGGTGGTCAAGGTTTGTGAGTAACGCTGGGCATTCACTATTCTCCCGTGCTGCGGGAATTGAATCAGAAGGGGGCCACCTTGGTCAAAGAAGAACGTAAGAATTACCTTTACTGCACTCGTGTGTATGGCCTTGGCTTTTTTTTGTGGTGGTGACCCTGAATACTTCTACTGGAGACATTGTCGTTTCGGTTCTGGTTCGAAGTGATGACACCATGACTGATAACACTTTTGCGCATGTGCAGTCGTTCCTTCTAGATGGTGCCAACACTTCCGTCGCTCAATCCGACCACTGCGGCTATGGATTTCGTTGTTATTCGGCGTCCCTGGGTAACCAGTGCATCCATCAGCTGGACTGTGTCATCGATAATGAAGTGTGGTGCTGCAGATTGTTCATCATCGGCTAACGCCATCCGACCCTCCCTGAAGCGGTTGTCCCATGACCATTGGAAGCGACATGCACTGTTCTCCACACACTTGTGACATTCGTCGATGAACGTCTGTTCCTCCTCCTCCTTCCGCTGTTAGAAAACAAAAACCACCTCTTTTGGTCTATACAGGCTTCTTGCTTCCTATATTTTCTTAACAGCTTATCATTTTCGTATAATGCATTAAGATTACAAGAAAAGTTCTTTTAGGAATACGTTTTTGAAAAGGTGAAAGCTCATTTCTCTTGTTGGCTGGTCAATCCCTGCTGTAACTGTCGCAGGAAAAGTCAGAACTTTCGCGCCAGACGGTCTCTCCCTAAATATCGTGCATGAGTTGAAATACACTCCTGGAAATGCAAAAAAGAACACATTGACACCGGTGTGTAAGACCCACCATACTTGCTCCGGACACTGCGAGAGGGCTGTACAAGCAATGTTCACACGCACGGCACAGCGGTCACACCAGGAACCGCGGTGTTGGCCGTCGAATGGCGCTAGCTGCGCAGCATTTGTGCACCGCCGCCGTCAGTGTCAGCCAGTTTGCCGTGGCATACGGAGCTCCATCGCAGTCTTTAACACTGGTAGCATGCCGCGACAGCGTGGACGTGAACCGTATGTGCAGTTGACGGACTTTGAGCGAGGGCGTATAGTGGGCATGCGGGAGGCCGGGTGGACGTACCGCCGAATTGCTCAACACGTGGGGCGTGAGGTCTCCACAGTACATCGATGTTGTCGCCAGTGGTCGGCGGAAGGTGCACGTGCCCGTCGACCTGGGACCGGACCGCAGCGACGCACGGATGCACGCCAAGACCGTAGCATCCTACGCAGTGCCGTAGGGGACCGCACCGCCACTTCCCAGCAAATTAGGGACACTGTTGCTCCTGGGATATCGGCGGGGACCATTCGCAACCGTCTCCATGAAGCTGGGCTACGGTCCCGCACACCGTTAGGCCGTCTTCCGCTCACGCCCCAACATCGTGCAGCCCGCCTCCAGTGGTGTCGCGACAGGCGTGAATGGAGGGACGAATGGAGACGTGTCGTCTTCAGCGATGAGAGTCGCTTCTGCCTTGGTGGCAATGATGGTCGTATGCGTGTTTGGCGCCGTGCAGGTGAGCGCCACAATCAGGACTGCATACGACCGAGGCACACAGGGCCAACACCCGGCATCATGGTGTGGGGAGCGATCTCCTACACTGGCCGTACACCACTGGTGATCGTCGAGGGGACACTGAATAGTGCACGGTACATCCAAACCGTCATCGAACCCATCGTTCTAACATTCCTAGACCGGCAAGGGAACTTGCTGTTCCAACAGGACAATGCACGTCCGCATGTATCCCGTGCCACCCAACGTGCTCTAGAAGGTGTAAGTCAACTACCCTGGCCAGCAAGATCTCCGGATCTGTCCCCCATTGAGCATGTTTGGGACTGGATGAAGCGTCGTCTCACGCGGTCTGCACGTCCAGCACGAACGCTGGTCCAACTGAGGCGCCAGGTGGAAATGGCATGGCAAGCCGTTCCACAAGACTACATCCAGCATCTCTACGATCGTCTCCATGGGAGAATAGCAGCCTGCATTGCTGCGAAAGGTGGATATACACTGTACTAGTGCCGACATTGTGCATGCTCTGTTGCCTGTGTCTATGTGCCTGTGGTTCTGTCAGTGTGATCATGTGATGTATCTGACCCCAGGAATGTGTCAATAAAGTTTCCCCTTCCTGGGACAATGAATTCACGGTGTTCTTATTTCAATTTCCAGGAGTGTATTTATGCGATAAGGCATCTGGCAGGTATCCAAAGCTTAATTAGTTACCGAAATATTGTAAGAGTTTACATCGATTATCCATTCATTCTATTGATATATGCCAAATCTGTTAAACGGAGAGGAGGATCAAACATCATTTATCTTCCGTAATTTTAGAAATAGAGTGAACACAATCCTGGCGCTTGTTTTCTGTGTGGACTGAACTGTTGCTTTTCCTTTGTTGACTATGACGTATTTTATGAGAACCATGGGACAAACAGGTTTTTTTTTGCGTTTGTTCTCCTCTTGCTATCATTCCTTCTTAAGTGGCTGTTTGTAGCGCTTCATGCACCATCTTCTTCTGCTGAATCACATTAACATTTGAAGAACTTTTTCATCACTTCGGAAACCATAGTTCTCAAGTTTGGCTCTCCCCTTCTTTCATTTCAAGTTTACCTATAAATACTGAAACAAAATCACAGAGATTGCCAACTGAAATTAAGTTGTGTAACTGGTTGAATAGTCTAATGGGATAGATGCAGTCATAAACATGGACAGACCACAGGGAACATGGCACTGACCGTTGCCAGGCAACTCCCATGCCGATACAGCAACTCCGCTGAAACCACCATTTCTGGCCCACTGATTAGCCGTGTTAATGACCTGGGATGTTCACTAGTCACCAGACAGTTCGGCAATTCGTTCCACTGCCATATGAGAACAGATGGAAGGTGGACGTCAGTCACCAATCTTGTTCCAGACGTGTTTCCCAGCGACAAAGGTACAGAATCCAGTTCTGCAGCACCAGCCAGGAGCAGCTCCATTCAGATTCGGCCATAAACAGCCACAGTGGTCGACCATCTAAGCAACATTACTGAAACAAATTGGGGCAGCTATCTTCTGGGAGTGCTCACCGTAGCTATGTCGCTGCAGCCACTGGCGCCATCATTCCATCCATGATCCATTGGCCTATGCCTTACTGCCCATGCCTTGGTGACCAGCAGTCTGCTGCCACCCTCGTAACCACGTGGTTCTGAGCACTATGGGACTTAACATCTATGGTCACCAGTCCCCTAGAACTTAGAACTACTTAAACCTAACTAACCTAAGGATATCACACAACACCCAGTCATCACGAGGCAGAGAAAATCCCTGACCCCGCCGGGAAACGAACCCGGGATCATAACCACAGTCTTTACCGGAGTTCACAAGTAGTCCACCACTGTCCTCCAGCCAGGGGCTCAGAAAATGACCTTGGGCAATGCCGAGATCTGCCACAGTGGAGAAGATGCTGTTGGATGCCTTGTGTCCATAGTGGGGCCACGACGATTACTTGTCATCTGCTGTCGACTCAGCTCATTGTGCCTTTGACAAGTTGTGGGGCGGCGGTTAACTTGTGATAATTACAATAATTGCTGTATAAATGCTTGCATGTTGAATCAGTTTCAGGCTTTTAGAATGTTGTTAATGCTGTCTTTCGCCGTTCTCAACACTGGCTCTCTATTTACTTTTTAGCACCCAGAAAGTGATTTAACAAAACGTGGAGCCTGTAATTAGAGTTCCTAGTGCCCACTTCATCTGAGAATACCATTATAGCTGCAGCTTATAGCTCTGAGGAATTAGGAGATTGTCCGGGATTTCCAATCAAAAAAGATTTTCCAAAATAGTTGAGTATATTCTGAAATTCACTGATAACAAACACAAGTATCCCTACAACCTAACTAACAGAGCAGTTCAGAGTCTAATGCGCTGATGCAACTATAAATGTCCGAATTAAATGTTAAAAAGAATGCTCGCCAAAATTTGATGAGAATATTTCATCAAACGCCATGCTAAGTAATTGGTAGAATGTCTGTCCCGCGACGGCACGTGAAAATACGACAATACGCAAACTGAAGCTAGATAATGAAAATCGTCCCAGAATTAACCCTTCATTGTAATGATTTCATGGTTCTGCGTATCTCTAGTAACTTAATACGGCACCCGAGGCTGTTTGTAGCAGTGATACCGAAGCGACGCGACTCCCGACACAGATGTCGTGCTATTCAGCGTCTAGAGAGAACTGGGGCCTTGCCTCCTCACGCAGCGCTCTTATATATATAGCCGCGGTGCGGACGGCTAAGGGAACGCCTGATCAAATCGGCTCTCCCGACTAGCCGCTGGGCTAGTTACGCGCCACTTCAAGTTACATAATAATTTATAGCTTCTTTTGCTGATGGCCGATGAAGCTCTTAATTTAAACGTGCATTCAGCACGCAGGTAAGTATTGATAATGAAATTTTGACGTGGCTAAGTTAAATATTTTGGGCGAGAGAATTAATTAAATTACACTGCATGAGCTCTGAACTGGCCATTTTGAGATCCGCTATCGCTATAATTTTATAGGTATTCAAAAGAAACTTTTCACATCTTCACAGTCATAGCGGACCTCCAACCTGTTTAAATCTAAACATCCTAGCCTTATTTATTAGTCTACTTAATCTATCTTGCTTCCTTCAATTTTGAGACGAAAACCAGAAAATCATGAATTTCCACTAAAGTCTTAATTTGTGAAATCCAAAGTACTGTTTTTATTAAATCATTATGAAAGATGAATCTAAATATAAATTTTGAAGTCTCTAGCTCTTTTCTGTTGCGCCAATGATTTTTTCAGAAAAACGTCCAAATTTCAAAAGTGGCTGAAGTTATCGAACTGATATTTAACACACATTAATTTAGTATTATTCCTGACATGCTAGAAAAGTTTTAGGTCATTTGCTTGATTTTTAAGGTATTGCGCAACATTTATGACGTCAGAGCTAGTTACAACAGACTGGCTAGCACACAATGGAAACTGATGTGAATTTACTACAGCGTGAGTAGGCTGCTTCCCTACAAAGTCAGATGTCCACTTTCTAGCAATGCATGTATCCTGCGTGGAATCTTGCCCTTCCCGCCACTACGTGTAGGAATATTATGAGCCAATGCCATACTGTGCCAGAAACAAATGCGCACCTGAATGTCTTTCCAAGGTGAATGAATTGATAAAGAACGGTTTACGCACACGGTATGTTTCTACTCACTTACCTATGACATCATTCCCTTCTTTCAAATTTGCATAATGCTCCGAAGTTCCGACTGTGGGGGGAGCCAGCGACCTTCGAGGCCGAGGTGGAGTTTGTCAAGCACGAAGACAATCAGTAAAAAGACTCGTTGTGTGCAGACCGGCATCATATTGGTGAATGGGTTGCCATGAACAGCAATAAAACGGGGCGTAGTATATTATCGACGTTCCGATGTGGTATAAGTTTGCCATGAGTGACAACCAAAGGGGTCCTGCGATGAAAAGAAACTGCACTCCAGAGCATCACTCGTTGTTGACGGGATGTATGACCAACGACAGTCAGATTAGTACCCCTACTGTTACTGGGGCAGCTCCAGACGCGTCTTCACTAGTCATCAGAGCTCTGCTCGAAGCGGTATTCATCATTGTGGGCAATTACACTTCAGTCGACGAGATTCCAGGTCGAAGACGTGTCTGCAGAATCCCTGGACGGTGGTAGAATCCCAACCTGCTTTTCGTTCACCATATGGCCCGATATCCACGAGCGATGATCTAGAGTGCCATTTTGTTTCATACCAGGACCCCTTTCGATGTCATCTGTGGCAACTTTACATTACAGCGGTAGGCTGACGGTATTCGATGCACTGTTTTGTTGCCCTTCATGGCAAACCGCCCTGGGCTTATGTTTCAGCAAGGTAATGCCTGCCCGCACACGGCGAGAGTTTCCACTCCTTGTGCTCGTGTTGGCCAAACCATAACTTCGACTTAAAGGTCACTGGATCTTCCCCCAACTGAGAACGTTTGGAGCAATAGAGACAGGGTCTTCCAGCCAGCTCGTGATCTTGCCGATGAAAGCTCGAGTTTGATAGAATTTGGCACGATATTGCACAGATGGACGTCCAAGAACTCAGTCAATTAACGCCAACCAGGATAACTGCTTGCATAACAGCAAGAGATGGACTAACGTGCTATTGACTTTATTACTCTGTGAAGTTATCGTTCTTGAATAAATCATCCAATTTTTCTGAAACTGAAATGATTGTTTGGTAGATATGATGCACATGTTCAGACAATTTCCGTCCCATTCGGACAATTCTTTTCTGGTGCGTCTTTTCTTGTATTAGAGTGTATGTGTCGTTCAAAATTGCTCTGAGCACTATGCGACTGAACTTCTGAGGTCATCAACCTAGAACTTAGAACTAATTAAACCTAACTAACCTAAAGACATCACACACATCCATGCCCGAGGCAGGATTCGAACCTGCGACCGTAGCGGTCGCTCGGTTCCAGACTGCAGCGCCTAGAACCACACGGCCACTCCGGTCGGCGTATGTGTCGTACACAGTGCCAAAGCGCACGGATTTGAAATACATCAGTCATAGGTAACCTAAATGGATTGTCGAATTTGGCATCTTGAAAGCCATGGATGAAGGCAGTTAGGTAGATTCAATGTTTCTTGACTTCCAAAAAGAGACTTGGATTACGCGATTGTCTGTGTTACTGAGACAAAGTTCGATCATGTGCGGTATCGAACGAGATGTGTGACTGGATTGAGGATATCTTGGTGGGAGAACACTACTTGTAATCTTGGAAGCTTCACATATGCCCCACGAAGCGTGTAAAGACACATGATATTCTTATTGTGTATCAGTTACCTTGCAGTTAATATTAATAGTAACATCAGACAGTTCATAGATCATGCAGCTATGGCTGAAGATCACTTTGAAATCTTATCAATATCTCACTGGATATTTGTGCAGCTTTGTAACGACTGGCAGTTTACTTTAAATGCTCAGAACTGTAAAAATTTGCTTTTCACAAAACGTTAAAACATGGTACCTATGAATACAATTTTAGGAAGTCATAGTTAGTATCGGTCAAAACATACATGTACATGAATTGAAATGATTGTATGACATTGATGGCCGCGAGCCCCCAACTGGGGGGACCGCTGTGTTGCAAGTGTTTTCACTTAACGCCACATTGGGCGATTTGCATGTCGATGATGCTGGTGTAGTGTTGTCCTTATCATCATTCCAAGTCTCCAAGCAGAGAAAAGCTCCAACTCAGTTGGGAATCTACGATGGGTCCATCGCATGGCAGTAAGACGGGCTGACCATCCAGCTAAGGTTGACCAAATAGAACTGAGTGTTGTGAGATGAATGGAACGATCATTTATGCTCATACTTAGGAAAAGCCGCCTATATATAAAGATTCTAGAACCGGGCACTTGGTGTCCTCTACACAGCTATCGTAAATTACGGATCGGTGGTTTCTGGGAGCCCTGCTGGCACCTGATAGCGCCAAGATAGCATTCAGATCAGTCGAATTCAAATATCAAGAGATTATTGTGTGCGCGTTTGTATCCACTTCAGACTTTCGTAGAACGATTATAGTCTTGTGACATGAACAGCTATCCTGATAAAATACACCAAGGAAGGGAAGACATCAAGTGTGGACTATGTGAACATCATGGCAGACCATCCTTATCCCGTCAGAGATGTCATGGTACCTTAAATGTTTGATTCCTTGGTATGTGTGGTAGTTAATCTATGTCCTCACACAAGAGTACTGCCGCTCTGCAGACTGCGTCCATGACGTGGTGAATGTTTCCAGGCACGACCATCGACTTGGTGTAACAAGAAACGTGATTTATCTAACCAGATGGCATGTACCCATCGATCCACAGTCCAATTTTGATATTTCCGTGACCATGGCATTCGTAACTGAAGACGTCATTGGGTCAAATTAAGAACACGTAGGGGTTGTTTGCTGCAGAGTCCCTTGTTCAACGCTCGTGCCGGCACAAGGGTTTCAGAGAACACCGCTGAATGCACGTTGTTATAGTCTGTCGCCAGATCTGCAACAGATTGCCACTTATCCTGTTTTACAGAGTGGGCAAGGTTCAGAGCAACACTTTGTATCATGAAGGATGGACGTACAATCCTGTGCCACATGTTTGAAAAGTCGTTGAAGGATCTGCATATCTCATAGTTCCTCACGACAGTATCTCACGACTAGCCGACGAGCATGGTCGTTTAAGACATGCCATAACAATCTTCTGCTTGTTTAAGTGGGTGTATTTCACAACCTGCAGCCCGTATCATTGATAGAATGATTCCCTATTCGTCTCTGCTAGGCTTGTAGACCTTATCTACCACGTCACATGGCACCAACGTCCGCAAGCTACCTCCAGTCTCCGGTATGGATCTTTCGCCTCTTACGTGTACGCAAAAGTGAAGTCCATCACAATTTCATTTCGCTAATGTGAGATCTAGCAGATGCTGTGCACTGTAATTTTTGAACCATTATCCGACCAACATACGAAACGCTAGTCAAGACACTAATACAAGCTAATAAATGTCGAATGTGAAGGATAATTTTATGGTTCACTTATTGTTATTTACAGCAGCGAGAAAACATTTGTCTATACAAGTAAATATACTGATACCACACCGCGACTTGCGCTCTTTCCCAGTGACACAATAGTCTACACACCATACTATCTAACAACGTAAGTGAGTTAACAGTCAGATCGTGGGGCGGCGAATGTTTTCTCGATTCGACAGCAGGTCGTCCCGAGTTTTACTGTTCAGCATGAAAATATCTTCCAGCCGATTGTCTCACTGACTCAGACACTGGTGGCCTGTTTAAGGCTTTCCACTGCAATCACAGTTTACACAAACGACAAGAACGTAAAAGGAATATCTGTATTTTAAAAGAATACTGCGACAGATTTCAACATTAATCCGTGCACTTGTACTTTCAACAATTAGTGATGTTGCTTAAACAAAGTACACAGAAAACAAAGCTGTACAGAAAAGTGAGGTATGCATAGGATTATCTGTGCCAACATCTGCTAAAATTTGGACCTCTGGTTATTAACATATTTCTAGTCCCTACCCACTGCAGTACGCCATAGAGTAGAAGATAGCAAAGGTGGGATACAGCAATTAGAAACGCCTGATTGCTAATATTCCTGATCCTGTTGCCTCGCTCTAGGCAATGCCACATTCAGCGCATTGGCGTATCTAAGTGGGATATGCAATAAAATATACAAGAGAACATTATCTGTATACCACCTTTCAGCACATTTCTGTAAAGTGTGAAGGTACATTCTACCTCATCTTGAACTTCGTGACAGGACATTAGACAGGATAGCAGAAACGGTAGTGAGATAGTAGGGTTATAAAAAATATTAATTTATACGATTATCTGTCGCAGTTTGGGAGTATACTGGTTACCCGACTATTTCACCTGGCATCCTGCGTCATCTGGTGACTGGGTGTATGAAAAAAGTATTTTAAGATGAACTGTGTTAGCAATTTAAAGTAAACGATCTCTGTAGGCAATATTGTGGCGCAAGTTCTCAGTAATGCTCAATAGACCAGAATTGAACGCAAGTAAATAAAATTCTTGTGCCCCTTTGGTTGTAATTCTACTTAATTAAACTAAATCTGATGAATTACAACTATCAGCACGGGTGTCATAACGAATCTCAACGGATGTCGGACGGACAGCACTAATAACGTAGTGCGTCGTACAGGTTGGGTTGCCAGACAAAATTACCGAAAGTCACCTGGCGAAACGATTTGCTGAGCTCATGGCTTAAGGTCAACATAAAAAAATTAAACATTAAAAATTACACTTATTATTACTAGTTACGGATTTCAAGGAGGAAGGAAGTGCTTTATGTGTATTTCACGTCGTTGGCTACGTCACTCACATTTAAAATCATTTAATACAGACGCAGCATATCAACCCATTTTGTAGCACCCATGGTTCGCTCAGTTTCAGCCTAACGATTTCCATTACCCCATGTCGCTAACAGAGGTGCAGCACGTATCTCATCACTATCGATGCCTGGATACGCTTCGCCGTCACCGTGTTACTGCCTCCTCTGAAGCCAACAGGATCCGCCGGCAACTGTTGCCTGCTAATAAAATAAAATAAAAAATCATGCCACTCTCTGTGCCATATAGCCCAAGAGATATGTAAACACGGGAAGAAATAATGATCTAACGAAACTGATGCGCAGTAAATTCGGTGCTAACCATTCTGCTTTCAAAACGAAGCAAGTTGCTTACGTTTCTCTACAGATGAATATGCCGGACATGGCAGAACCGATCTTCTCACGGGAGGAAGTTTATACACTCCTGGAAATGGAAAAAAGAACACATTGACACCGGTGTGTCAGACCCACCATACTTGCTCCGGACACTGCGAGAGGGCTGTACAAGCAATGATCACACGCACGGCACAGCGGACACACCAGGAACCGCGGTGTTGGCCGTCGAATGGCGCTAGCTGCGCAGCATTTGTGCACCGCCGCCGTCAGTGTCAGCCAGTTTGCCGTGGCACACGGAGCTCCATCGCACTCTTTAACACTGGTAGCATGCCGCGACAGCGTGGACGTGAACCGTATGTGCAGTTGACGGACTTTGAGCGAGGGCGTATAGTGGGCATGCGGGAGGCCGGGTGGACGTACCGCCGAATTGCTCAACACGTGGGGCGTGAGGTCTCCACAGTACATCGATGTTGTCGCCAGTGGTCGGCGGAAGGTGCACGTGCCCGTCGACCTGGGACCGGACCGCAGCGACGCACGGATGCACGCCAAGACCGTAGGATCCTACACAGTGCCGTAGGGGACCGCACCGTCACTTCCCAGTAAATTAGGGACACTGTTGCTCCTGGGGTATCGGCGAGGATCATTCGCAACCGTCTCCATGAAGCTGGGCTACGGTCCCGAACACCGTTAGGCCGTCTTCCGCTCACGCCCCAACATCGTGCAGCCCGCCTCCAGTGGTGTCGCGACAGGCGTGAATGGAGGGACGAATGGAGACGTGTCGTCTTCAGCGATGATAGTCGCTTCTGCCTTGGTGCTAATGATGGTCGTATGCGTGTTTGGCGCCGTGCAGGTGAGCGCCACAATCAGGACTGCATACGACCGAGGCACACAGGGCCAACACCCGGCATCATGGTGTGGGGAGCGATCTCCTACACTGGCCGTACACCACTGGTGATCGTCGAGGGGACACTGAATAGTGCACGGTACATCCAAACCGTCATCGAACTCATCGTTCTACCATTCCTAGACCGGCAAGGGAACTTGCTGTTCCAACAGGACAATGCACGTCTGCATGTATCCCGTGCCACCCAACGTGCTCTAGAAGGTGTAAGTCAACTACCCTGGCCAGCAAGATCTCCGGATCTGTCCCCCATTGAGCATGTTTGGGACTGGATGAAGCGTCGTCTCACGCGGTCTGCACGTCCAGCACGAACGCTGGTCCAACTGAGGCGCCAGGTGGAAATGGCATGGCAAGCCGTTCCACAGGACTACATCCAGCATCTCTACGATCGTCTCCATGGGAGAATAGCAGCCTGCATTGCTGCGAAAGGTGGATATACACTGTACTAGTGCCGACATTGTGCATGCTCTGTTGCCTGTGTCTATGTGCCTGTGGTTCTGTCAGTGCGATCATGTGATGTATCTGACCCCAGGAATGTGTCAATAAAGTTTCCCCTTCTTGGGTCAATGAATTCACGGTGTTCTTATTTCAATTTCCAGGAGTGTATCATGTTTAGAAAAACATGCGCTTTATCAGAGTTTCCTTGAACGCCGCACCATTTTACTAGCTGCTCAAGAATGCTACGAGCGGCTCGTGACTGCAACTAGAAAATGAAGGAGGCTTTTTCAAAAGGCACGTCACGAATGGAGTAGTGGACATGATCCACAACGAAAAATCAAGGACTACTCTTACGTCACCGAGCGAGGTGGCGCAGTGGATAGCACACTGGACTCGAATTAGGGAGGACCACGGTTCAATCCCGCGTCCGGGCATCCTGATTTAGGTTTTCCGTGATTTCCCTAAATCGATCCAGGCAAATGCCGGGATGGTTTCTTTGTAAGGGCACGGCCGGCTTCCTTCCCCGTCCTTCCCAAATCCGATGAGACCGATGACCTCGCAGTTTGGTCTCTTCCCCCAAACAACCCAACCCACTCTTACGTCATAGCTCAGCACAGAATCTAAAAGCTAGTACTGAGAGAAACAGTGTGAAACTACTGGCATTTCAGAACCATCAAAGACCAGGAGAATTCTCAAATGGCTATAGGTAGGTGTAGTGTTGGTAAAGACCAATCCATCAAAACTTTACCTGTAGGATGATTTCCTCTGAGAATAAAATGAGACTCAGTGCTTTAAACGTACCTGATTTCAGTGAACTTTCGAAGATTATCTACGGTGCAAAATATTATTCAACTATTTCAGTACAGTATTCAGCTGATAACAGCTAGAGTTGATCTTTTTTGGACCCAAGAAAGAAAGTAAGCGCTCACAAAACCTCTTGTAACTAGTAACATAAAATTTCAAGTAGCGTAATTTACTAGAGCATCGTCTCATCTGACGTTGACAGATTTCACCACTGACTGTGTAATGTTGTAAAGAAGATGCGACGCCGTGTTGCGTACAAGAATACATGGGACAATCGTTCATATAATCTCTCAATAGCACTTTTACTTTCATAGAGCATAGCTCTTGTAATAAATAACGATCGTCCTGCCTTTCTTCAATTTTAAACATATTCTGAGTTTACAATTAATTAACTGTAAACATAAATATGAAATAATGTCAAAATGTTTCTCTGAAGCTACAGATGTGGTGCCTGGTTATTAGCACGCATCACAGAACATTGCATGGACCTAATGCGAAATCTGACCTGTGCAGTAGATATCAACAGTGCACAGTAACATGAATTCGATACTATTTATAAAACACTAAGTAATGTGTTTCCAGTACGTCTGATGGATACATAGGCCAACTCCTGAACTGAAATAATTGTGCCAATTTAGTTTAGGTATACGCTCTTTTTTATGTATGACGGAGAACACTGTTTCATTATGCGTGTGATACGGTATATGAAACATAGGGACGATGCTGTCCACATCTCAACAATAAGCACGTATGTGCATTTAGGCAAGTAGTGGTGTGGATAATTATATAAAAATTTAAAAAAATAATGTAGTTTCTTTAATTTTTTTCAGAACAGAACGTATTACTTCCGAGATGGTCCTCAAGCAGTTTACGTTCTTACAGCTGGCGCTTGAAAATATGATTGTGATTGTGCATAAATACCAGAGCGTGGTGAAAAGTAATGCCTCTGAATTATTTATGTGAAAACTCGTACAGCTTTCTAGTTAAAGCCAAATTATTAACGTTGTACTTCGTAATTCTTCATGTTTATACACTTATTTTTCAACGTAGTCACCATGCTGACGAATACATTTCTCCCCACGGAAGACCGCTTTGTTGAATACCGTCACCGTCGAATGATCAACTTTTTGGATGGAGCTACCACTACATCTCTACTTGCACTTGTTCATCACAATCAAAGTGAAGTCCTTTGGGAAAGTATGGAGGATGACTGATGACAGCGAACCCACGGCGTCGGATTGTTGAATATATTGCAGCGCTCGTGTGTGATCTGGGCTTGCCATCCTAAAAGGGAGGATGCTGCATGTGTCATCGGTTAGAAACTGGATTACAGCACGCTGCTTCTCACGCAGCGACATAATTACGTTACACACCACAGTGTTAGCACGCTGCAACGCGGAGCCCTCTAGCGACGGAGGGCTCCAGCTTACGTGAGCGAAACGCGAACGCCGACTGACTAATACACGTGACCTACTCGTATAATACCTCAGTCGCAGTCAGAACAGAATATAAAAGTTCTAAGGCATTTCTTGTCTAAGTATGTGCTCATATTTTTAATAATACTACAGGGAGAAATTGCTGTCATTTCTAAAGCACAAACTTTTGTTAACAAGCATAACTTAGTGGACTACAGTGATCCAGTTGTGTACTCCAGCCGTGAGAAGTAGCACATTGGGTATTTGGTCCGCAGCCTCTGTTGCAGTATTCACTGCTTCTGCGTACGTTAAATGCAGTTCTATACTGAACGCTCTTTGCACAGGAAAAGTTCTGTATATTCTGGGAAACGAGTAAATGGTACTGACACCTGAGTAGCGTCGTTTCGTTGCCTAGCAACCACAGGAAGCCAACCAAGGACGGAGCTCTAACGAGCCACGTTGGTGCACTGCAAAACAAATGCGCGTGTGTTTTAAACAGTGAGTTTCTGGCATATACGTTACACTTCGTCTAACTGCAACTCTATTTCGTTGATTATTTCGTTTCTGGTGTTTTCAGAGTTTATTAACTTTCTGTTTAATTTTAAATCATGTCCAATGAGACATGTAGTGGGAGCCTAACGCGTGGAGTGAAACAGAAAGAAAAGCCTGGTTATGGGCAAGGGAATGAATTCGTCTACTTAGTGAGTACTACTTTGTGCCCTTATTTACTGTTGCTCAGGTCGTTAAGAGAACTGCAACCGATTCCATAGTAAGCAAATACACTGCTGTAAAGATGGTGAAAAGAACAACACAACATGCGTAGATTGTGATGTTAGTGGCATAAGAAGGCTGGAGACACCATAGAAAAGGCGGCCGAGGAAGAAGCGAGGAGTCTTTGTCATTTTCAGAAAAATGCTGTTCGTTGTCCTCTATCGAACTACATTGTCCAATCACATTAATGTGAGTACCTGTCAAAAGCCTGAAATAATCACCATTCGCAGTGTGTCCAGCTGTGAGACGTGCAGAAAGAGAGTCAATGAGGTTCTGGTAGATAACCAACAAGGCTGTGGAGACATGCTGGCTCCCGTGCCGTGGCCAGATGCACTGTTTCTAGGACGAGGATCCTTGGGGTGAACAGCCCGATAGAGATGGTCCCACTAAGTTTGTTGATAGCTAAATACTGCCCCAGAAGTTGGACCATTAAAGAATACGGGGAGTAGCTCACAACTGGTTCACCCCCTTTTTTTTACCAACAGACAACGAAATGTATTATTCACACTGTTGAGAATGGCTGTGATGTGGGATCTGAATGGGATGCAGTCAAATGGGGAGGGGGGGGGGGGAGTACCCTAGGGATCAATGTTCTGGACAGTCCTTTTCCTTATCCGTAATACTAGAGGGCATATCATGTATATAAATAACTCTAAAATATTTCTTTTGCTGATGACACTAGTTTGGTAGTAAAGGATGTTGTGTGCAACATTGGCTCTCTTTCATGACATAAGTTCATGGCTTTTAGAAAATAAGGTAACGCTGAATGAGAGAAACAGTAAAAACCGAGTCTTACTAACACACAATTCGACAAAAGCCGACGATTTAATTTCATAGAATGGCCATATGGTTAGTCAAACTGAACTGTTCAAATTTCTAGGTGTCCAGATACAATAGTAAACTGTTGTGTAAAGCCCACGTTCAGGATCTTGTTCAAAGACGTAATGCTGCCATTTTTACTATTCGAACGGTATCTAAAGTAAGTGATTGTTCGACACGAAAAGTAGTCCACTTTGCTTATTTCCATTCGTTTATGTCGTATGGTATTATATTTTGGGGTAACTCTTCGCATTCTAAAACAATATTTTTGGCTCAGGAACGGGTTATTCGGGCAATAAGTGGTGTAAGTTCACGAACCACTTGTCGAACTCTTTTCACTGGTCTGGGTGTTTTGACATTGGCCTCTTTATATATATATATATATATATATATATATATATATATATATATATATATATATATATATATATATATATATATATATATATATATTCTTTATTCTACATCTACATTTATACTCCGCAAGCCACCCAAGGGTGTGTGGCGGAGGGCACTTTACGTGCCACTGTCATTACCTCCCTTTCCTGTTCCAGTCGCGTATGGTTCGCGGGAAGAACGACTGTCTGAAAGCCTCTGTGCGCGCTCTAATCTCTCTAATTTTACATTCGTGATCTCCTCGGGAGGTATAAGTAGGGGGAAGCAATATATTCGATACCTCATCCAGAAACGCACCCTCTCGAAACCTGGCGAGCAAGCTACACCGCGATGCAGAGCGCCTCTCTTGCAGAGTCTGCCACTGGAGTTTGTTAAACATCTCCGTAACGCTATCACGGTTGCCAAATAACCCTGTGACGAAACGCGCCGCTCTTCTTTGGATCTTCTCTATCTCTTCCGTCAACCCGATCTGGTACGGATCCCACACTGATGAGCAATACTCAAGTAGAGGTCGAACGAGTGTTTTGTAAGCCACCTCCTTTGTTGATGGACTACATTTTCTAAGGACTCTCCCAATGAATCTCAACCTGATACCCGCCTTACCAACAATTAATTTTATATGATCATTCCACTTCAAATCGTTCCGCACGCATACTCCCAGATATTTTACAGAAGTAACTGCTACCAGTGTTTGTTCCGCTATCATATAATCATACAATAAAGGATCCTTCTTTCTATGTATTCTCAATACATTACATTTGTGTATGTTAAGGGTCAGTTGCCACTCCCTGCACCAAGTGCCTATCCGCTGCAGATCTTCCTGCATTTCGCTACAATTTTCTAATGCTGCAACTTCTCTGTATACTACAGCATCATTCTCGTTTCTTGTTAACAGTATCAGCTTATTCTCAAGAATAAGCAGCTTTCACTCAGTTAATACTCAGCAAAAATCAAACCCGCCTTAACTCACGTGCAGAAAGGTGTGCATGATATTGCTGCATCCATTTTCAATAAGCTGTCACAGTAACTCGAAAATCTTAGCAATAATCCACGCGCCTTCAACTCTAAACTGAAGTTTTCGCGTGGGTCACCCCTTCTATTCTGTTGAGGAGTTCCTTGAAAATTTAAGCTGATTCTTACGTTACATTGTCACGTAGAATAAGGTGAGATTAGATGAATGACGAACACTAACTTCGTTAATTGAAGGTTTATTCAGCACTTCCACACACAAGCGCGGAGCGAACTGCCTCCGGACAGAACACATACAGTATATATACAGCTACAGACCATTCCGCCGACCGGAGTGGCCGAGCGGTTCTAGGCGCTACAGTGTGGAACCGCGCGACCGCTACGGTCGCAGGTCCGAATCCTGCCTCGGGCATGGATGAGTGTGATGTCCTTAGGTGAGTTAGGTTTAAGTAGTTGTAAGTTCTGGGGGACTGATGACATCAGAGGTTAAGTCCCATAGTGCTCAGAGCCATTTGAACAGAGCATTCCAGTACAATGAGTCTTGATATTTGTGGACACTTGTAGAATGTACTCGAACCGAATATAGAAATTCAAAACTTACCTCGACTGTACCACTTTAACTCACGACTCTCCATTCAACAGTTCAGTATCATAACCACTACAACACGCTACTACACAGCTTTCTCTGCCACAATATTGTTGATTGCATTTAGTGAAACTTATTACTTCTATCAAACCAAAAAAGAAAGCCACAACAGATAAACGTTTTACTTTTATGTTGTAATTTCATATATTAACAAGTTACATGACCTTGGAGATTTGCTCCTCACTTTGATCCCACGGAACTTGACGTGTAAATAAATAAAATGTAATGATTGTTTTAATTTGAGCACAGGACGGAAACCATAGAAGACATTTTTGTTTCTCAGATGCAGTTAGTTGTTCAAAATACAATCCTCATTGTTGAAATTGTGTTAAAAATTTGAAGTTCTAATTATAAATCCAACCTATATCCGTTCTCTTCCCTGTATGGTAATGTCCGCTTTTAAACGAGACGTTCAGCGCATGTGGAACCATGAATATTACTGGCCAAAGCGGGACATTAACAGTCATGTAGAATATTATTCCATAAGAGAAGCGAGAGAAGATGCAATACGTAATTTATGTCCCTAATTGGAGGCGTTCCGCTTTACACACATTCTGTACAAAGCCTCGAGCCGGCCGCGGTGGTCTAGCGGATCTGGCGCTGCAGTCCGGAACCGCGGGACTGCTACGGTCGCAGGTTCGAATCCTGCCTCGGGCATGGGTGTGTGTGATGTCCTTAGGTTGGTTAGGTTTAAGTAGTTCTAAGTTCTAGGGGACTTATGACCTACGATGTTGAGTCCCATAGTGCTCAGAGCCATTTGAACCATTTTTTACAAAGCCTCTTTTAGTATATGTCAACCAGCTGAATACAATTTCTCTCCTAGCAGCAGCCGTTGGTGCCTTATTTAATTGTGCAGAATAGCACGACATGTCTTCCGTTCCAAAAACACTACCAGAACTGACATTTGGTAGCAAACGAGTAATGTACCAGTCTGCATTCCTTTCCGCGTAGTAATCGACCGTTTATTTGACTGAAAATCATCATAGCACCATGCACAAATCCATTCATGGAGATAGTATGAACAGAAATTAGTCTCCCTCCGTTACCGGTCGAGACAGTCATTGATCTCTGTAACGCGTGTCGTCTTCCAGTGCAACGGATTGTGCGTGATGCACATTGACAAAAAAAAAAAAAAAGGTTCAAATGGCTCTGAGTACTATGGGACTTAATATCTGTGGTCATCAGTCCCCTAGAACTTGGAAGTACTTAAACCTAACGAACCTAAGGACATCAACACATCCATGCCCGAGGCAGGATTCGAACCTGCGACCGTAGCGGTCACGCGGTTCCAGACTGAAGCGCCTAGAACCGCACGGCCACACTGGCCGGTTGCACATTGACCCATGCTTCGTCAATTACATTCCACAGTTTCACTGCTAGAAACTCACTCAGGGAACGAAATTTCCAGGCAACAATGTTTCCGAATTCCCTTAATACCTTTCTGTCTGAAAACTTTTTCCACTGGAAGCAAATTTAAAGAAACGAAAACGAGAAACTTGTCAATCCGTTCGTGAACAAATTGCTACTGAACAGCGATGCCATCAGCTTTCTAAGTGTCGTGTAGTCCTTCCTGCTGTAGTAAGCGTATATACAGGGTGGTCCATTGATAGTGACCGGGCCAAATATCTCAGGAAATAAGCATCAAACGAAAAAACTACAAAGAACGGAACTCGTCTGGCTTGAAGGGGGAAACCAGATGGAGCTATGGTTGGCCCCCTAGATGGCGCTGCCATAGGGCAAACGGATATAAACTGCGTTTTTTAAAAATAGGAACCCCCATTTCTATTACATATTCGTGTAGTACGTAAAGCGAAAAAAGTGGTCCAACTAAAACATTCATATTTCTTTGTGAAAGATGGCGCTGTAATAGTCACAAACGTATAAGTACGTGGTATAACGTAACATTCCGCCATTGCGGACGGTATTTGCTTCGTGATACATTACCCGTTTTCAAATGGACCGTTTACCAATGGCGGAAAAGGTCTATATCGTGTTGACGTATGGCTATTGTGATAAAAATGCCCAACGGGCGTGTGCTACGTATGCTGCTCGGTATCCTGGACGACATCATCCAAGTGTCCAGACTGTTAGCCGGGTAGTTACGTTAATTAAGGAAACAGGAAGTGTTCAGCCACATGTGAAACGTCAACCACGACTTGCAACAAATGATGTTGCCCAAGTAGGCGTTTTAGCTGCTGTCGCCGCTAATCCACACATCAGTAGCAGACGAATTGCGCGAGAATCGGGAATCTCAAAGACGTCAGTGTTGACAATGCTACATCAAGATAGACTGCAGCCGTGCCATATTTCTATGCACTAGGAATTACATGGCGACAACTTTGAAGGTCGTGTATAGTTCTGCCACTGGGCACAAGAGAAATTACGGGGCGATGACAGGTAATATAAACCGGCATAATATGCACTATTGGCCAATTGAAAATCCACGATGGCTGCGACAAGTGGAACGTCAGCGGCTTTTGCGGGTTAATGTATGGTGCTGCATTATGGGAGGAAGGATAATTGGCCCCCATTTAATCGATAGCAATCTAAATGGTGCAGTGTATGCTGATTTCCTACGTAAAGTTCTACCGATGTTACTACAAGATGTTTCACTGCATGACAGAATGGCGATGTACTTCCAACATGATGGACGTTCGACACATAAATCGCGCGCGGTTGAAGCGTTATTGAATATCATAGTTCATGACAGGTGGATTGGTCGTGAAAGCACCATTCCATGTCCCGCACGTTCACCGGATCTGACGTCCCTGGATTTCTTTCTCTGGGGAAAGTTGAAGGATATTAGCCATCGCGATCCACCGACAACGTCTGACAACATGCGGCAGAGTACTGTTACTGCATGTGCTAACATTACGGAAGGCGAACTACTCTCTGTTCAGAGCAATGTCGTTACACGTATTGTCAAATGCATTGAGGTTGATGGACATCATTTGAAGCATTTTTTTCATTAATTTGGTATTAACATGTAATCACGCTGTAACAGCATGCGTTCTCAGAAATGATAAGTTCACAAAGGTACACGTATCACATTGGAACAACCGAAATGAAACGTAGGTACCTTTGAACATTTTATTTTAAAAAACCTACCTGTTATCTACTATTCGTCTAAAATTGTGAGCCATATGTTTGTGACAATTACAGCGCCATCTGTCACAAAGCGAAAAAGTGGTGCAACTAAGACATTCATATTTCTTTACGTACTACACGAATATGTAATAGAAATGGAGGGTGCTATTTAAAGAAACACAGTTGATATCCGTTTGTCCTATGGCAGTGCCATCTAGCGGGTCAACCACAGCGCCATCTGGTTTCCCCCTTCAAGTCAGACTAGTTTCGTTCTTTGTAGTTTTCTCGTTTGACGCTTATTTCTTGAGATATTTGGCCCGGTCACGATCAATGGACCATCGTGTATGTTGCCGGATAGCACTTTTATCGATGTTGTCTGTTTCATTTACATAACAAGATCTTTCCCTTGACTTCCCAAGTCTCTTTCTTCTCTTCCGTGACTTTCTTCACTGACAGTGTGGCAGAATCATTGAACTTCTCTCCAGCGACAATGACATTACCTACTGGTATCAAAGGTCGAACATCGGCCCTTTGCCTTTCTATGTAAACACGCAGTCTTTATACAAATTTGCGTGCTTGAGATTTCAGTGCACCGTCTTTCCAAAACGTCTTTCTTTCTACGTCAGAGGAACTCATTTCCCACACACACGGCAAAAAATCACATAGTTAGGGGAATGCACTCCTACGTACAGATCTGGACAAAGCACGTGGCATCACTGACGGAAAGCGGGGGTCGCGTAGCATTACGGCAATGCTGGGGCGTTGCCACGGAAATGTAACAAAATCTCATGATCTGATTGGTCGTCGTGGACGCGCGAAGCATGGGCGCCAAAGCCTCTTCAACTTTCACAGCACTCCTCGCCCCCGTTCGCCGCAACAGCGCCATGGGAACTGGCACACTCCACCAGAACTACTGATAACCTTGGTAGAGTCAGCCATGACAAAACTCTTTCATCTGGTGTGCAGGACGCGTGAGACAGGCGAAACACCCTCAGCCTTCAAGAAGAATGTAACTCCAATACCAAAGAAAGCAGGCGCTGAGAGGAGCGAATATTACCGAATTGTCAGCTTAGTATTTTGCCACTACGACTTACTAACACGAATCGCTTACCAAAGTATAGAGAAACTGGTAGAAGGAAACTTCAGGGACGATAGGTTAGGAAGACACGAGGTAGTACTGAATCTACGCTTTCTCATGCAAGACAGGTTAAAGAAAGACAGATCTAAGATTATAGTAATTTTAGATTTAAGGAATTATTCTGGCATTGTGGACTAGACTATTCTGATATTCTGAAGTGAGCAGCAAGGAAACACTGGAATTGAAAGAGTATTTACAACTTGTACAGAAATCAGACTTCAGTTGTAAAAGTCGAGTGGCTTGAAAGGGAAGAAGTGTTGAAGAATGAAGCGAGACACGGCTGTAGACTATACTCGATATTATTCACTGAGCAGTCTATGAAAGATGCCAAAGACAAGTCTGGGAAGAAAAAGTTCTGGAGGAAGAAATAAAAATAATTTACGTTTTGCTATGACACTACAGTTCTGCCGGAGATGGCAAAGGACTAGCATGAGAAGCTGCATCAGGGGTGAGGCGTTGTTGCAATTGCTGATTACAACTACAGGAAAGTCATTTATTTCTAAATTTGAAATAGTAGAAAAAATACATACCAAGAATATTTAATTATGGTCATACTTCATATTTGTAAACCGCACGGCGAACCCTGGTTATTTAAGAGTTTTAATAGCTGTCATTGTAGAAGAGCCAGTTTAGGAAGCCATAAAGGCTAGTCAGCTGCATACTACACTCCTAACTTACCAGCAACAGCGACTAACGGTGCGATCGCATCCCGCTGCAAGGTCCATCTACCCTCTCGCTTCCGCTAGAGAAAGAGAAGCAGAGGCGTGCAGCTGTTAAGGGCACCTAATAACCATGTAGCGCCTACGATTCTCAAGCTATTCTAAAGACAGCGCGTTATTCTTTCGCGTGCTACAGTGTTGAAAGTGTTCATATATACAGCAGGATAAATATTTTAGTGTTTCATAGTGATGGTACATAGTATTATTTATTCATTATAGTTTGATTGACCGGGTGTATTTTCAATTATTTTAAATTAGTTTCTGCATAAGTGTGAAGTTGATACCGACTAGTATTTGAAGAAACTTGTCCACTTTACGACTGAGCTACAGGAACGTCGCATTAAATTTGAAGAGGTGTGCTCTAAAATCGAGCTACAAAGAAACAGTAGCGAGACTCCTAGAACGAAGCAATGACATGTCGAGACTGACGGAGAAATACATTACTGCATTTTGTTTTGTGGAATTGTTTTGTTATCGTCCCTCGTCAGTTAACTGACAGGTACACAGACTTGAACAATTTGGAGTTTCTTTCAGTCACGATTTATGAAGAATGTAGCCAATATCTAGACAACTTCCATGAGGTTGCATTTAATTCCTTGGAGGTATCTTACAGTTGATTTTTTATAGCCCCAGACTAATGAAGGAGCTGTTTGCTTGGACAGTGGATGGTTCCATAATTCGTCTGAAGTCAGTGTCTCATGTCCATTTCATCCATTCCTGTAACCTGCGTTTCAGCATAAAGACCGTTTTCGGCGTTGAAGAGATTCAAAACTTATCATAGAATTACACAGTCGCAAACCAGACTTTCTCACCTTCCCTTGTCCACTGGAAAACGATATCCCAAGCCCGGGAAACAAGTGTCGCCCACAACTCCGTGACTGAAACTATCGACAACATTGTTCGCAGAATTTACCTCAAATATAATTACAATTGTGAGTTGCGGAACTTTCAAGGTCATCCTTACTCATGCAGATCGTATAACAGGCATTTTCCGAGTATGCTGCATCGTTCAGTAGGCCTAATATTTACGGGGTGGGGACTTCTACTTCAGTAGACGGCATGAGACATTGTTCAGTGTAATACTAAAGCGGCATGCGATGCAAAAACAGATAACCGTAAGTGGTAACACAATAACAATAGCAGTAATAATTATTATTTTATAATTATTTAATTATATACTATATTATATATTATATTAAATATTATATATTATATCATATTATATTTTATACTATATTATAATTAATTAATTTATAATAATAATATTTTATTATCATTTCTTTCTTTTCTCAGATTTTATGTCTGGTCAAAAATGGAAAGTGACACAGACCTTGATCAAGCGTGACTTTCTTTTAACTGTACAGTATATGTTATATTGCATTTAGGAACTTTCGGGTGATTGAAAATGTATCAATAATTACGGATTTCTGTAGTTGTATATATAAGTTTGGATGTAGCTGTATTGCATTGATGTACTGGTGGATATTGTGTGGTATGACTCCTGTTGTTGATAGTATAATTGGTATAATGTCAACTTTATCCTGATGCCACATGTCCTTGACTTCCTCAGCCAGTTGGATGTATTTTTCAATTTTTTTCTCCCGTTTTCTTTTGTATATTTGTTGTATTGGGCATGGATATTTCGATTAGTTGTGTTAATTTCTTCTTTTTACTGGTGAGTATAATGTCAGGTTTGTTATGTGGTGGTGTTTTATCTGTTATAATGGTTCTGTTCCAGTATAATTTGTATTCATCATTCTCCAGTACGTTTTGTGATGCATACTTGTATGTGGGAACGTGTTGTTTTATAAGTTTATGTTGTAAGGGAAGCTGTCGATTTAATATTTTTGCTACATTGTCATGTCTTCTGGGGTATTCTGTATTTGCTAGTATTGTACACCTGCTTGTGATGTGATCTGCTGTTTCTATTTGTTGTTTGCAAAGTCTGCATTTATCTGTTGTGGTATTGGGATCTTTAATAATATGCTTGCTGTAATATCTGGTGTTTATTGTTTGATCCTGTATTGCAATCATGAATCCTTCCGTCTCACTGTATATATTGCCTTTTCTTAGCCATGTGTTGGATGCGTCTTGATCGATGTGTGGCTGAGTTACATTATACGGGTGCTTGCCATGTAGTGTTTTCTTTTTCCAAATTACTTTCTTCGTATTTGTTGATGCTATGTGATCTAAAGGGTTGTAGAAGTGGTTATGAAATTGCAGTGGTGTAGCCAATGTATTTATATGAGTGATTTCTTTGTGTATTTTGCTAGTACCTGCTCGTTCTATAAGGAATTTTCTTAAATTGTCTATCTGCCCATAATGTAGGTTTTTCAAGTCGATAAATCCCCTTCCTCCTTCCTTTCTGCTTAATTTGAATCTTTCTGTTGCTGAATGTATGTGATGTATTCTGTATTTGTGGCATTGTGATCGTGTAAGTGTATCGAGTGCTTCTAGGCCTGTGTTACTCCATTTCACTACTCCAAATTACTAGGTCAATATTGGTATAGCATAAGTATTTATAGCTTTTGTTCTGTTTCTTGCTGTCAATTCAGTATTTTTGTTAGTCTTTGTCTATATTTTCTTTTAGTTCTTCTTTAATATTTGTATTATCTATTCCTATTCTTTGTCTGTATCCTAGTTATTTATAGGCATCTGTTTTTTGCATCTCTTCTATGCCGTCGCAGTGGTTATCCAAAATGTAATCTTCTTGATTAGTGTGTTTAGTGTGTTTAGTGTGTTTTCCCTTGACTATGCTATTTTTCTTACATTTGTCTGTTCCAAATCCCATATTTATACCATTGCTGAATACTTCTGTTACCTTTAGTAATTGGTTGAGTTGTTGATTTGTTGCTGACAGTAGTTTTAGATCACCCATGTATATCAAATGTGTGATTTTGTGTTGGTATGCTCCAGTAATGTTATATCTATAATTTGTATTATTTAACATGTTGGATAGTGGGTTCAGAGCAAGGCAGAACCAGAAAGGACTTTATGAGTCTCCTTGTTATATTCCACGCTTAATCTGGACTGGCTGTGATGTGATATTATTTGAATTTTTTGGATGTCTATTGCAATGCGTGTGTTATTTATTGTCTGGTACAATTTCTTTTCGCTCGTGTTGAATGTTTGGTTTGGTTTTGTTTCCTTCTATTTTCACTTTATTTGTATCTTCTAAGTTGTTTGGCCAATGCTTGTAATTTCTGCTTCTTTCCATCTAATTGCTATATCGCTTCTTGTTGTGAGACTTTACCTAACCTTTTTGGTTTTTGGTCCTATATTTCATTTCTTATAAATTGTGGTAGCTGTCCGATGTCTTTTCACAGTTCTTCTATTCTGATCTGTGGCCTTTGTTGCCATGCTGATTTTGTGGGTTTCTTCTGTGTGTTGGTTGGTTCTGATCTCTGCCTAGTGTGTATATTTAGTGTTGTTGGTGCTCCTATATAAACCAGTAGTTGTAACTCTTCCATAGTTGTGTCTTCATATATTTTGTTGTGTATGATTGTGCTGATAGTTGTTATTGTTGTTTCGACTTGTGGGTTATTTGGTGGTCTATGCAAGAATGGTCTAATGTCTGTATTTGTGTCTTTGTATTCTATATATGTCAACTGAAATTTTTCTTCTATATG
Organism: Schistocerca cancellata; assembly: GCF_023864275.1. Taxonomy (NCBI): domain Eukaryota; kingdom Metazoa; phylum Arthropoda; class Insecta; order Orthoptera; family Acrididae; genus Schistocerca; species Schistocerca cancellata. The sequence continues at coordinate 47,746,801 of NC_064626.1, read as the reverse complement.
TAACATGTGTGTCACTTCGTGTTCTATTTGTGCTTGTTCTGGTGGCTGTCTTAAGATTTCGTTTTCCTCTGATTGTTTAATTGAGGCGTGTTGTTCTTTGTTTATTTGCCCTGGGATGTTTGAGTCCATTACTGCTTCTTCTGATTGCACATTATTTTGTTCCAGTATTTGTTGTACTTGCTGTTTCATGTTTTCTAATTCTGACTGGGGTATCCTGTTATTTTTGATTATTACACGGATCTGATCAGCTAGTTGTTGTTCTGTTAAAATGTTTAATTCTAGGTATCTGGTAATAAATGTTGTGTATACTTGTGATCTGTATCCAGTTGTGTTGGTTCCTAAGTTTGTTGCTTGGTAATAACAGAACATGAGGTGTCGGCTAACTTCATCTGACCATCTCATTCTCTGTCTTTGTTTTGTTTCTAGGGTGGTTGCAGGAAGCACATCCTGCAAAACACCTCTGTTTGGATTTAAATCATTTTCCGTGTGGCTAGCAGTGTCGTTACCATTGTGGACGGGCATAGGGTTCAAGCGTCGTCCCCGACCATGACAGCGCTTGTCCAAGGCTTGGTTCTGTCATGAACCAGCTAATCACACTAAAAGGGGGATTAGCCCTATTAGTGGTTTGTTCTTTTCGTCGACTTTTACGACTGACAGAACATACCTGAGGCGTATTCTTTACCTGGGCCTCCACGGGGTTTATTATTATTATTATTAATAATATTACACCTGTGTGAGGTTAGGGAAATCAAATACTCGGGAAGGACTAAGTACTAACATGAACCCAAGAAATCCAGACACGTCTGTGAGCTAACAGACGCTGACCAGGGTACCGGTGATTTTCACAATGAGCTCGGCTGAAAACAACATGTTTCAAAGCCTTCTACCACCTCTGGTCCTAGCCGGTCCTGGAACGAACCAGGTCCAACCACTGAAATACAAGTGAACGAGAACTGTGCTCGCAATCACACCTTTACACCAGGTGGTACACAACGCACCTTTCAGAAAACGGCAACTGGACTTTCGGATTCTATGGAGTCCAGACAAGCACAGGAGAGAATGTTGGAGATCTCTGGTAAACTTCCCTACAGACAGAAAACATTCATTGGAGCACTGAACGTCAACACACTCATCCGAACAACCTCACTCAAGTAATCGACAACCAACGAATCCTCATCCTAGCACGTCAAGAAACACGACTGAGCGACGACGAAACTCTGGACTACGGAAATTGCCGTGTCTTCAAGAGCAAAACAAAACAAAACAAAGTCACGAAAGTTGCACCAGTCTGCGGCATGGCTTTTCTTGGGCATAGATCTATCATCAAGTCTGTCAAGGAAATCTCCCCTGTCAACAGTCAACATACGACAATGCGCATAAAGAGCACCAACAAAAGTATATTCTGATCAACGCAAATGCCCGCCCTCCCCCCCCCCCCCCCCCCCAATATGGACAATAAGAAGATCCCCGAAACCATCAAAAAATCCGGAACCCACTAGAAAAGACCATGAGCAAAATTCCTCAAATTGACGTGAAGCTCTTTTTGGTACACTTCAATGCTCAACTTGACAAGGGAAATATCCATCGAAAAATTATTTGCAAGAATTCTGCAAACCAATACACAAATAGGAACGGTACGCGGCTGGTTGATATCTGCCAACAATTTTACCCAAGGTTATGTCTACCCACTTCAGAAAACCCGCATACAAATAGAAAGCGTGGCGATCATCAATCTAGTAACTCGGTGAATACCAGATCGATTACGCAGGCATCTCCTACACCCACTACAGAACCATCAATGATGTCCAAGTCCGATGGGGTGCGACCATCGATTCGGACCACTAACTTACACGAATGAAAATAAAATTTTCCCCGAAGAGTGTTCATTACAAAATATCCAACATCCAAAAGTTTAAAATATTGATTATTCAGGAATCAAAAATCTCAGAAGAATGGGAGAAAAAACCGGCGAATAATAATCATAATAATAACGAGAAATGCCAAAGAACTGATGTCACTACAATAAAAGGTGGAACACCCTTGGGGGATCATGAATGTGAACAAGCCATCATTAACCACCGTCTCGCCTTCCAAAAATACAACAGCACTTCCTCAAAATCCGCAAGTAGATTAACAGAACCATCAGGAAAACACAAAGTGACTACATCACTGAACACCTCAAATCAAATTGTGGGTAACTTCACGAACTTCAACAGCAGAACTTTCCACAAGACTTCCGCGAGCAAAATTAAAGGTTACACACGGCAAAATCTGACTTTCGGGAAACGAGACTGAAAACTAGCACTTACCAAACAAGAAAACTGTGAAGAACTGGCATGGTACAGATGCGACCTCGTCAACTGCCCCAAACCATCCTAATGTTTCCAATACCTGGTCCCAGTGCATACAAAACCCGATGCAGAACAGCCAACACAAATAGAAATCCATCACCGTATCAAGAAACTCAAGAACGTAAAGGCATCAGGAGAAAAAGGAATCGTCGCGGAATTACTGCAAAATCTGGGGCAACGATCGATGTAGGAAATCGCACAGGTCATACAGGAAATCTGACAAAGTGAAATACTCCCACACGTGTGGAAATGTGAACTCATCCACCACAAAAAGGAAACAAATCTGACGTAAATAAATACAAAGGAATCTCCCTCCTCCCCATACCTTACAAAATACACTCCTGGAAATTGTCGCAGGAAGGGGAAACTTTATTGACACATTCCTGGGGTCAGATACATCACATGATCACACTGACAGAACCACAGGCACATACACACAGGCAACAGAGCATGCACAATGTCGGCACTAGTACAGTGTATATCCACCTTTCGCAGCAATGCAGGCTGCTATTCTCCCATGGAGACGATAGTAGAGATGCTGGATGTAGTCCTGTGGAACGGCTTGCCATGCCATTTCCACCTGGCGCCTCAGTTGGACCAGCGTTCGTGCTGGACGTGCAGACCGCATGAGACGACGCTTCATCCAGTCCCAAACATGCTCAATGGGGGACAGATCCGAAGATCTTGCTGGCCAGGGTAGTTGACTTACACCTTCTAGAGCACGTTGGGTGGCACGGGATACATGCGGACGTGCATTGTCCTGTTGGAACAGCAAGTTCCCTTGCCGGTCTAGGAATGGTAGAACGATGGGTTCGATGACGGTTTGGATGTACCGAGCACTATTCAGTGTCCCCTCGACGATCACCAGTGGTGTACGGCCAATGTAGGAGATCGCTCCCCACACCATGATGCTGGGTGTTGGTCCTGTGTGCCTCGGTCGTATGCAGTCCTGATTGTGGCGCTCACCAGCACGGCGCCAAACACGCATACGACCATCATTGGCACCAAGGCAGAAGCGACTCTCATCGCTGAAGACGACACGTCTCCATTCGTCCCTCCATTCACGCCTGTCGCGACACCACTGGAGGCGGGCTGCACGATGTTGGGACGTGAGCGGAAGACGGCCTAACGGTGTGCGGGACCGTAGCCCAGCTTCATGGAGACGGTTGCGAATGGTCCTCGCCGATACCCCAGGAGCAACAGTGTCCCTAATTTGCTGGGAAGTGGCGGTGCGGTCCCCTACGGCACTGCGTAGGATCCTACGGTCTTGGCGTGCATCCGTGCGTCGCTGCGGTCCGGTCCCAGGTCGACGGGCACGTGCACCTTCCGCCGACCACTGGCGACAACATCGATGTACTGTGGAGACCTCACGCCCCACGTGTTGAGCAATTCGGCGGAACGTCCACCCGGCCTCCCGCGTGCCCACTATACGCCCTCGCTCAAAGTCCGTCAACTGCACATACGGTTCACGTCCACGCTGTCGCGGCATGCTACCAGTGTTAAAGACTGTGATGGAGCTCCGTATGCCACGGCAAACTGGCTGACACTGACGGCGGCGGTGCACAAATGCTGCGCAGCTAGCGCCATTCGACGGCCAACACCGCGGTTCCTGGTGTGTCCGCTGTGCCGTGCGTGTGATCATTGCTTGTACAGCCCCCTCGCAGTATCCGGAGCAAGTATGGTGGGTCTGACACACCGGTGTCAATGTGTTCTTTTTTCCATTTCCAGGAGTGTACTCTCCGCCTGCCTCCCACAACGCGCACATGAACAGCTTTATCCCCTAACTGCTGAGTACCAGCCAGGGTTTCGACAACAAAGATCGTGCACAACAAATTTTGAACCTGAAATGCACATTAAAACTTCGAGCCGCACAAAATATCCCAACCATCTGCACATTCGTCGACTTCAAGAAGCGCCTATGACTTACATCGATCGACAAACCCTCTTTAACATACTCGAAGAAAGCAATCTTGACCCGAAAACACGGCGACTCATGCAACAAACCCTATCCGACACAACTTCCAAAGGCAAGTTCTGCGCAGAAATCTCCCAGCCCTTCCTCATCAAAACCAGCGTCCGACAGGGTGACGGACTCACTCCGCTACTCCGAAACATCGTCCTCGTTCAGGTCATGAACGAATGGGAAAAGGAACTGGAAAAACAAAACACCTGGAGACGCATCATGCTAGGAACAAAACGGGATAACATCAGTGTCACTGACGATCTCGCGAACTTCTCTGATTTGACGAAATACTGTCTGTTCATCCTCAAAGTACTCAAAGAATGTGCCGAAAAAGTCGGGCTCCAAATATCTTTCATAAAAACCTAATTTATAGTCACAAAACAGGTCAAAACAGAAAGTGATTGACTGCTTATTGAGCCGTATCATATGATCAAATTTTAAGTACTTGCGTGAAATCATCGAACCCACAGGAACAGAAATATTCGCCCAATAAGGACGTGAAGTCAAAATGCGAAAAGCATACGGGACAATTGCTAACATCTACAACAAGAGGTGCAATGAATATTAAAACAATAACTCGACACTATGTGACGGTCATTAAAAACCCGGAACACTGAGGTTCAGGGTCTCGCTTGCATACATTTACAAAGGGAATCTCGACAACATGAACAAAGCTGGAAGGAAAATAATTCGCAAAATCCTGGGTCCAAATCTCACAGACGAAAGATATCGGCTACATTGCAACACGAATGGACACATCATGGTACTGGATGACAGCAGATTGACAAAGAAAACTGTAACGTACTCACAGAAACTAAAAACGACCACACTCTGGATGAAAAAAGTTCAAACCGGTCTCAAAAATGCCAACATCGCAGATCGAAAAATCTTCAGAAAGAAGATCCACTGCTGGGAAGTTGCACCAGAAGAAAAACTCAAAAGCTCTAGCTCGATGTTCTTCCGTCCATTTTATCGTAAACGTTGCGAGAGGATGAAACAATTCTGGAAGGACAAGAAGAAGAGTTACCACAGATCGTAGTTCGCTTTTTGTAACAATCTATGCGTCTAAACAATTTAAATAAATACATAAATAATAATTACAACAATACTTTCTTGCATAAGAGTAAACAATAACATAATAACAGTGACTATAATAATTACAACAGCAGCATTGCTAATTCCAACAGTTATTAAACAGCGATTACAGTTACGAATACCTCACGCATCACCACTGAGCTCAATGGTACCGAGAACTGGCTGAAACACGATGTGAAAGTTCCGATATTGAGTGAGGCATGGAACGCATATCGAAGACGGTTTGAATGCAATAGGAGGGAGTGTGTTCATTACAGTCGACAAAAATATTTTGCCTCCCACTTCGATACAGAGACTTACTGTCAAGATATCTGGACTCAAGTAATAGGCCTAAGGGATGTTTTTACTTGCCACCCGATTCTGCAGTGACAGTTTTAGATTCATTCAAAGGAAGTCTCCGCACAGTATCGCGGGAATATTAACACCATGCAATATTAGTTGGAGGCGACTTTAACATACTGCGTATAGACAGGGACTTCAAAACTACTTCACATGACCGTATGTTCATAGCACCTGCAATTGAGTTTGTAACACGTTTTGTGACAACTGACTGGAGCAGATAATTCGAAAGCCCACTTGCAGTGAAAATATTCTCGGTCTTGAAGCTACAAATGGGCCTGAACTTCCGACTGTGTCATAAAGACAGAGGGATTAGTGAACATGATGTCATCATTGTGACGACCCATCAAAAAGCATACGGTAGTATTTTTGCTAGAAATAACAAATAAGCAGTTGGCACCATCGCGGACATCATTTAGTTCTAACACGATGCACATAGCTAAACTACTCGCGAAGCTTAAACTGATGGTAAATCGCGCTCTGCAAAAGTATGTGATGAATAAGTGGATTAAGGACGGAAAAGACCCATCAAGGATCAGTATCAAAATTTGAAGAATGCTGAGGAAAGAGAGCCAATTGCACTCTCCGTTCAGGGAGGAATGAGTAAATAATGACAGGCAAAAGTGAGCAGAAATTCGGGCGTACGTAAAAAGACCAATACGCGAAACATGCATCAACTTCCACTGCCATACCTTGTTGTTGTTGTTGTTGTGGTCTTCGGTCCTGAGACTGGTTTGATGCAGCTCTCCATGCTACTCTATCCTGTGCAAGCTTCTTCATCTCCCAGTACCTACTGCAACCTACATCCTTCTGAATCTGCTTAGTGTATTCATCTCTTGGTCTCCCCCTACGATTTTTACCCTCCACGCTGCCCACCAATATTAAATTGGTGATCCCTTGATGTCTTGGAACATGTCCTACCAACCGATCCCTTCTTCTGGTCAAGTTGTGCCACAAACTTCTCTTCTCCCCAATCCTATTCAATACTTCCTCATTAGTTATGTGATCTACCCATCTAATCTTCAGCATTCTTCTGTAGCACCACATTTCGAAAGCTTCTATTCTCTTCTTGTCCAAACTATTTACCGTCCATGTTTCACTTCCATACATGGCTACACTCCATACAAATACTTTCAGAAATGACTTCCTGACACTTAAATCTATACTCGATGTTAACAAATTTCTCTTCTTCAGAAACGCTTTCCTTGCCATTGCCAGTCTACATTTTATATCCTTTCTACTTCGACCATCATCAGCTATTTTGCTCCCCAAATAGCAAAACTCCTTTACTACTTTAAGTGTTGTAATATTGTAACTTTAATTTTGTTATGCAGAGATCGGTGCTAATAGACAATAAAAGCTGGGTTAAAAGCCGTGATCTGTCTGGGGACGTTAACCGTGGATTACTGGGCAACTGTTTCATCAGATATTTAGTTTTGGTTTACCAACCAGACTAACATTAATGGTAATCTTTTAATAGTCATACAAAAGCGGTAATATATATATATAAAGGATAATTTAAATAAAAAGAAAGAAATCAGTTTATATTTGGAAATTTATTTTAAGATTGTTCATTAAAATTTCAGCGTATTATACGTGAGTTATAACTGAGCTGGTGCCTTATTTACGATTAAAAAAAAATGTGAGATTGTAATTTTACGGAACACATAAAATATGGAGCCAAGATTGGGAGACTGTATACAACACTGCATTCATAAAATCACACACGAAGAACATTGACATAAGCAAGAAGAAATTAACCACAACCAACAGATTCAGTTTTTACCCAAAGAAATTACGTTCATACCACAATCCTGTCCGTCATGTAATTACCACACACTGGTTTACTAAATTCATATTAACTCTTTGTGAAGTCTTCGCAAAAAGAATAGCTGAGGGCTACTTTGATGATTACACCACATGCTCCACGTGGTCAACTTGGTTTACACAAAGCGTACAACTCCACAGTAATTTTGATAATTAAAATAAATTAGATCGAAAAGCAATTGACAAAAGAAAAACCTTGAACTGGTTACTAACGTCTTACTATTAACCTGATGGGTCAAACAGTTGTATAAGCACGTGGTACTGGTCTCGCAAAGTACACCACACGTGGGTTGAACATAAAGAAAAGCATAAAGAAAAGTTGCTATATTAAAAAAAATATTCTCAAGACGAGACGTTATAATCTCACGCACATTCGGATTTAAGATTGATGAACTTAGTTAGAGTTACTGATCAACACGTGGTTCCACTTTACTCACAAAGTAGTAACAAAGCAACTACCGAAAAATAATCTGAACTTCACACGATAATTACACTGCGCTGCAATTTAAGATAACATCGGATATTTTAGACCTAAACCCGAAATAAAAGTGATTAAATTTTCAGTTAGGCTGAACTTAAGAAATCCATTGTCCTACGGACTTAACAGACACGCGCTTAGCCGGAGATCTTACCGCTTCAGACGCTCGCCACGGCCACACTGCAACTGCTCTACTGCCGAGCGTGCTTCCTGAGGGAGGCTCACAAAGACCAACGGAAGTGGCCAGAGGGGCAGCTTCCTATACCAACATGACAACGGACGGACAGGACCATATTAAGGATAGAAACCGCTTTGCTTTTAGGAAGCGTAGCTACCTGTTCCGACGTTGGTCCTACTGTTCTCTAGCAGACAGCCTTGTCTGCTACCCTCAAGCATGCAACTAGAAATACATATGCTCATTCATCCTCTCACACAAAAGGGAAGGGGGATGACAGTATCTTATCATATACAGTATATAAAAGAAAGCGGATGTAGGTTCCGTATGAGACTGTGTGACATGAATTACATATAAGAATTACATATAAACTGTGCTTTAAAGTGTAGTAGTGTGACAGATCGTTCTTGTTTATGTGTAAAAGTAACACGTTCCACTGCTCAGTCTCCTCCCAGATAGTCAGAAACGCCACAGTACATTTAGAAGAGGAATTTATTCCATAAATGTCAACAGATTTAAGAAATTAAACATGAAAGGAATCCAACAGAGACCTTTCATAACCCCAACGCTCCGGGAAAAGACTGTGCAGGGAATTTTCTGGCCATGCTAGGACATTCCCAAGCAGGCTTCTCACACCCTACTTAAACCAAAAGTGTAAAAGAAAAGGCAAAAGGACACCAGCTACTTGCTAAAACACAATAATTTCAACACATCTTTAGAATCTACCAATTTCAAACAAAAAAAAAAAAGAACACAATCTGTGACACCTATTTAAAAGGTAGTGTAGACCTAATTCGGTCAGCAAGTAAAAACAATGGTTCCTGTGGCATTAATATGAAAACAATTTCTGGTTGTTACCCTTATGGAGTTCACCAGTATTTGCTCATTGCAAGAGCCAACTGATCACAGGAAAATTTATGACTGTTTATTAACAAGCAAAATTTATGAAAATAGCAAAGGTGCCACAGCAATTAAAAAAAGAACATCAAATAACATCGGTATTAAAAAGCAGAACATAACAATGCACAATCTGCAAAAACAACAAAATGATAAGAGAAAAAACATGTTTTACAAAGTGGTTATCGCAAAAAAATTCTATATCGTATAAAACTAATAATTTGTAGAATTAAAATAACTATGTGGCACTCATTTAATCACTCTACTATATTTCAATTAGCTAGCAAACAATGAGCACTGTCATTATACTGAAACTACAATAATTACGTGATTGTTACCCTTAAGGGGTTCCTCACAGTAAATATGCCCCATGCAAAGGCTAATCGATCACAGTTCAATGAGAATAAAAAGCTATCTGACTGATAAACGAAGCAATGCCACAGCAATGAATTTACGAAACAAAATATCACAAATCTAATACATCACACAAAAACAAACATTGATAAATAAAACAGTACAATAGTCAACATCTAAAACAAAAAAAAAACACGTATAAATAAAACACCTGCAAAAACAAGAGTCAGTCTAATAAACACCAATAAATCGAACTCCTGCAAAACACACGAGTCAGAGTTTCTCTGACAGAAACACACGTATATGCACGGGACTAAGAACCGTATAATCACTGTTCACTGACACACTCAGTACTTCCACTGTTCCGAGGCACAATATAGGGTAAAGAGGGGGGGTTCGTCGCCGCAGCTGTCAGTAGGGATTTTTTTTTGTCCATCTGTTGCGTGCGATCCCCCCGTCTCTGCCCTCTCATGAAGTTTCTCCCGTGTCACGTCATCTCGATCTGGTTCCATGTTTGTGTTGTCAGATTCGTGCGGTATCCTCGTTTGACACGCCAGGTTGATATTCCTGGGCAAGGATGACACTTAATGGCTCTTCTTTTGTGCCACCCTTAGCGACCAGAGAACATCGAACCATGATTTACTGTCGCTTGACAGTGGGCATCCGTCAGGAGATGTTGATAGGCGTCATTGACGTCTGCAAGTTTCTCTGGGCAGTACCTGTCAAAAGGCTCCACGCCCCTTGTGTTCTTTCACCGCGGCCGTCTCGTCACGGTCGCGTGCGTGTGGTGCGTTGCCAGCAGATGGATTTCCACGCGGTGGACCGCTCGCCCATCTCAGGTCATCGCCTCGAGGAAGGGTCGCCCGGGGCGGCCGCCCATTAGCTCCAGGTACAAGGGAAAGTGTTTGCCGCGTACCTTCTTTTGTTGTCGGCCGCGCTCCCAAAGTGGCCTGGCTGACAGCGTGTCCTGCTGGGAAACCCGCCAGTTTACAACTAGTCCGGCTGCTCCCGCTGTCTCTTAAGAGTTTTGCCGGTTCGCTTTCACGTTCTCAACTGCATTCACAGAAATTTTTCATCATCCTTATGTGATTACACAATGTCATACATAATACCACTTAGTATTGTCTTTCACAATTTTTAAGAACAAAGTGAGACTTAATATTTTTTTTTATAATAAAAAAAATTAGATGAATCGACAATATAAAATAAAATTTAAATGACTTGACAATGTAAAAAAAATAAAAGTGAAATGACTTGACAGTATAAAAATAAAAATTTAAATGAACTGACAATATAATATTTAAATCCACATCACTAATGTGGTTCACTTACGTTTTAATAAATCAAATGCTATTTATTAATTCACTAAAATGAATAGGATTATGCCTTGTGCAAGTATAGGTCAGGACAGCATAGGGTTCACATGTTATTTACACACACATACATGCACACCTGTTTTCTATTCTACAAACTAACTACCCATAAACATGCATTACTCAATATTCTACTTCTATCCACTACTAGTTAAGCCAATAAGCTACTTCAATGCTATTTCAACACCGTGTATATACCACTACCACATTGTTCTAATTCGTCCTCTTCTTGACGCTCGCGGCATACGTCTTGTCACATGATAAATATGGAGAAATTTCCTTAAACATACACATTAAAAAGAACAATGGTTATTTACACACCAAAACATTTATACCAGTTCGCACACCTGAAAAGAGACTCGCAATTACACATTTATCATACTCGTATATTCGCACATAAAACAGTAAGAAAATTTCATCTAAAATTACGTTATCACAACAATTAATCACGCAGATGACTCTGAGAAGGTTAAAAATATTTGCATTATACAGGTTATAGTACATTTTCTTACCCATTTTGCTGCGATTTCGTTCCTTCTTTACGTTACCTTTCGCTTCCAAATCAGTTATTTCGCCTGTGGTGGTTATTCTGGATTCATTTCTCATGAATGGCAAAATTGTGGTCACCTCTATTCTGTAAAACAGTATCATCTTAACATATTGAACTTACCACAGACACAAAAGATCCGAATCCTCCTGTAGTTTAAATGACAAATGTTTTGCTTTATCCTTATTACCTTAAACCAAGCTTTCCTCCGTTCCCATAATCCAAATTATTTAATCATCCTCTACCTTCAAGAGGGAAATTTCCTCAGTACAAATCATATAGGCTGCAGTGCATCCCGCACCAGCGAAAACAGTAAGCTGTAATGCTCACAGCATCAGCAAAACACATAAACGTCGCTTTTCTAGGACAAGTATTAACGCAGAATAATTTTTTTTTAGGCTTTGGCTCAACATCAATCAAGACTACAAAAAGGATCCATATTTCCGTTCCATTCTCCATTTGCTGAAAAGCTGCTCGTATTTGACTACCACAATAATATTTCAGAGCCACGTAAATTACACAAACCACAATTCTTCCTTCACCTTGAAGGGAATCAATATACTTACGAAATCCACAGACAGCACTTTACGTACTCAGCTATAAAGAACAAAAAAGACATATATCATCAATATTAACATATCATCGCATATTGGAAGCCAATGGTTCAACAATCGTATTATCGCATCCTGTTTTCAAGATTCCAAATTTACTCATTCCTTTCTCAGAGTTCTCCTATCTTAAAATATTCATACAGCATACTATAGTAAGAGATCCTCATTTATACTGACAGATATAGAATAGTAATAGATAGATAGTAGCACTGAAAGCAGAAAATCGGAAACAAGGCTACTAACAGCTGGGGACCTGGGTTTGCCAGACCCATAATACCCACAGATCGGATATTCCCCTGAGTTTATGCACTAATTCAGCAACGATCTTGCTTTCCTCAGGAGCGACTCTTTTCAATTTACACACAAAAAAAAACATAAACAGCATTTTACTCGTTCACAAAGAAACCTTTTATCTTCACGTTTGAATCAAACTAAATCCTAATTGCACAAGGAGAGAAAAAAATTAAAACATCACTTCAATCCATCACATAGAAACATCTTTATCATTAATTTTTACCAACATATTATTCAAAATGCATACGTCACAAATTTAAACTAATCAATTCTTTCTCCTCACCGTCCTCTCTACTTCTCACTGTCCTTTCTAGTCATTTGCCATGTCGCTCATTTCTTCCGATTGGGTGCCTTCTGCGCTGATCGTTTGTCATTGCCGGTTTTGTTCATTTCCATTTGCCGGATTATTTCTAGGGTTGGCCGGCCGAATTTAGACATCATGAGGTGCTCCGCCTACAGTCCTATTCCCACCGTATTCTTCGTATCGATTCTGGTTGCCGTACCTGTAGCGTTCACGATCTTGTCCACGTCCTCGATCATTTCTGTTGTTCCACCTGTGTTCGCGACTGTCACCCCAGTTTCTATACGGCCTGTCCCGATTATTGTTCCGTTCGCGTCGCGACGACCAGTCACGCCCTTGATTAGTACTACGGCCACGACTGCGATCGCGCTGCTGTGCCCCGTAATAACTTTGTGCCTGATTAGGCGGGCATTCTGCTGTATTATATTCCAAATCTTGGAGAAGTGTTTTAAACGTTTCCACGTCCTCTTTGCATCGTCCCGCAAGAATGACGTGCCGCAAGTGCATCGGCAATTTGGTGATGCATATCCTAATTAGTTCCGCAGGCCCGTATGGGTCGTATAAAAATTGATTTGCCTGCAGCATGTGGTCGAACAGACGTGCAGGGCTGCCGAAACCAGACTGGTTCAAATTTGGCAGCATAATTATGCCATGTTTGACCCTATCTTGTGCCGCTTCCGACCAATAGGCGGACAGAAAGGCTTGTCGAAACTCCCGAGTGGAGTTGCAGTGACGCGCTGCCGACCTCATGCGAATCGCCGGTTCGCCTTCCAAATAGCCACACATATATTCTATCTTATGTGAACTTGCCCAGTCGGGAGGAAGACAGAACTCAAATTGCTCGAGCCATGCTCGTGGATGTATTCCTTTTTGCGAATTTCGGAATATCTCAAACTTTCTCAACGTAAGGAAATGTTTGAAATCAAATCCCCGCATTTCCTCCTGGCGAGGCCCTTGAATGTTTCTATTATTCTCATGTCTGCCCCTCAAATTACATTCTTCCCTGTCGTTAAAATCTCCCTCGTGGCCGGAGTCCCTCTCTGCACTGTTCGTACGGCTATTTTTAATGCTATTGACGAGTTCGGAATCACACGCCATGCGGTTTTCCAGATGCGCCACGCGTTCTTGCAATTCGCCTGTTACAGCTCTGTTTTGCCTGTTCACTTCGAACTGTCCCTTCTGAAATCTCAGAAGAGAACGCACTTCTTCGGTCTCTGCGGCCGCTACCGGTGTAGTATTGTTCTCGCTTTCCGTCACCTTCATCGTGCCTACAATGTCCGCTAATGCCGCAATCTTATCATCAATTTGTCTCTTGTCCTCCGCCCCAGTCTGCTTCAATTGTTCTATTTGCTGTTCCAACGCGTGGATCGCTAAACTGTTGTCCGCTATTGTGTTGCTAACGGACGTGGGACAATGCGTTTCCGCCTCTTGGACACTCGACAGTACCTGCTGGTGTTCCCTTTGGCATTCTTCCCTCAGCTCTTGGAAATTCCTAAGTAGCCGTTCTTCGCTTTCTTTAGATTCGGTATCGCCCCTACGCTTGCTCTGTTCTAAAGCTTGCAGACGATCATCGATTTGTTCAAATGTACGGCCTAATTCTTTCATAATATCACTTTTTATCTCACTTGCCAGATTGTTTATTCTTTGTGAGATATCATCGGACACTCTCTGCATTTGTCTGCTGGATTAGTTTTTCGTCTATTTGTTCGCCTAGCTCCCGGATCGATTTTTCGGATGATTCTTTTTGTTCTCGGAACGATTTTTCAAATGATTCTTTATTTTGTTGCAATAAGGCTTTCATGAGTTCTGCCAAATCAATTTGGTTAGTTGGAGGCAAATGAATTTGTGGCTCTGATGTGAGCCCGTTCGTCCTGTCTTGCATTTCGTCTGAAGTATTCCCCATTGCATTTTCGGAACCGCCCGACGCGTTAACATTCGAAATTAAATTATCCCCTTGGTCCATGTTGCTTAGGTTGTGGGACCGCTTACTTTTAGTTTGGTTACGTGTCTGCATTAGCGCAATTTATAACCGGTATGCGACACACTAATCACAATAAATGTGTCCCACAAAAATTACGACAGTCACACGAAAGATACCCAACCTAGTACGCACTTTTTCACACGCAAAACAAATTTTTATCTTAGAACGAAACAGTGGAATTTACAAGCGAGAATAAAAAACACACAGACATATGAAACACACAAGTATAAAAAACCAAACAAGACAAACAACGCAACGCCGATCAACAACGCCGTGAATCTTTTGAAAGTCTGCTCGGAAACAACACAGAAGTTGTTTGAGCGCTGTAGGAAAAAATATTAAGATTATAACACGCTCGCAATCTAACGTTTCAGAGATTCCAGAGTCTAGCGGAATCACAGAACAGGGTCGCCATGTGTAATATTGTAACTCTTAATTTGCTATGCTGAATTCGTAAGATTGACAATGAAAGTGGGTTAAAAGCCGTGATCTGTCTGGGGACGTTAACCGTGGATTACTGGGCAACTGTTTCATCAGATATTTAGTCTTGGTTTACCTCCCAGACTAACATTAATGGTAATCTTTTAATAGTCATACAAAACCGGTAATATATATATATATAAAGGATAATTTAAATAAAAAGAAAGAAATCAGTTTATATTTGGAAATTTATTTTAAGATTGTTCATTAAAATTTCAGCGTATTATACGTGAGTTATAACTGAGCTGGTGCCTTATTTACGATTAAAAAAAAATGTGAGATTGTAATTTTACGGAACACATAAAATATGGAGCCAAGATTGGGAGACTGTATACAACACTGCATTCATAAAATCACACACGAAGAACATTGACATAAGCAAGAAGAAATTAACCACAACCAACAGATTCAGTTTTTACCCAAAGAAATTACGTTCATACCACAATCCTGTCCGTCATGTAATTACCACACACTGGTTTACTAAATTCATATTAACTCTTTGTGAAGTCTTCGCAAAAAGAATAGCTGAGGGCTACTTTGATGATTACACCACATGCTCCACGTGGTCAACTTGGTTTACACAAAGCGTACAACTCCACAGTAATTTTGATAATTAAAATAAATTAGATCGAAAAGCAATTGACAAAAGAAAAACCTTGAACTGGTTACTAACGTCTTACTATTAACCTGATGGGTCAAACAGTTGTATAAGCACGTGGTACTGGTCTCGCAAAGTACACCACACGTGGGTTGAACATAAAGAAAAGCATAAAGAAAAGTTGCTATATTAAAAAAAATATTCTCAAGACGAGACGTTATAATCTCACGCACATTCGGATTTAAGATTGATGAACTTAGTTAGAGTTACTGATCAACACGTGGTTCCACTTTACTCACAAAGTAGTAACAAAGCAACTACCGAAAAATAATCTGAACTTCACACGATAATTACACTGCGCTGCAATTTAAGATAACATCGGATATTTTAGACCTAAACCCGAAATAAAAGTGATTAAATTTTCAGTTAGGCTGAACTTAAGAAATCCATTGTCCTACGGACTTAACAGACACGCGCTTAGCCGGAGATCTTACCGCTTCAGACGCTCGCCACGGCCACACTGCAACTGCTCTACTGCCGAGCGTGCTTCCTGAGGGAGGCTCACAAAGACCAACGGAAGTGGCCAGAGGGGCAGCTTCCTATACCAACATGACAACGGACGGACAGGACCATATTAAGGATAGAAACCGCTTTGCTTTTAGGAAGCGTAGCTACCTGTTCCGACGTTGGTCCTACTGTTCTCTAGCAGACAGCCTTGTCTGCTACCCTCAAGCATGCAACTAGAAATACATATGCTCATTCATCCTCTCACACAAAAGGGAAGGGGGATGACAGTATCTTATCATATACAGTATATAAAAGAAAGCGGATGTAGGTTCCGTATGAGACTGTGTGACATGAATTACATATAAGAATTACATATAAACTGTGCTTTAAAGTGTAGTAGTGTGACAGATCGTTCTTGTTTATGTGTAAAAGTAACACGTTCCACTGCTCAGTCTCCTCCCAGATAGTCAGAAACGCCACAGTACATTTAGAAGAGGAATTTATTCCATAAATGTCAACAGATTTAAGAAATTAAACATGAAAGGAATCCAACAGAGACCTTTCAGTGTGTCATTTCCTAATCTAATTCCCTCAGCATCACCCGACTTAATTCGACTACATTCCATTATCCTCGTTTTGCTTTTGTTTATGTTCATCTTATATCCTCCTTTCAAGACACTGTCCATTCCATTCAACTGTTCTTCCAAGTCCTTTGCTGTCTCTGACAGAATTACAATGTCATCGGCGAACCTCAAAGTTTTTATTTCTTCTCCATGGATTTTAATACGTACTCCGAAATTTTCTTTTGTTTCCTTTACTGCTTGCTCAATATACAGATTGAATAACATCGGGGAGAGGCTACAACCCTGTCTTACTCCCTTCCCAACCACTGCTTCCCTTTCATGTCCCTCGACTCTTATAACTGCCATCTGGTTTCTGTACAAATTGTAAATAGCCTTTCGCCCCCTGTATTTTACCCCTGCCACCTTTAGAATTTGAAAGAGAGTATTCCAGTCAACATTGTCAAAAGCTTTCTCTAAGTCTACAAATGCTAGAAACGTAGGTTTGTCTTTCCTTAATCTTTCTTCTAAGATAAGTCGTAAGGTCAGTATTGCCTCACGTGTTCCAGTATTTGTACGGAATCCAAACTGATCTTCCCCGAGATCGACTTCTACTAGTTTTTCCATTCGTCTGTAAAGATTTCGTGTTAGTATTTTGCAACTGTGGCTTATTAAACTGATTGTTCGGTAATTTTCACATCTGTCAACACCTGCTTTCTTTGGGATTGGAATTATTATATTCTTCTTGAAGTCTGAGGGTATTTCGCCTGTCTCATACATCTTGCTCACCAGATGGTAGAGTTTTGTCAGGACTGGCTCTCCCAAGGCCGTCAGTAGTTCCAATGGAATGTTGTCTACTCCGGGGGCCTTGTTTCGACTCAGGTCTTTCAGTGCTCTGTCAAACTCTTCACGCAGTATCGTATCTCCCATTTCATCTTCATCTACATCCTCTTCCATTTCCATAATATTGTCCTCAAGTACATCGCCCTTCTATAGACCCTCTATATACTCCTTCCACCTTGCTGCTTTCCCTTCTTTCCTTAGAACTGGGTTTCCATCTGAGCTCTTGATGTTTATACACGTGGTTCTCTAATCTCCAAAAGTCTCTTTTATTTTCCTGTAGGCAGTATCTATCTTACCCCTAGTGAGATAAGCCTCTACATCCTTACATTTGTCCTCTAGCCATCCCTGCTTAGCCATTTTACACTTCCTGTCGATCTCATTTTTGAGACGTTTGTATTCCTTTTTGGCTGCTTCATTAACAGCATTTTTATATTTTCTCCTTTCATCAATTAAATTCAATATTTCTTCTGTTACCCAAGGATTTATAAGAGCCCTGGTCTTTTTACCTACTTGATCCTCTGCTGCCTTCACTACTTCATCCCTCAAAGCTACCCATTCTTCTTCTACTGTATTTCTATCCCCCATTCCTCTCAATTGTTCCCTTATGCTCTCCCTAAAACTTTGTACAACCTCTGGTTCTTTCAGTTTATCCAGGTCCCATCTCCTTAAATTCCCACCTTTTTGCAGTTTCTTCAGTTTTAATCTACAGGTCATAAGCAATAGATTGTGGTCAGAGTCCACATCTGCCCCTGGAAATGTCTTACAATTTAAAACCTGGTTCCTAAATCTCTGTCTTAACATTATATAATCTATCTGATACCTTTTAGTATCTCCAGGGTTCTTCCATGTATACAACCTTCTATCATGATTCTTAAACCAGGTGTTAGCTATAATTAAGTTGTGCTCTGTGCAAAATTCTACCAAGCGGATTCCTCTTTCATTTCTTAGCCCCAATCCATATTCACCTACTACGTTTCCTTCTCCCTTTTCCTACACTCGAATTCCAGTCACCCGTGACTATTAAATTTTCGTCTCCCTTCACTATCTGAATAATTTCTTTTATATCATCATACATTTCTTCAATTTCTTCGTCATCTGCAGAGCTAGTTGGCATATAAACTTGTAGTACTTTAGTAGGCGTGGGCTTCGTGTCTATCTTGGCCACAATAATGCGTTCACTATGCTGTTTGTAGTAGTTTACCAGCATTCCTATTTTCCTATTCATTATTAAACCTACTCCTGCATTACCCCTATTTGACTTTGTGTTTATAACCCTGTAGTCACCTGACCAGAAGTCTTGTTCCTCCTGCCACCGAACTTCACTAATTCCCACTATATCTAACTTTAACCTATCCATTTCCCTTTTTAAATTTTCTAACTTACCTGCCTGATTAAGGGATCTGACATTCCACGCTCCGATCCGTAGGACGCCAGTTTTGTTTCTGCTGATAACGACATCCTCTTGAGTAGTCCCCGCCCGGAGATCCGAATTGGGGACTATTTTACCTCCGGAGTATTTTACCCAAGAGGACGCCATCATCATTTAATCATACAGTAAAGCTGCATGCCCTCGGGAAAAATTACGGCCGTAGTTTCCCCTTGCTTTCAGCCGTTCGCAGTACCAGCACAGCAATGCCGTTTTGGTTATTGTTACAAGGCCAGATCAGTCAATCATCCAGACTGTTGCCCGTGCAACTACTGAAAAGGCTGCTGCCCCTCTTCAGGAACCACACGTTTGTCTGGCC
This sequence comes from Schistocerca cancellata, assembly GCF_023864275.1. Classification (NCBI taxonomy): domain Eukaryota; kingdom Metazoa; phylum Arthropoda; class Insecta; order Orthoptera; family Acrididae; genus Schistocerca; species Schistocerca cancellata. The sequence goes on along the minus strand of NC_064626.1, from coordinate 47,727,482 downwards.
TCTCAACAGATACCCCTCCGCCCTCCGTTGTGGTTGTACCTACGGTACGGCCATCTGTATCGCTGAGGCACACAAGCCTCCCCACCAACGGCAAGGTCCATGGTTCATGGGTGGGGGGGGGGGGGGGTGCCATACCTTAGCGAAAGATATTACGGAGAACCCGGGAATATTACGGCCCTATGTAAAACCGCTAAGGGTGTCGAAGCTTCAAACGGAATGACTCGTCCAGTGTGGTGTGGCATACAGGACAAAAAAGGAAAGCTCAAGCTTTAAATTTTGAGTTAGAAAAATCCACATGCAGGAAGATGGTTAAAGAGATAACGTCGTTTGACCGTTACACAGTCTTCCCGTATGACCTTGTGAACGTTGATTGCATTTATCGCGGGTCTCTCGTCCAGTCCCAAACGACTGCAAAATAGCTCAGGTTGAATGACACCTGTTTCAATTTATTTTAGAGAAAGTAGATTTGTAATGCTGTTTGTATTTTTAATGTTAAATCGTCTGTCAGATGCTAGACTTTGGGCTTCCTGTTATGGATGGTGAGCATACCACACTTATAACCTGATAGCTTTAGTAACGCTAACGGTTGATGACAAAATCCTACAAGGAGACTGCATAGAGAAATCTAGCTGCAAGAATTCTAATAAAACTGTGCCTTGTCTGAAACTTATTAACATCACAAAATCTAAATACGAACATTGACAATAAAATGATTATTTTTAACTGAAGATGGTCCTCGTGAAATTCAATTAAAAGCAAAACTTGTTTTCTAATCTATTTGGCTTACCTGGGTCGCCGTACAAATTAATATCGAGACGCGCTGCAACTAGGAGATCAGAGTTAGCAGAATGTAACTACTAAGACACGCAAAGGTGCGATGCGTTCTCTAAAAAACCATTGCTATCGTTCTTAGTTAATAAATTAATTGCAAATTTATTGAAATCTATTTTCAAATATTATGATTTTGGTTGGTCAATGCCATTTAGTTCATACAGCCCAGAGTCAATCTTTTACCATTTGACTTCATAACATTTAACGCAGCTTCCATGACAGTTAAGCTTTCTCTGAAATAATGTAAAAATAATCTAAACATTACAAAAATTATACTTCAGGTGTATAATCTTTCCTTGAACGAAAATCCAAACTCAAGTTCTTAAATCCATTTTTCTCACAATTATCGATAAACTGATAAGCAAACACATTTCTGATCTAGATGTTTGATGAAACAAGAACGCTGCATTATCAAACCGCTGCGGCAAATAAAACATACTTAGTCATTCTTCAAAAAGAGTATAATCTTACCAATGTAAGAATCAGTTCCCTCCACATAAATCTTCCAGTAACCCATACTATCATTCCCAAACCTCTCTATCGTTTGCTGGATACTGCTTCTAAACCAGGACTCGACCGTTCTCCTCCAACATCAAAGCTCTACTGTCTGCCTTGCTCTCCTGTACTATCCTCGCGATCATCAGAGATATCAGGCGCCCGTCTTCACAGAGCAAAGATCACCTCGGACACATCGCTGAGTAGCGCAGATTCTCTGCTGCACAACGTTTACAAACCATGGGCAAGTCATGCACCAATCGCAGGCTCAAAATCCACGATGACTCGGTGGATAAAGACAATGCTCTTGATCTGTCAGCGTTCGGTGCACGTTTTTCAGCATAAGCATCATTGTCAGTAGTATATCTTAGGAACTCCAGACACTGTTTAGATTCCCATCAACAAAAGAGGAGACAGAGTTTTTGGAAGATATCCTACTAGAGATATGGTAGCAACGTGACTGATGTCCTCCTTTTTTAATTTCGGACCCCTTTCAGGGAGCGTCTAGAAAGCATAGGAGCGGTAGAATGAAATTTTCACTGTACAGCGGAGTGTGCGCTGATATGAACCTTCCTGGAAGATTAAAACTGTGTGCCGGACCGAGACTCGAACTCGGGACCTTTGCCTTTCGCGGGCAAGTGCTCTACCATCTGAGCTACCCAAACACGACTCACGCCCCGTCCTCACAGCTTTACTTCTGCCAGTGCCTCGTCTCCTACCTTCCAAACTTTACAGAAGCTCTCCTGCGAACCTTGCAGAACTAGCACTCCTGAAAGAAAAGATATTGCGGAGACGTGGCTTAGCCACAGCCTGCGGGATGTTTCCAGCGAAAGGCAGGCACTTTCATCACTGGCGAAAATTAAAACAACAGGTCAATAAAGAAAAATCGACGACTCCCGAAGACTTTAAATGCCTTATAACACTGGCCTTATAACGAAATTCAACGCACAGTATTGTTTCTCCAGAATCACTTTATAGCGTATAGCAAACCTCAAGGTCAACATTGTAAGCTTTTCGAATGACAGTCACGATAACCATTAAATTCAAAGAAATAATATCGACAGAAATTGAAAGACTTATAATAATTAAATCAACAAACAACAGAACTGGTCCCCCATGTAACAGAAAAGAGTTTAGAACACTGTGTTCGTTTAAATTTGGCATGCTATATCCCTTGTTTCTGTAACAAAGTCTCTAAGGCGAAATTTAGCGCGGACTTCAGTGCGAGATGATTATAATACACTCCTGGAAATGGAAAAAAGAACACACTGACACCGGTGTGTCAGACCCACCATACTTGCTCCGGACACTGCGAGAGGGCTGTACAAGCAATGATCACACGCACGGCACAGCGGACACACCAGGAACCGCGGTGTTGGCCGTCGAATGGCGCTAGCTGCACAGCATTTGTGCACCGCCGCCGTCAGTGTCAGCCAGTTTGCCGTGGCATACGGAGCTCCATCGCAGTCTTTAACACTGGTAGCATGCCGCGACAGCGTGGACGTGAACCGTATGTGCAGTTGACGGACTCTGAGCGAGGGCGTATAGTGGGCATGCGGGAGGCCGGGTGGACGTACCGCCGAATTGCTCAACACGTGGGGCGTGAGGTCTCCACAGTACATCGATGTTGTCGCCAGTGGTCGGCGGAAGGTGCACGTGCCCGTCGACCTGGGACCGGACCGCAGCGACGCACGGATGCACGCCAAGACCGTAGGATCCTACGCAGTGCCGTAGGGGACCGCACCGCCACTTCCCAGCAAATTAGGGACACTGTTGCTCCTGGAGTATCGGCGAGGACCATTCGCAACCGTCTCCATGAAGCTGGGCTACGGTCCCGCACACCGTTAGGCCGTCTTCCGCTCACGCCCCAACATCTTGCAGCCCGCCTCCAGTGGTGTCGCGACAGGCGTGAATGGAGGGACGAATGGAGACGTGTCGTCTTCAGCGATGAGAGTCGCTTCTGCCTTGGTGCCAATGATGGTCGTATGCGTGTTTGGCGCCGTGCAGGTGAGCGCCACAATCAGGACTGCATACGACCGAGGCACACAGGGCCAACACCCGGCATCATGGTGTGGGGAGCGATCTCCTACACTGGCCGTACACCACTGGTGATCGTCGAGGGGACACTGAATAGTGCACGGTACATCCAAACCGTCATCGGACCCATCGTTCTACCATTCCTAGACCGGCAAGGGAACTTGCTGTTCCAACAGGACAATGCACGTCCGCATGTATCCCGTGCCACCCAACGTGCTCTAGAAGGTGTAAGTCAACTACCCTGGCCAGCAAGATCTCCGGATCTGTCCCCCATAGAGCATGTTTGGGACTGGATGAAGCGTCGTCTCACGCGGTCTGCACGTCCAGCACGAACGCTGGTCCAACTGAGGCGCCAGGTGGAAATGGCATGGCAAGCCGTTCCACAGGACTACATCCAGCATCTCTACGAATCTCTCCATGGGAGAATAGCAGCCTGCATTGCTGCGAAAGGTGGATATACACTGTACTAGTGCCGACATTGTGCATGCTCTGTTGCCTGTGTCTATGTGCCTGTGGTTCTGTCAGTGTGATCATGTGATGTATCTGACCCCAGGAATGTGTCAATAAAGTTTCCCCTTCCTGGGTCAATGAATTCACGGTGTTCTTATTTCAATTTCCAGGAGTGTATAAGCGCTAGGCAGAAGATAGTACAAGGCGCGAATATGGACACACACCGCTGCTGCCACTCGCCGAGGGAGAGGATAACAGCATAATCGCGATAACCGTGGGAGACTAAACACAGAATAGCAACCAAGGTTTAATCGAACGCATAACACGAGTCAGCCACGGCCCTCTACCTTTCCGATAAACTGAACGCAGACTAGTACAAAAAGATCTCTCAACACGTCTTCCTACACAGTGAAGGATATGTAGTTACCGACTTCGTCTTATTATGCGATTTAGAGATCATGTGGTTCCGAAACATTTTGCGCACGGTGTTGGGAACAACACTGGTTTACAATTTGGTTCCGCTGACCTGTTCTATGGCCAGCCATGGCACCGGACATCACTACTTCTTCTGGGGCCATGCGATGGAGCCTATTTTACGTGTGTCACGGCGATGCTGATACCGACGTCGTTACTACGATTGTCGCAACCGCGGAAGCAGTACGCCGAACTGTTGAGATTCTTGAGTGTGCAAGGCAGCCGATGGTGATTCGCCGCTCTCGTACACTCTGTTGAAAATATCGACTTCCACGACTACAGCATACTCTGTAAGCGTGCTGTTTCGACCTCGTTAGGTACAGGAAGGTCTACTGTACGCTGACAGAACTGAAGACGCTGGTATAAAACTGTACGTTTCGCCTGAGATTTTGTTGCTTTACTTTGTGTTTTGAGTGGTTCATTTTGATGATTGCGTGGCACAGCCATTATCGCTGTTGTGTACTGTTTTCACATAAACCAAGTTAATTGGAGTAACTAGCAGAATAAATTAAGATACCAGTAAACGAAGAATCATTAAGAAGCAATGTCGCACGTATGGAACAGCGTCAGACTTCTGATACCTTACAAAAGAGTTAACGTGTTAAATATTGTACCCTTTATGGTTGAATGCGTAAAGCTCTGACTATGATAATTTTAGGTTCATCTACAGACTGTTTCCTTTAATTATTTTGTGGGACTATAATCGAGAAAAAGAGTAGAAATTTAGTAGGTGAAAACTTAGGTTTCCTTGAGACAGAGTGCAATGTTTAATATCGACAGCACTTAGAAGTTATGTTTGCGGCTTCATGGGATTCGCTATCATTCGATGTTTGTGAAGTCATATTTGCGAACTATATAACGTACAATGATGACATAATCCTACGATTACTGTTTGCAAAAGGTGCTGCAAACGTATTTAGTAATAAATTAGAATATCATGCTTGATTCTGAACGTTTACTGAATGAATGACGGTAATTTGGGAAGGGTGGGGTGGGGGGCAGGGGGAGGAAGACTGACAGGGAAAAATTGTGTGATGTGTTCTTTTGGAACTTACCAAGTGCTCTGATTCTCAATTACTGGATGAATTAGCGCTTCGTGAGCTTTGTTGCCTTAAGATACAGATTTGTAGACAGTTTTCAACTGTGACAATTGTCTTACTGCGTTAAACGTTGAAAAAATTTCAATGCTGCCATAATCCGATTATTACGATATGTAACGTTATCTTCAAATTCGGTCACTAATTACACGAAATATTGAAGGTCATATTTCTGTTTCCCTAGGATCTGCAACTGGAACTGTGCGACATGAACTCTGAACCATGAATCGATTTATCAGTTTAGTGATACAGATGAGATAGCGCAAACCAACACGCACTGGTGTGTCGATGCTATAACCACAAGTCTGACTGCCTGCAGTGTGTGGGATGATTCTCATTGATTATGTGACTGGGCCTTATGTTATTTCCGATAAGCTGAACGGAGCCCTGTAAAAAAATTTCCTTGAACAAATCCTCCCACATCTCCTAGAGGACTTGTAGCTAAGCTATTTATCACATTGTCTGGGAACCGATACCTTCGAACCACACACTTGTGCTCGACGTCATGAACTCTACTGATTTACGGTTTGCCCACGATTGTTGTGTTTCCTGTCCAACTCGGTCGCCAGAAATAATAATGGAAATGCTATGGCCATCGTCTTCCGTGGATATGTGAAGGGCGCAGCTTTCGTAAATCTGGTCGATACTGACAGGGAACCTACTTGCTATGATTAGTGCACTACTTCCGCTGCTGCGTTAAATTCCGAGGATTCTTCAGCTTGAAATAAAGTCGGTTGTGCGTCACTGTGCCACTCTGCCAAGTTACTGAAGGTCGACTTTTTGACAATACACGTAAGGGAACGTTCTTGCAACCGTTGGCGTACCGTGGACCCTACGGTACGTAACAGATCAGGTTAAAGACACTTTGATCACGGCAGGCATCTTCCGTCTCAGAGTTGTTGCGTTACTCTGTGTTTTGAGTTGTTGGTTGCGGCGATTGTATATTACCCGCCTTATCGCTGTTGTGAATGTATTCTCGCATAAAACAAAGTAACTCGATTAAATAACTGAATAAAACATCTAACAGAGCTTACAGGATGTAATCAGTAATGTTTTAGGTCCAAATTATACTGAAGATGGAACTCGGAGCCAGTAAACAATTTCAAAAATATACCAACATTTATTGGGATATGAAAAATCGCAGGCTGATATTCCATGGTGACATTAAAAAAAATGGAACCATTCCATTTCGCTAGACAGGTTGTGCAATTTTACGAAACCTGTAGTAAAGCTAAAAATAAAAGAATACAAGGGATCGGCAGACCTAGAGGTAGCAGGAATAACACAACTCATGTGCCAGACAGAAAAGAAGTTGCAAAAAATTCGCGATTGGCTAGTTGTTTTGGCAGTAGAGCCCAATAATATTACAGCAAGTTGGTCTGACTAATTCATTCAGAATGGGCTCTTCATCGCTAAAGTAATATGGGCGGAAAGAAAAATTATAACGAAACTGAGAAAATGCTGCCCATTGTTCGGTCCAGTAAGGTCCACACGTGAATTACAGAAATGTATTACTGGTAAGTGGCTAAGAGATCATGCGTCCATTGGGCCAAAATTCACAGAAAATATCGCTGATTAATCTCCGCAACTTTGAATGAATTTTAAAAAAAGAGTGAGACCGGTACAATGTATTTCTTTTCATTATATTCTTAAATGGTTCAAATGGCTCTGAGCACTATGGGCATTAACATCTGAAGTCATCAGTCCCCTAGAACTTAGAACTAATTAAACCTAACTAACCTAAGGACATCACACACATCCGTACCCGAGACAGAATTTGAACCTGCGACCGTAGCGTTCGCGCGGTTCCAGACTGAAGCGCATAGAACCGCTCGGCCACATCGGACGGCCATTATATTCTTAGTCGTCGCACATATGCCCATGTCTTGTAACCGTTCAACGGAGAAACGGTAACAGCATCGTTAAAATTACTTTGTGAGCTGCAACGAATGTCTTACCTCACACGTTGGTGTAAAGGTGCTGGGTTCAGACATTGAGAACATTCAGTTTGTATTGTCAGCTAGTTCAACTTGCCTGAGTAAACAATACCTCTGTCCAGTTGCCAGATGTCACTGCACTAAGGCTCAATACATACACTGACAAAACTCAGGGGGCAGCGATATGCACCTATACAGATGCCGACAGTATCGCTTGCACAAGGTATTAAAGGACAGTGCACTGTCGGAGTTGTCAGTTGTACTCAGGCGATTAACGTGAAAGTGTTATGTGTCGACAGAAGTGCCGACACAGTGTTATTTTGAAGGGGCCGAATAGGCACGCTATAAGCTCACCCAGAATATCGTGAAGTCTGAAACAGGATGCTCAATGAATGCTAATAAGAAAAGTACGTTGCTTTGGGAATACTTAACTTTAATCCATCCTTTTGGTATACATCGTTTATGGTGAATACAAGTAAGACTCTCTCCAGATATGGTTAACTGCGCCTTGCTAGGTCGTAGCTATGGACTTAGCTGAAGGCTATTCTAACTGTCTCTCGGCTAATGAGAGGAAGGCTTCGTACGTCTAGTCGCTAGCAATGTCGTCCGTACAACTGGGGCGAGTGCTAGTCCGTCTTTCTAGACCTGCCATGTGGTGGCGCTAGGTCTGCAAGTACTAACAGTGGCGACACGCGGGTCCGACATGTACTAATGGACCGCGGCCGATTTAAGCTACCACCTAGCAAGTGTGGTGTCTGGCGGTGACACCACAGAAAGCGTTTCCGACGTGTTAATGCCCAAACGACTGGAATTAACAGACATTGAACGTGGGAGGATAGTCGGAGCTAGACGCAGGGCACAATCCATTTCGAAAATGGTTTCAGAATTCAGTATTCCGAGATCCACATTGTCAAGAGTCTACCGAGAATATCAAATTTCAAGCATTAAGGCATTACCTCTCACTACGACGGCGTTCACATTGTGGCATTTCTCTGGCGCGTTGCGTATCCGGCACTATCGATAGCGACTTGTATTTGTGTATCCGTCTGGTTCGGCCTGCGCAGGCGCTGCGGCGGCTGCTGCCCTCTGGAGCGTTTTTTGCGGGGGGCCGCGCGCGCTCGGCTCGGCAGTTGGATTCGCACGGAGCTGGTGGTGTTTTGCCTTCGGCCCCGGCACGGAGGTGTGGTCTCGTTGTTGGCAGGCCTCGTTGATTTGGCCGTAGGGTGGCGTAGCGTGGCGTGTTGGTGACGTGCTGTAGTGGACAACTGATGGATCCCCGCACGCGATCGCTCGAGGTTCTCCGCCTCTGAAAAGGGTGCCACGATATCGCTTGGGTTTCCGCACCCAGCAGTTGTGAGGACTGCAGGGCAGGCTTCCTGTGCGTTTGCTCTGCCCGGTCTGCGTGGCGGGGTTCGTTTCACCTTACTTCAGCTGTTGTTTATATTTTCTGCGTGATTCCATTTCGCCGGAGTCTAGGTGTCGAGTTTTCTGCTGGGGTTGTACCCGGTCGTCGCCCCCGTTTTCCCGCCCGTGGGGCAGCCGTATCTGTTGGTGGGAATTATTTGGCAGTGTGTGCTTTGCGTGGACCCGGTGTGCTCACGCGCCCTGATTCTGACTTGAAATTACTGTTGTCAGGCTGGCTCGGTTGCTGCAGTGTGTGTTATTGGTTTCCTGGCTTGCTGGGACTGCGCGCGCGCCTGTTCCGTTTTGTGATGTGCCAGTAGTCTGATATACAGGGTTATTACAAATGATTGAAGCGATTTCACATCTCTACAACAACTTTATTAGTTGAGATATTTTCACAATGCTTTTTACACATATACAAAAACTCAAGTTTTTTTTAGGCATTCACAAATGTTCGATATGTGCCCCTTTAGTGATTCGGCAGACATCAAGCCGATAATCAAGTTCCTCCCACTCTCGGCGCAGCATGTCCCCATCAATGAGTTCGGAAGCATCATTGATGCGAGCTCGCAGTTCTGGCACGTGTCTTGGTAGAGGAGGTTTACATACTGAATCTTTCACATATCCCCCCAGAAAGAAATCGCATGGGGTTAAGTCGGGAGAGCGTGGAGGCCATGACATGAATTGCTGATCATGATCTCCACCACGACCGATCCATCGGTTTTCCAATCTCCTGTTTAAGAAATGCCGAACTGGCATTCTGCTTTAGCCTTTTCCGTAAGATTTTCCAAACCGTCGGCTATGGTACGTTTAGCTCCCTGCTTGTTTTATTCGTCGACTTCCGCGGGCTACACGTGAAACTTGCCCGCACGCGTTCAACCGTTTCTTCGCTCACTGCAGGCCGACCCGTTGACTTCTCCTCACAGAGGCATCCAGAAGCTTTAAACTGCGCATACCATTGCCGAATGGAGTTAGCAGTTGGTGGATCTTTGTTGAACTTCGTCCTGAAGTGTCGTTGCACTGTTATGACTGACTGATGTGAGTGCATTTCAAGCACGACATACGCTTTCTCGGCTCCTGTCGCCATTTTCTCTCACTGCGCTCTCGAGCGCTCTGGCGGCAGAAACCTGAAGTACGGCTTCAGCCGAACAAAACTTTATGAGTTTTTCTACGTATCTGTAGTGAGTCGTGACCATATGTCAATGAATGGGGCTACAGTGAATTTATGAAATCGCTTCAATCATTTGTAATAGCCCTGTATATATGTGTGCTTGTTAAGTTGCTAGCAATCGCTTTTAGCATTGTGCTTACTTATTTTTATTTAAATTGCTGGGCATTTTGATTTGCCTGGTCTTTTACCTTTATTTATTTGTAGTGTCAATTCAGCCTAAGATGATGCCCAAGGTGCTAGCATTTGATTTTAGCTTCGTGTATACTTCATCCTATTTACATTCTTGGGCATTGCCATTTGCTTGTTCTTTTACTCTTATTTATTTGTTGTGCCAGTTAGCCCTAAGATGATGTCAGACCTTGGTATCTGTCAACCTCATTTTGGCTACTAGCGCTCAGATGCAATATTGCCGGGCCTATCCCGGATTTTGTCATTAATTGAGATCCTTTTATACTGTATTTTATTCGTAGGTTTAGCAAGTGCACTTGCGTATGGTATTTATTATGTCTTCCTCCTTCGTGTAAACTGATTTTGGTAAGATTGCTAGGTGGCCTGTGTTCTTTTATTACCTATGTAAGTTTGCCCGCTGCCGCAGTCATAACATGTTTTGACCGGCAAGCGGCCCATGTTGGCTAGAGTTTGAATGTGGTCTGCGCTGTGGAAATCAGCAAACTTTCTGTAAGGAAGCAAATGTTGGGCTTTGCCGAACAAATATTTATTATTTGAGCTAGTCATGTACGTGTTGTTGTGTTAAGGGTTTTAGGGCATATTTAATTGAGATACCTTTTGGAAATTTTATCACTCTTTTAAAGAAGGTATCGGAAGGAGTAACTTCGACTGACAATTTAATTGTAAATTATACATTTGTGCTTCACATTATAAAATTTAACTGTATTAGGTGAAAGTATGTAGTTTAATGCACAATGGTTATTTGTTAATGTATCAAATTGTAAACAGTTTTGTTTGGCAGTGATTCAAACGACACAAATAAGTTTCTCTGTTCATCTGTGGCATATGACATTTTTATTACCTCATGTTGTAAGCAGCTTGATTTGTTTGTGTCACTGTAATTTGTAGGCCACAGTGTAATTTATTACAATTAATTAATTGTTTTGGGGAAATAAACCTTGAAATGTATGTCCTCTTTTCATTAACCGAATCCCATCCAAATCGTCCGCTCACACTTAACAACCAACCGCGGCGTTCGCGTAGAGTTGTCGGTGCTGACAGACTAGCAACACAGCGTGAAATAACCGCGGGATTCACGTTGGACATACGACGAACGTATACGTTAGTATATTAGAGCAGAGCAGCGAAATGTGTCGTTAATGGGCGACGGCAGTAGACGGCCGATGCGAGTGACTTTGCTAAAAGCACGACATCACCTACGGCGCCTCCCCTGGCTTCGTAACCTTATCGGTTGGACCCTTGACGATTGGAACACAGTGGCCTGGTGAGATGAGTCGCAATTTCAGCTAGTAAGAGCTGATGATATTGTTCGAAGTCATAGACCAAAGTTGTCAAGAAGGCAGTGTGCATGTTGGTGGTGGCCCGATAACAGTGTGGGCTCTGTTTACATGGATTCTCTTATACAAGTGAACCTATCATTTACTGGAAATAGGCTACTTTGGGACCATTTTCAGCCATTCATGAACTTAATGTTTCCGAACAACCATGGAATTTTTATTGGTAACAGAGTGTCATGAAGAAGGGCCACAGTTGTCCGCGATTGTTTTGAAGAACATTCTGGAGAATCGGAGGGATAATTTAGTCACTCAGATCGCTCTACACCAATCCCATCGAACGTCTATGGGATACAGGCGAGAGATCAGTTCGTGCACAAAATGCGACACCAGCAACATTTCCGCAATTATGGACGGGTATAGAGGCAGGATGGCTTAATATCTGTGGTGGGGACTTCCAACGACTTCTTGAGTCCATGCCACATCGAGTTACTGTGATACAACGGGCAACAAGAGATACGACACAACATTAGGAAGTATCCCATGACTTTTGTCACTTCAGTGTATGGTGCCTCTGATCAGAATCGTTTGAACCATTTCGATATTCAGATCGCCCCTCTACGACTCTGCAACTAATGGACTGTGCGCGAGGGACAAGCAAGGAAAGAGAAAGGGTGGGGAGGGGCTTAGAAAGTGACTCGAGGCCGTGGTTCTTGTTGAGGTTCATAATGGTGAGATCAAGGGATCTTTTGAAGAGCGATAACTGAGCCTCTAATTTATAACAAAATATTCCACACAAGCTACTTAATAATGAGCTCACTCACACAATGGAGATGAGTAAATCGTAACATGATATCTGTACAATTACACATTGTTGAAGAGCTTACCTTGGACTTTGCCCCTCAATTTCTGTGAGTGTCTGGTAGCTAACATATCGAAGGTCTCTAAACGCATGGTTCCTTCGAACATGATAATTTCGTCGTTCAGTTGTTATTATGAAAATCCACGCAGGACCCCAAATAACTGCGTCTTGGCTAGGCCATCGTCTGCCAGCAGCAGCAGCACTCCGTCTTCAGGCCACAAGTGGCCCAACGGGACCATCCGACCGCCGTGTCATCCTCAGTGAGGATGCGGATAGGAGGGGCGTGCGGTCAACACACCGCTCTCCCGGTCGTTATGATGGTTTTCTGTGACCGGATCGTTTGCCAGAGCATCCGACAAATGTGCCTATAACCACATGACTAGCATCCCGCCTCGCATTGCTACCAAGACGTATCAAGACGAGCTGCGACATCGACCACCGCAGACGACATGTGCGCCACAAAAGGTGCCACGGCCCACACCGAGGATGAAACCCGTTCCTCAGATCCCCATCGTGGACCCTACAGCTTCGCGTCACGATCGAGCATACTTTACACCTTCTCGTCCCGTCTTAAGGTACTTTCCTGGTTCGCGTCCCGTCCGGAAGTACAGTTACAACGACGCTCCTCTGAACACTTTGCCGAATAGTCCGCCGAATGTTACGGAATGCCCAGTCAGACCGAATGTTCGAAATGCCACCTAGGGAACATTCCCATCTCTCTCGACTAACAAAGTTTGACGATAAGTGGCACAATCTGTTGTGTCTGCAGATTAGCCAACACGACGTACACTAATTTATAGAGGAGGCCGAAATGCACGCGTCAACTCACGCAGGTGGGCGGTAGGTCTGAAACAGGATACGTAATGAATACTATAAAGAAAAGTACGTAGCTGCTGGAATACTTAACTTTAATCCATCATTTGTATACAGCATTCTTGATGATACAAGAGAGACTCTCTCTAGAAATGGTTAATGGCGCATTGCTAGGTCGTAGCCATGGACTTAGCTGAAGGCTATTCTGTCTCTCGGCAAATGAGAGAAAGGCTTCGTCAGTGTAGTCACTAGCAAAGTCGTCGTACAACTGGGACGAGTCCTAGTACGTCTCTCTAGACCTGCCGTGTGGTGGCGCTCGTTCTGCAATTACTGACAGTGGCGACACACGGGTCCGACATGTACTAATGGACCGCGGCCGATTTAAAGCGACCACCTAGCAAGTGTGGTGTCTGGCGGTGACACCACACAATCATCCAGTCTTTAGCTTTAAACAGTTGTATAATATCTTGCTGTGAGGCTTTGGCGACTTCGTATTTCCTGGTAGCTGCCACCATTGCCCAGGGTCAGAGCTACTGCGCCTCTGAAAGATGATGCCAACTACCCCACTAGGGCTAATTTTAACGGCGACATCCAGTCACGAAAGTGAAGCTTCCCATGTCCAACACACGGTCGATGAACTATGAGAGTCACATCCGAGGAAGTGGACGCGAAAAAACAGGAGTGGCCTCCTGCAAGGAAGCATTCCACGACTGATCGTATGATCTTATCTGTACACCAAACTGGGGCCTAGAAATTCCAAGAATATCCACCTTGGTCACTGGCCTGGTACTAGCCGTTATACTTTCAAAATTCCCGGCTGGAGCCTAGTCTACATGCAACTGCCTCTTTACGCCTCCAGGAGAATGTTCTGCTTGGAGATACTGTCTCCTTACAGATACAATTTTAGGACGTGTGAGAGCTCAATGCTACCCGCTATAGCGAGGACGGCCGTGCGTCAAACTCTAGATTCTGACACACACACACACACACACACACACATAAGGACTACCGGCTCAAGCAATTCACTGGGCTGTCGGTTTGTAAGTAGGCTGTTTATGTTTTCTTATTGGCAACGTTACGTAGCGCTCTGTATGAAAATCACTGGCTGTGCTGTGTGCAGTCTGTGGCTAGTTTGGATTGTTGTCTGCCATTGTAGTGTTGGGCAGCGGCAGCTGGATGTGAACAGCGCGTAGCGTTGCGCAGTTGGAGGTGAGCCGCCAGTAGTGGTGGATGTGGAGAGAGAGATGGCGGAGTTTTGAATTTTGTAAGACTGGATGTCAATTATGAATATTAAGGTAAATACATTGTTTGTTCTCTATCAAAATCTTTCATTTGCTAACTATGCCTATCAGTAGTTAGTGCCTTTAGTAGTTTGAATCTTTTATTTAGCTGGCAGTAGTGGCGCTCGCTGCATTGCAGTAGTTCGAGTAATGAAGATTTTTGGTGAGGTAAGTGATTTGTGAAAGGTATAGGTTAATGTTAGTCAGGGCCATTCTTTTGTAGGGATTTCTGAAAGTCAGATTGCGTTGCGCTAAAAGTATTGTGTGTCAGTTTAAGCACAGTCAGGTATAATTTTTCAAAGCGGACGTTTCATATGGCGACCCTGCCAGGATCACAATTGGAATGGAGAGTCTGGAAGAGCCTAAATAGACTTAGATGTCAAATGGGAAGATCACAGGATAACCTGATCAAGTGGGGATACGCCGAAGAAGAGCCCTGCCAATACCATTATTTCTACAAGGACTACAGTGGGTCTACACATTTGCTGACTCACCAGTACCACAATCTCTACCAGGACTACAGTAGTCCTCTGGTGGCCCACCAATACCATACTCTCTACCAAGACTATAGTGGGTCTGCTCTGTGATGACCTACCTACGAATCTTCTTCAAAACGTCGAATGACTCTGCTGTGGGTTTGCTCTGTTGTGGCCCATTACCTGTCAGCATGTCAAGAGTCAGCACTGTTTTTCCGTTGGAAGGATAACACTACTTCTTCAAGACTGCATGGAAATCCACTACTTCTGTGTGCAATTTCTTTTACTAATGAGACTTTGCGAAAAAAAACTGTAATTACTATTATGATGAATGATCAGGACTATCTTTATGGACTGTGAGAAAATTTTAGCTTTTGACCAACATTTCATCAATAAGTGTGTGCATTTGATTTCTTTGTTATTGTAATTACGATTATGAAAAATTTTATCAAATCTGTATTGGCCAGTGCCCAAAACAATTTGTAAAATTTTTTGTGGGGAGCATGGGGTCTATGTAAGTAGGCTGTTTATGTTTTCTTATTGGCAACGTTACGTAGCGCTCTGTATGAAAATCACTGGCTGTGCTGTGTGCAGTCTGTGGCTAGTTTGCATTGTTGTCTGCCATTGTAGTGTTGGGCAGCGGCAGCTGGATGTGAACAGCGCGTAGCGTTGCGCAGTTGGAGGTGAGCCGCCAGTAGTGGTGGATGTGGAGAGAGAGATGGCGGAGTTTTGAATTTTGTAAGACTGGATGTCAATTATGAATATTAAGGTAAATACATTGTTTGTTCTCTATTAAAATCTTTCATTTGCTAACTATGCCTATCAGTAGTTAGTGCCTTCAGTAGTTTGAATCTTTTATTTAGCTGGCAGTAGTGGCGCTCGCTGCATTGCAGTAGTTCGAGTAACGAAGATTTTTGGTGAGGTAAGTGATTTGTGAAAGGTATAGGTTAATGTTAGTCAGGGCCATTCTTTTGTAGGGATATCTGAAAGTCAGATTGCGTTGCGCTAAAAGTATTGTGTGTCAGTTTAAGCACAGTCAGGTATAATTTTTCAAAGAGGACGTTTCAGGTTACCTGAGTCAGCTACGGCACGCGCTCCCACACTGTTCTTAGAAATGCTTTGACGCCCACGTCCTACTGAATGCCGTGCACATACTGAAAAAAAAAAGAAGAAGAAAACACCAGCCAGCTCCAGGTGCAAATCAACTTGCAATAAATGAAAAAAATATTGTGGTATAGAGAAATCATTCAGCAAGATAAATTTGCGTAGCATGCACGTATTGTTCTACTCCGAACTCCAAAAACATTTCTTTACTCCTCACTTGAGTAACTACGAGTAATTCGTAGCACTGTGGATGATAACGAAACCGGTACGCTGGTTCCGGCCTGACAGGGTTCAGTGTCTTCTTGTGGCGAGGGAAGCACGTAGTCCTGCACGTAGCCTGTTAGCTACAAGCTGAAAAACGAACGTATCAGTTCTACGTCCCTTCTGTCACACAGAACACGAAATGTAGTTTGACCAAAGGACCAAACCTTGAAGTATTTCATTGCTAGAGAACTGAGAACCTCAAATGTGGCTTTTCCGAAACTGGTAATTGAGAATTTACTCAATAACACTACCATTTTGAAAAAAAAGGAAAGGAGAACATATGACCGTGTGTGAGTCCGCAGTTTTCTTTATTCCTTAATTTACTCGTTTGTCTCCCAGGCCGGCCGCGGTGGTCTCGCGGTTCTAGGCGCTCAGTCCGGAACCGCGCGACTGCTACGTCGCAGGTTCGAATCCTGCCTCGGGCATGGATGTGTGTAATGTCCTTAGGTTAGTTAGGTTTAAGTAGTTCTACGTTCCAGGGGACTGATGACCTCAGATGTTAAGTCCCATAGTGCTCAGAGCCATTTTTGTCTCCTAGGTCAGGGAATGATTTCAAGTCATACACAAAACCTTTCAGTTTTCATTATAAAGGCTAATCAGACGTAGTGCTTAACGAGAACGGAGTACAAAGCTTCTAATTATTAAAGCAGAGACGAGAGAAAGGAGTATGAGGTCACACACAAAAAGGCGACCAATCGGCACAGGTACGACCTGCGGAACCACCGTATTAAGTGGCGTAATATGAGATGAAGTTACCTCTCTTTCCGAGTTAGTCCTTTGCCACTACACACACACACACACACACACACACACACACACACACACTCACTCACTCTCTCTCTCTCTCTCTCTCTCTCTCTCTCTCTCTCATAACCGTCACATAATTCCTTAACATGATACTGAACTAAGAAAATTGTGCTATTCTGAAATTTTTTGGCTCTTTCTTGGTCACAGAGCGAGTAGGCTTCCTGCACAGATGTTCGCTGCTAGTAACGACCGCTACATGAGGTACTGCTATTTTTTCCGATGTGTTAAAACTGATCTGACGACCGCCTCTGCAGCTCCTGATGTGCCCTATTTCGTAGTACTCTCTTTTATAAATCGGCTACCGGTCGTTGTTCTATTTCTGCAAATGAATCTAAATTACTAATGAATCTTTTCACATGTCTCTGAAACAGAAACGGTTATCAATTCAATTATTTTCTCATCCCGGTGTTTATGAAAACTACAACGCCAATACGTCCGTCACATCATTGTTTATTGGTTTCGTGTGTCATTATACGGGGCTACTAGAAATGGATCAATCGTTTTCAAAGTTATAGAGTTTCTAAAATATTATATATAAAGTATTCTCATACCGTGGAGTGATCTAAGTAGCCCCGGACCGGGACAAAACTTTGATAGTGGCGTCCCTACCCCGCCGCCCCCCCCCCTTTCTCCCACCCCCGGCTGGTGCGCTTGAGATACGACCTTAATTATTTTAAAAAAATCCAAAAACAAGTTCATTTCGTAGCGCACATATTTCTGAAGAGTTTGATACACAAACAATTATGTTCGAGAAAATGCAGCACATGTTATTTGATCTTAAATATGCCAAAGCGCAGTGACCCACCTCTTCACCAATCATTCGTCTATTCCACGTCACTGTATTTCGTTCAACGGAAATCAACTACCATTCGGACGGTTTGACATCCTATCCCCGTTAAAGCTCTCACAATTAATTCTGGGTGGTATTATTCAGGAAATTTGCACTTTCTATCGCCTGTTAGCCAATAGCTTTCTGTTTTGTGTGACATAAAATCAAATATGGAAAACACAAAACCAATAAAGAGAAGAGGCAAGCAAGACAGTGCACGTTTCTTCAATCCTTAGGTCCCAGCAATTTTTTCTCTGCAATCTTTCAGCGACTTCACACAGCGTGCTTTCCTTTTTGAGAAAGACTCTGTTACCTCATCAAAGTTCATCAAACGTTTGGCTACATGAAAAATCAAAACGTCGTTGCCTAATAGTGAAAAAACTGTTAATACGAACAGTGCCGAAGACTGGTGTGGTTTCTCGATATGATTACGCCTATTTTTGTCACTGTCAGCTAGATAAAATAATGTCGCCTTTTTAATATTGTAGCAGTTGTAGTACACGCCAAATACGAGAGACTGTTTTGGCACATATGGTCTTTTTATCTACCTCGTTTACATAAATAAACGACAGAGTACAATTCGCTAAGTACCAATATGTGATATGCTCACGGTTCTCAAACATAAGATCTAAGTAGGAATCACCTCCTTTATTTTATTTATTTTTTTTTTTTTCGCTGAGGCATCAGTCTTCTGACTGATTTGATGCGGCCCACCACGAATTCCTCTCCTTTACCAACCTCTGCATTTCGATCGTCTTGTTCAATGAAGTTCGGGTCTTGTCCTCGTTTTTCACCTTCGTTGTTCTAACAAACAATCTCGTCATTACTAATTCTGCAATTATTCTTGCCATTTTGAAGACTTATTCTCCGGTTAGCTTCACTAACCCTGCCAGAATCACCGATTTAGTTATAATAACGCCTAACCGAAGCTAAACGAAGGATAAAGGTGGGATGTGTTCGTACAACGAGTTTTCCGCTCTGTTTCGAGAACAGTTAACCAGGGATAGTACGACTGATCCCTAGTAGTGTAGCGAACTGGAAAGATTTTCTGGCGATATTTCGTTTTCTTGGGTACACCGAGAAGATAATTTGTAATTTTTCTTACCTGTTATTACCTGTTATTCCTGTTAGTCATTTATTTATGCCCTGGTAGTCTGGATCTACGGATTTCGCTAATGATTATAACAACTTCATTTTATCCCTAGTTTGCCTTGGTTCGTCCGTGACTGTATACTTTCGTAATAATAAAGAACTGAAGCCTTCAGCCACAAATCTTGATTTTTACTAAAATGCACGATGCATTTCGAGATCTGGGGCACATCTTCACGTTCTTCGACAGTTTAGCATCGACTTTACATTTCGTTTAATTCTACTCCTCGCAAGATCGCGTTGTTATATTTCATAATGTGGTATTTTGTAATATAAGTTTATAGAACTATGATAAATTGAAAAGTAACTTACTGGTTATAGCAGTAGATGTATGGTTCTACCCGTTCTGGTTCATTCGGATCAGCTCGTATACCTCTATCCCCATGTGTCTCGTTTTTATCTCTTGATGCGAAGCGGATTCCCCTGGCAGACACATCACGTAGACTTTGCACGCATTCATAATTCAACTTATAATTCTTTCAGAAATCAAATTAGAATGTGTTCAAAAGCGTTCTCTTTGTGATGTATCATCTGCGACATTTGGATAATGTCACTGGAAGCAAAAGACAACGATAATCTTTGTTTAGAGAGTCGCGAATACTTGTATCTACACTGCTGGCCATTAAAATTTCTACACCACGAAGATGACGTGCTACAGGCGTGACATTTATCCGACAGGAAAAAGATTGTGTGATATGCAAACTTTTAGCTTTTCAAAGCATTCCTACAAGGTTGGTGCCGGTGGCGACACCTACAACGTGCTGACACGAGGAAAGTTTCCAACCTATTTCTCAAACACAAACAGCAGTTGACCGGCGTTGCCAGGTGAAACGTTGTTGTGATGCCTCGTTTAAGGACCAGAAATGTGTACCATCACGTTTCCGACTTTGATAAAGGTCAGATTGAAGTCTATCGTATCGCGACATTGCTGCTCGCGTTGGTCGAGATCCAATGACTGTTAGCAGAATATGGAATCGGTGGCTTCAGGAGGGTAATACGCAACGCCGTGCTGGATCCCAAGCAGTACCACCAGCAGTCGAGATGACAGGCATCTTATCCGCATGGCTGGAACGGATCGTGCAGCCACGACTCGATCCTTGAGTCAACAGATCTGGACGTTTGGAAGACAACAACTATCTGCACGAACATTTCGATGACGTTTGCAGGAGCAGGGACTATCAGCTCGGAGACCATGGATGCGGTTACCCTTGACGCTGCATCACAGACGGGAGCGCCTGCGATGGTGTACTCAACGACGAACCTGGGTGCACGAGTGGGAAAACGTAATTTTTTCGGATGACTCCAGGTTCTGTTTACAGCATCATGATGGTCGAATCCGATCTCTGCGAAACCCTACATTTCAGCAGGATGATGCACGACCGCATGTTGCAGGGCCTGTACGGGTCTTTCTGGATACAGAAAATGTTCGTCTGCTGCCGTGGCCTGCACGTTCTCCAGATCTCTCACCAATTGAAAACGTCTGGTCAATGGTGGTCGAGCAACTGGCTCGTCACAATACGCCAGTCACTACTCTTGATGAACTGTGGTATCGTGTTGAAGCTGCATGGGCAGCTGTACCTGTACACGCCATCCGAGCTCTGTTTGACTCAATGATCAGGCGTATTAAGGCCGTTATCACGGCCAGAGGTGGTTGATCTGGGTACCGATTTCTCAGGATCTATGCAACCAAATTGCATGAAAATGTAATCACATGTCAGTTCTAGTATAATATATTTGTCCAATGAATACCTGTTTATCATTTCGATTTCTTCTTGGTGTAGCAATTTTAATGGCCAGTAGTCGATTTACGTCGTTTTGCTAACTTCGTCGTTGTATTCTGTTGTGTTTCTATAATGCCACGACCAAGAAAAGTTTTCAAAAAGATGTGCAAGGAGCGTGTACGTGCTCTACCGAAATTATTAGTGTGTCTACAGTTTAATAATGGTACCGAGTTATCTGACGAAATTATGTGTTATAAACACGTGAACTCTCCTCCCAGCCGCTCAAGACTGAAGATTTAATGTGTCATTTTGACAGTCATCACCATTATCAGTAATACTAACACTGGATATCGGATTATTGACATTGAGTTGTTGTCTAGTGCAGTGAAATTAGCATGTGTATGTAAGACATGTGGTTCAGACAATCTGGAATTATTCGATGATGGTAACAGAATGGGCGACGTGTGTAATGTACATATTTTATGCAAGGACTGTGATGCAGACACCTCATTTAAAACATCAAAATCAAATGACTGTTATTATGAAGCGAATATGAGATTTTTATATGGTCTAAGGTGCATTTGTGTGGAATGATGAATATGCAACCACCATGTGTTACATTTTCAACGCCAAATACTGAATTGGAGAAGGCACTTTATGAAGCTTGTGAAGAGAAATTACCTGCAGCAACAGCAGAGGCAATAGGAGAGAATGATACTTTGAATGTTGAGGATGGTAATCACCTGACGACGGATCTGGTTGTTTCATGTGGTGGCACATTTATGGAGAGAGGCCATACATCCCTATACGGCATTTCAAGTGTAATAAGTATCGATGTAGGTAAAGTACTTGGTGTGCAAGTAATGTGCAAGTACTGCCAAAATTTTCCTATTACCAGACAATGATAACAGAAGATTTGATGAAGAACCACAGCTGGATAATTAACCATTCTGGATCAAGTGGCTCTATGCAAGGTGCGGGAATGAAGCTCATGTTTAGAAAGAAATGTGTTAAAAATTGAGCTAGATACCTAAAGTATCTTGGTGATGGTTACTCCAGCGCATTCATTCAAGTTAGTAAGTGACAGCAAACCATGTGGTGAAGAATGTATTACTGAAATGCTTGAATGCGTAGGTCACTTCCAGATGCGCATGGATTCAAGTTGAGGATGACATGAAAGGCAAGAAGCTGGAAGGCGGGAAGGGTCTAAGTGGAAAGAACAGGGTAACTAAGATGATGATTGACACCCTTCAACACTTCATAAATTATCCCTAATATTCTTACCATAATACACTTGAATACATGCGCCAGTCTGTTTGGACAACGTATTTTCATTTGTTATCCACAGACGAACAGCCCATACACAATTTTTGCCCCATTAGTTGGTGTCGCTACAAACAGGCACAGAGGGATGGAATTCCTTAGACTCGCAAGGAAAGGTTCAAATGGCTCTGAGCACTATGGGACTTAACATCGGTGGTCATCAGTCCTCTAGAACGTAGAACTACTTAAACCTAACTAACCTAAGGACATCACACACATCCATGCCCGAGGCAGGATTCGAACCTGCGACCGTAGCAGTCGCGCGGTTCCGGACTGAGCGCCTAGAACCGCTAGACCACCGCGGCCGGCGCAAGGAAAGCGTTACTAAATCTATTTTCAACCTCATTAAGCCAACATTCAGTGTCCTATGCAACCCTGATCTTCTCAAGAAAAGTGTTCAGGGCAAAACGCTGAATCCTAATTGTTATTTATTGATTGTTCCTTGCTACTGTAGTGTTCATCTTCAAGCTGTGAGAAAGGAGGACAGGCGCTCGAAGACGCGGAAGAAGAGACTATGCTGAGGGCAGACGAAACTAGGAGACATATTGTTACATAAAGTAAAACGTAAGGAGAGATCCTTGCGAAAATGCAGACGCTTCCAGAATGGGTCCCAGGGCGTTGTTACTCTGCAAGGAATTAACATGTAGCTTCATACGTCGTCTAGACGCTGTGGTATGTTGTAACAGTAGAACTTTGTAGCCAACAGGCACGTATTAGCGTATAAAGCCAGCCTGATACCAGCCCTGAGAACAGCAACGTCAGTAGGCTCACAAGGGTTAGAAAGAGCGCGAAAACGCCAAAAACTGGTGACCTAGCAGTCCCTACTCCGGGGAGCCCGAGGGGCGGGGCTAAATGACGTACAACAATAATGTTGCAAGCCTTATTTGGCAGAGCAGTTACGTTTAGCTTTCAGCTGAACAATGTTGATTACCAAATACGGACTTAATGCAATTGCGCTAACATCCCCGCCTTAGGAGCAGTAGAGATGACCTACCTAAACCGTGATTGGCAGGCACCTACAAGAGAACTGCGGGATTGGATGAGTGGCTTTAAATGGGAAAAACAGTGCTTCAACGTGACTCCTTAAACCCCTAGATTCCACATTTTGGTGGCGTTCTCAGTGAGACGATCTGGGCACCGAATCTGCGTCCGTCGACTTCATCAGCCTCGGTCCAGCTACATCATAAGTCTGCTCTTTCACTTGGAGTGCCTCCGTGGACAGTGTTACATTCCGTATGTTTTGTTTTGCAATTAAGTTGTTGCCTTAAGATGCTGCTAGTGTTTTCTACTGTGGTTAGCATCCAGTCCTGGGACTTCTGCACTGTCTACTGTTGAAACAGTGTTAGTTTCTTTTTTTATTTTTATTTTGGGGGGAAGGAGACCAGACAGCGAGGTCATCGGTCTCATCGGATTAGGAAAGGACGGGGAAGGAATTGGGCCGTGCCCTTTGAAAGGAACCATCCCGGCATTTGCCTGGAGCGATTTAGGGAAATCACGGAAAACCTAAATCAGGATGACCGGACGCGGGATTGAACAGTTGTCCTCCCGAATGCGAGTCCAGTGTCTAACCGTAACAGTGTTAGTCATGCATTTTATAACCCTAGAACTAGCGTCCAGTGAATAAGTTGGTCCTGTCTGGAATAAACAACTATTTCAAAAGCCTGTTTGTCCAAGAATCTCCAGAACAAGTTTCCTACCGAGTCTCACCACCTGCATTTCTAGAAAATAACTGTACCAGTGTTGGCTCAGATAGAAGGAAACAATCAAATGCCTTCACTGTGAATTGTCCTTCTGCCTTCTGCTCTGTATCGCTCCGGAGCTTAGACTGACCAGTAACCCCTCTTCTCCCTCTCCCACCTATGTCAGGACACGATATAGTGAGTCCCTGAATACCATCATATGGAAACGTTGCCCCAAAACTACATTTTCTCATCCAAGATAGTTGAAATTGCAGTTTATGGCACAGTCATTATTTTTAATGGTAGTAACACTGAGATGATTAAGGTCTTCAGGAGAATGGGCTTCAAGCCCTGAGTTTTCACTCGCGACATCTTGAAGACCTTGCAGAGCTGACAAGGCAGAAAAGAAAAAGCAAGAAGAGAAATGGAAATTGAAATGAAGACAATGGGTGTAGAACTGGTGGCTTTTGAAGGACGGAATGACAAAGAAAGAGCATGTCAAACTTTAAATAATTGTTCTGAGAAAACGCCTTTTACAGTGCAAAGGTACATTTTTCTCCAAAAGTAGAAAAGATGTGACTGTATACGTTTCTTACACATGCCAAAAATCACAGAGTGAATATTTAATATCATGCATGAATGCCAAGATATACAGGGTGATTCAAAAATGCATGTAAATATTTTAAGGGTGTATTTGTGAGGTAAATATAAGACAAAAATCTTCTATAAATGTTTTCCATAAACGTTTAATTCCAGAGTTATCGTTAAATACGAAAGTCATGTCCGTATCAAAACGACGGCAGTGCAAGCAGCAGGATGCCATATTCTGGTACGTAATTCACATACGTATCTCCCAACAGTTGATTCGAAACTGCATGAATAGTGTTTGTTTTTGTTTGCACGTGATGTTTACTCCTACTGTACGGAAGATGGCGCTGATGTTGTTGGTAACGGAAAAGTACGTCCTGTCGTTCATTCATCGTCGGAAGGCCAAAGGTTTCGTGCACATGATGTACTCAAACAGTGAGTATGCTGATATGCACCTTGTGTATGGTGCAGCAGATGGAAATGCACTTGCAGCAAGACGAAGGTACAGTGAGCTGTTTCCAGGAAGACGGTTACCAAGTCATCAGACGTTTGTATCTGTGGACAGACGTATGCGGGAGTATGGCATTCGTCCTGGGCCGCATTCAGGTCGACCACTTGAGCATGCAGTGAACGTCGAGGAACATGTTTTGGACCTGGTAGACCAAGATCCATCTATCAGTACGAGACAAATTAGTGCAGCTGTACGACTTACACAATCTACTGTATGGCGGCTGCTTCGGAGACAACAGTTGCATCCATTTCACCTGCAAAAAGTGCACGAATTGACACCTGAAGACTATCCTCGCCGTCAGCAATTCTGCCAGTGGTTACAAGAGCGTCATTTGAATGATACAATGTTCATTCGGCGGATATTATTCACAGATGAGGCCATGTTTACTCGTGCGGGTGTAATCAATTCGCATAATATGCACCAGTGGGCTGTCGAGAATCCTGGCGCGAGAATTGTGCGTGGATATCAACATCAATTCTCCATAAACATTTGGTGTGGTATTGTGGGGAATTACTTACTCGGACCTCATGTTCTGCCTCCAAGGCTGAATGGGCACGCGTACTGCGAATTTGTGGAGGGAGAATTGCCTGGATTGTTACAGGATGTCCCTCTTGCAACACGAGCCACCATGTGGTTTATGCACGATGGTGCTCCCGCCCATTACAGCCGCAACGTAAGGGCGTACCTCAATTCTGCGTATCCACATCGATGGATAGGTCGCGAAGGACCAATTGCTTGGCCAGCCAGATCACCTGACCTGAACCCTTTAGACTTTTATTTATGGGGCCGACTAAAGACATTGGTGTATTCTTCTGCAGTACCGAACAGAGAAGTGCTACAACAAAGAATTGAAGGTGGTTGTGAAATTATTCGTGGAGAGTTGAACGGACTGTGTAATGAGCAGAGATCATTGATGCGACGAGCACGGGTCTGTCTGCAAGTTCAGGGACAGCATTTTGAACATGCATTGCATTAAGATTTGTGCAAATACAGTACAGTACAGTACAGTCTGTAAAATGCTTCAATTTTCCTTAGTTATTGTGCATTGCTGTAGTTCAATCAACAGGACCTAAATTAATACAGTGTTCGCGAGGAATTGTTTCAGTTTGTTACGTCACGTTTATTTATCAGTTTGCGTTGTTAGTCCAAATGCACTGTAATTAAACTGTGAACTCTGGGAATTAAATACCTTACGTTGTATTGAATGTATTATCCTGTTTTGTTCATAACTCTGTAATAAGCCAAGTATGGAAAAAATTGTATAGAACACTTTTGTCTTATATTTACCTCACAAATACACCCTTGAAATATTTACATGCATTTTTGAATCACCCTGTATAATGAAGAAACACACATCAAAATTCTACATTCTTCAATTAAAAGTAATTAAACATAAAACTTCCTTACATGTCAATAGATTCAAATGCTTTCTGTATGTTCGTTGTATTAACGTAGAGATTATATTGTAACATTTACAACACAATTTCTTAGAAACCATCTTAGTAAATGGCACCTATGTGAATCGTGAGTTCCAAAATTTAAAATTGTCAATTTCAATCAAAATTACAAAAAAATTTCCGTAGATTCCCTGAACTACTATCAACCATTGTAGATAATTTCAGTGATGTAACTCAAAAATTGGGGAGCTGGTGACAGGTTATATTAGTACATGTATTCCATGTACGTCCTCCCTACGCACCACCTCCTGGTAGGGCGGCTGCCCGCACGCCGTGCCTAGTCTGCGGAGGGAACGACTACGGCCGGCCGGTGTGGCCGAGCGGCTCAAGACGCTACAGTCTGGAACCGCGCGACCGCTACGATCGCAGGTTCGAATCCTGCCTCGGGCATGGATCTGTTTCATGTCCTTAGGTTAGTTAGGTTCAAGCAGTTCTAAGTTCTAGGGGACTGATGACCTCAGATGTTAAGTCCCATATTGCTCAGGAGCCATACTTTTTTTTTTTGAAACGTCTACCGAGTGGATATAACAACATATACAAATATGATTGATGCATGAACAGAACCACGACCTCACCAAGTGTGCATAGTACTCATCAGTTGGCGTTACAAGTGCAGTGCCTTGACAAAATGGCGAGAAAGCAAGGAAAGAGTTTTCATTTATTGGAATACGCCAAATGTTACAACAGCGCAGCATGCATTCAGATGGAAATTATGGAAAAGATCTATTATATAAACATATCACTGTACGTTGGTATCGACAGTTTACAGACACTGGTTGTGTCAGTAAACGGAAAAGTATCGCTCGACTCATTCTGCCCTATGCGGTCGTGCAGCGGGTGAGGGAAAGTTTCATATGCAGTCCTAGAAAATTAATGGTACGTGTAAGTCACGAACTTGGCAAGCCTTATAAATGCTGCCATAAAATCGTCCGAACAGTTTTATATTTCAAACCCTACCGTCTGTAGCTCCTGCAACAATTAAAACCGGAAGTTTATAACTAGCGCCTTTAGTTATGTACCTCATAGCAGGAAGCTCTGGAGGATGAACATTTCACCTCCAAGCCCATACTGAGCGAAGAAGTAACATTCCATTTATATAGAGTGAGTTTTATCGCTACAGTGTGAGGCAGTGAAAATTGTCATTGTCATCATCATCATCATCATCATCTTTATATATAAGCGCATGAATAATATTGGCCGAAGGTTAATGTTTTATGTGCAGTGTCACAGATGAAGCTGTTTAGTCAGTTTTTCTTCTCTGAAAAACTATAGTCGGTATCTTTTACCTTCATACGTTGCAGCTGTCTTCACAACTAACTACAGTTTTTAAGTCATTCAGTTAGTCATTCAGCAATACAAGGCACTGCTGATGGAGTATCGATATTCGTCGTTATCTAAACAACGAAGTACTGCATCGCTGAGTGGGACGTAGTTGTGAAAATGATGTAGTTCTGTTCCCTTTGCTCCCTAGATCACCTGTCCTAACGCCTTGTGACATTTTCATATTATATGGGGTCCGCTAATTCATTCCTCAATGTAGCCCAAAATGAATAAAAAGCTATGAAGAAGTATCCGCAGCTTCCTAAGCTCTGAAATAATATTGTAAATATCAGTAGTATAATAAAAACCTGTATAATCTTTTCGTTACGAATTTCTTTTAAAAAGAATATCTCGCACTTCATCAGCTTCTTGTATCTTTTTCTTTCTGGCGCCCCTCCTACCTGCACGGTAATCAGAAGCTGATTTTGTTTGTGTAACTTAGATTAATTTCTGAGTCAGAGATTAAAGCTGCTATATATTTCCTTAATATTGTAATTATTTCTTGTGATAACCTCACTTTAAATGTTTTTACAAGTTTGTAATGATGAAATGCAAATGAGGTTGGGAGTTGCTGCAGATTTCACTGCATGTAGCACGGTCAATAGAAACAACCTGCATTTACTATCGATAGTTTTATGTAGCCCCATGCCATTTAAACAATACATTGCCACTTAAGGTAATGACAACACACCTCTTTTGCTTGTCTTCAACATGCTTGCAGCGTCTGACATTGGATGTTGACATTGAGATGTTCCCCCAGTACGAGAAATTTTTTTTTAACTCAATAGAAGGTAATATTTGTTACTCAATAATTTTTTGCTACAAGATGTATCTTCTAGTGGCAAGTAATTTGATGGTGAATAACGCCACATTGTTCTATCTATCAGCTTTAATTCTTGATTCAGGTAATTGTAAACAGTTAGCACTATTATCATGAGGCTAAATGTAGGCCAAAAACTTCTATTCAAAATTCTATTAGCTTTGTGATTTGAACGAACTTCTACTGGATAAAAGTAGGAAACAATACTAAAATGTCTGCTTTGTTCCATGTTACGATTTTCTTCCGCAAATTTCCTAATGCAGAATTTGATAATTCGTGCTTTTCAGAACGTAAACCAGAAGCGAATCAGGTACTCTGCTTAGTGATTATTGATGTGGAGCTGATGGACAATCAGAAAATCCTTCAAATGAGGTAATTGTTCTGCTCGATAATGTTTTATGGGAAATAAATATTCCAATGGACGATACTTCACGTGATTGGAACGTTTAAATCATTAAACAGCCCTTCATTCGTATATACAACAATTAAAAATTTCAGACAATGGAGGAAAGTATATAAGTTTTTAAAAATGAAAAAGGAAATGGACTTTGACAACATAAGAATGCAGTTAAACAAACACAATCCAATGGTTTAACAAAATTGACTACTAATATGAAGAATTTACCGTAGAAGTACAGTAATATAACAGATGTAGTTTCACAACGCTCCCCATGAACCACGGACCTTGCCGTTGGTGGGGAGGCTTGCGTGACTCAGCGATACAGATAGCCGTACCGTAAGTACAACCACAACGGAGGGGTATCTGTTGAGAGGCCAGACAAACGTGTGGTTCCTGAAGAGGGGCAGCAGCCTTTTCAGTAGTTGCAAGGGCAACAGTCTGGATGACTGACTGATCTGGCCTTGTAACAATAACCAAAACGGCCTTGCTGTGCTGGTACTGCGAACGGCTGCAAGCAAGGGGAAACTACGGCCGTAATTTTTCCCGAGGGCATGCAGCTTTACTGTATGATTAAATGATGATGGCGTCCTCTTGGGTAAAATATTTCGGAGGTAAAATAGTCCCCCATTCGGATCTCCGGGCGGGGACTACTCAAGAGGATGTGATTATCAGGAGAAAGAAAACTGGCGTTCTACGGATCACAGCGTGGAAAGTCAGATCCCTTAATCGGGCAGGTAGGTTAGAAAATTTAAAAAGGGAAATGGATGGGTTAAAGTTAGATATAGTGGGAATTAGTGAAGTTCGGTGGCAGGAGGAACAAGACTTCTGGTCAGGTGACTACAGGGTTATAAACACAAAGTCAAATAGGCCTAATGCAGGAGTAGGTTTAATAATTAATAGGAAAATAGGAATGCGGGTAAGCTACTACAAACAGCATAGTGAACGCATTATTGTGGCCAAGATAGATACGAAGCCCACACCTACTACAGTAGTACAAGTTTATATGCGAACTAGCTCTGCAGATGACGAAGAAATTGAAGAAATGTATGATGAAATAAAAGAAATTACTCAGATAGTGAAGGGAGACGAAAATTTAATAATCATGGGTGACTGGAATTCGAGTGTAGGAAATGGGAGAGAAGGAAACATAGTAGGTGAGTATGGATTGGGGCTAAGAAATGAAAGAGGAAGCCGCCTGGTAGTATTTTGCACAGAGCACAACTTAATCATAGCTAACACTTGGTTTAAGAATCATAATAGAAGGTTGTATACATGGAAGAACCCTGGAGATACTAAAAAGGTATCAGATAGATTATATAATGGTAAGACAGAGATTTAGGAACCAGGTTTTAAATTGTAAGACATTTCCAGGGGCAGATGTGGACTCTGACCACAATCTATTGGTTGTGACCTGTAGATTAAAACTGAAGAAACTGCAAAAAGGTGGGAATTTAAGGAGATGGGACCTGGATAAACTGAAAGAACCAGAGGTTGTACAGAATTTCAGGGAGAGCATAAGGAAACAATTGACAGGAATGGGGGAAAGAAATACAGTAGAAGAAGAATGGGTAGCTTTGAGGGATGAAGTAGTGAAGGCAGCAGAGGATCAAGTAGGTAAAAAGACGAGGGCTAGTAGAAATCCTTGGGTAACAGAAGAAATATTGAATTTAATTGATGAAAGGAGAAAATATAAAAATGCAGTAAATGAAGCAGGCAAAAAGGAATACAAACGTCTCAAAAATGAGATCGACAGGAAGTGCAAAATGGCTAAGCAGGGATGGCTAGAGGACAAATGTAAGGATGTAGAGGCTTATCTCACTAGGGGTAAGATAGATACTGCCTACAGGAAAATTAAAGAGACCTTTGGAGATAAGAGAACCACTTGTATGAACATCAAGAGCTCAGATGGAAACCCAGTTGTAAGCAAAGAAGGGAAAGCAGAAATGTGGAAGGAATATATAGAGGGTC
Source organism: Schistocerca cancellata (assembly GCF_023864275.1). Lineage (NCBI taxonomy): Eukaryota > Metazoa > Arthropoda > Insecta > Orthoptera > Acrididae > Schistocerca > Schistocerca cancellata. The sequence continues at coordinate 47,696,752 of NC_064626.1, read as the reverse complement.
TATACAAGGGCGATGCACTTGAGGACAATATTATGGAAATGGAAGAGGATGTAGATGAAGATGAAATGGGAGATACGATACTGCGTGAAGAGTTTGACAGAGCACTGAAAGTCCTGAGTCGAAACAAGGCCCCCGGAGTAGACAACATTCCATTGGAACTACTGACGGCCTTGGGAGAGCCAGTCCTGACAAAACTCTACCATCTGGTGAGCAAGATGTATGAAACAGGCGAAATACCCTCAGACTTCAAGAATAATATAATAATTCCAATCCCAAAGAAATCAGGTGTTGAAAGATGTGGAAATTACCGAACAATCAGCTTAATAAGCCACAGCTGCAAAGTACTAACACGAATTCTTTACAGACGAATGGAAAAACTAGTAGAAGCCGACCTCTGCGAAGATCAGTTTGGATTCCGTAGAAATACTGGAACACGTGAGGCAATACTGACCTTACGACTTATCTTAGAAGAAAGATTAAGGAAAGGCAAACCTACGTTTCTAGCATTTGTGGACTTAGAGAAAGCTTTTGACAATGTTGACTGGAATACTCTCTTTCAAATTCTAAAGGTGGCAGGGGTAAAATACAGGGAGCGAAAGGCTATATACAATTTGTACAGAAACCAGATGGCAGTTATAAGAGTCGAAGAACATGAAAGGGAAGCAGTGGTTGGGAAGGGAGTAAGACAGGGTTGTAGCCTCTCCCCGATGTTATTCAATCTGTATATTGAGCAAGCAGTAAAGGAAACAAAAGATAAATTCAGAGTAGGTATTAAAATCCATGGAGAAGAAATAAAAACTTTGAGGTTCGCCGATGACATTGTACTTCTGTCAGAGACAGCAAAGGACTTGGAAGAGCAGTTGAACGGAATGGATAGTGTCTTGAAGGGAGGATATAAGATGAACATCAACAAAAGCAAAACAAGGATAATGGAATGTAGTCCAATGAAGTCGGGTGATGCTGAGGGAATTAGATTAGAAAATGAGACACTTAAAGTAGTAAAGGAGTTTTGCTATTTGGGGAGCAAAATAACTGATGATGGTCGAAGTAGAGAGGATATAAAATGTAGACTGGCAATGGCAAGGAAAGCGTTTCTGAAGAAGAGAAATTTGTTAACATCGAGTATAGATTGAAGTGTCAGGAAGTCATTTCTGAAAGTATTTGCATGGAGTGTAGCCATGTATGGAAGTGAAACATGGACGGTAAACAGTTTGGACAAGAAGAGAATAGAAGGTTTTGAAATGTGGTGCTACAGAAGAATGCTGAAGATTAGATGGGTAGATCACGTAACTAATGAGGAAGTATTGAATAGGATTGGGGAGAAGAGAAGTTTGTGGCACAACTTGACTAGAAGAAGGGATCGGTTGGTAGGACATGTTCTGAGGCATCAAGGGATCACCAATTTAGTATTGGAGGGCAGCGTGGAGGGTAAAAATCGTAGGGGGAGACCAAGAGATGAATACACTAAGCAGATTCAGAAGGATGTAGGTTGCAGTAGGTACTGGGAGATGAAGAAGCTTGCACAGGATGGAGTAGCATGGAGAGCTGCATCAAACCAGTCTCAGGACTGAAGACCGCAACAACAACAGTTTCACAACGAAAGAAGGCTTATTGTGATCTTCTGGAAGCAATATAATCTATAACCACGGAACCAAAGCAATTAAGAGATTCCACAAAAATTAGAAAACAGAGTTGATACTTTTGTGGAAGAGCAGGGAGGTGAAGCATAAAAACAATTTGACGGTCAGTGTACGCACACTGTTGACGACTTTTCGCAATGGCTTTCATCCAGGGACTTGGAGATTAATAGAAAATTTGATTCAGAATCGGTGACAGTTATGATGTCCGAACATGATGATTCCTGAAAATCAATGAAGATAGAATTAGCACAGATAAAATTTCCCCAAACGGAGATTTGCCACAATGGCGTGATAAAGTTACAATTAAAATCACAACGACAAACAGGAATCATCTGAGGTTATATGACTAGTTCAAAGCTCCCCACCAAATGTTAGTAAAACATTTGATAGTTAGAACTGTCCTGCTGCACATCCCGCGATGTATGGTAACGAAATGAATTGTGGTGATGTACCGCAAAACTGTATACCGCATGAGACAGGAGTTGTACCGCCACTATCCCCTGCCCTAATCGAAGAAATTTTACTTAAGCACAGAGAATTCCAAGAATTATCACCAGTTAAACGTGTACCACACCTAGCTATTTTCGTAATGGTTTTCAAACGTTTGCTGTTCACCCAGGATTGAAGCAGCACAAGACTCGCTTCACAAGAGTCTACATTTAGGGTGATATCGCCATTTGGGGAGCTCAGATGGCAGCATCTTGCCTTACATAGGATCAATTTGGAAGAGCATTTTTATCTAGATACTGGTGAGGACACCACCAGGGAAAGCTTAGCAATGAGGTATTCAATCCTAAACCATTTTATGCTAAACAGGGGAGTTTCCGCAGATCTTCTGTGATTTATTTAGACAAAATTCGCTACTGGGATGAGACAATCATAAAAGTGTGAGGAAAACTTTAGAAACGAAGCTGCCTTGAGACATTCCTGAGAAAATGAGGCATCTAGGGGAGGATGACGTAGAACACTATGTTTCTTCATGACTCCATAGGACGGATCAGTGAAGATGTGAACCGCAGCCTTAATAATAACAATGGCAGGCCACGGTCAAATGAGCCGCGCCAGCAGTGCACAAAACATGCCAGCTAAATGACTATCGCATGCCCAAGTGACGTCACCCTCTACGTTACGCGGAAATAACGCACATCGTTCGGAGTGATTGAAGACACTGTTCACTTATAAGACACTAGAAAAGGCAAGTGTTTCTGTTATTAAATTTGTGGGGACCTGCCACCCACCTCGGCTAGGGTAACTAAGGGATACTGCGTTCTCGGAATGCTATAAAATTCAACCAAGTCACATTAATAATTTTTATTACAAGTAAGTCCGCCCCGATAGCTGAGTGATCAGGGCGGCGGTCTTCCAAGCCAAGGGGACCGGGTTCGATTCCTGGGTCGGTGATTTTCTGCGCTCAGGGACTGTGTATTGTGTTATCCTCATTATTATTTCATCATCACCAGTGGAAGGCAACGAGAAACCAACACTGGAATCACAGATTGTAGAATGAAGGCTTTCACGACCGGTTGACATGGCTGTTGATATACTTTCCGGGATGTGAGGTCGTGGTCCAAGAACTTTTCTGCTCCTTACGTTTCGTCCAGGACTGCGCTGGACTTGCTCAGAGGCGCTGCTCCGCTGAGTCTTGCCGACTGACTGGTCGGGTGTCTGAGAGCGACTTATATATTGTGAGAAAGAGGGGCGTGGTTCAGGTGACACGTGATGAGCAGTGATAATCCATAGCAAAGATAAGGTTGACTTTCGATTACCACCTTGTCAAAGATAAAAATTGCTAGCAATTTTGTAGAGCCAATGTCCATATATCGCTAAGTTTCATAGCCTCCTCTTTCCTATTAAAATTATCGTGATGTTTATAAATTTTGATAGCTTCTCTATAAAGCCGTGGATAGTAATTTAACGTTGTAGATAAAACTTCGGTATCCGAAAACTTCACTTGGTGGTTGCCTGGTTGAAGAGCATGTTCCACTACAGCTGACTTTTCTATTTTTCCAAGTCGACAAAGACTTTTATGCTCTTTCAGTCGCGTGTTTACACTTCTTTTGGTAGTACCAATGTAAACTTTACCACAGGTACCCCCCCATGAACCATGGACCTTGCCGCTGGTGGGGAGGCTTGCGTGCCTCAGCGATACAGATGACCGTACCGTAGGTGCAACCACAACGGAGGGGTATCTGTTGAGAGGCCAGACAAACATGTGGTTCCTGAAGAGGGGCAGCAGCCTTTTCAGTAGTTGCAGGGGTAACAGTCTGGATGATTGACTGATCTGGCCTTGTAACATTAACCAAAACGGCCTTGCTGTGCTGGTACTGCGAACGGCTGAAAGCAAGGGGAAACTACAGCCGTAATTTTTCCCGAGGACATGCAGCTCTACTGTATGATTAAATGATGATGGCGTCCTCTTGGGTAAAATATTCCGGAGGTAAAATAGTCCCCCATTCGGATCTCCGGGCGGGGACTACTCAGGAGGACGTCGTTATCAGGAGAAAGAAAACTGGCGTCCTACGGATCGGAGCGTGGAATGTCAGATCCCTTAATCGGGCAGGTAGGTTAGAAAATTTAAAAAGGGAAATGGATAGGTTAAAGTTAGATATAGTGGGAATTAGTGAAGTTCGGTGGCAGGAGGAACAAGACTTTTGGTCAGGTGATTACAGGGTTATAAATACAAAATCAAATAGGGGTAATGCAGGAGTAGGTTTAATAATGAATAAAAAAATAGGAGTGCGGGTTAGCTACTACAAACAGCATAGTGAACGCATTATTGTGGCCAAGATAGACACAAAGCCCATGCCTACTACAGTAGTACAAGTTTATATGCCAACTACCTCTGCAGATGATGAAGAAATAGATGAAATGTATGACGAGATAAAAGAAATTATTCAGGTAGTGAAAGGAGACGAAAATTTAATACTCATGGGTGACTGGAATTCGTCAGTAGGAAAAGGGAGAGAAGGAAACATAGTAGGTGAATATGGATTGGGGGGAAGGAATGAAAGAGGAAGCCGCCTTGTAGAATTTTGCACAGAGCATAACTTAATCATAGCCAACACTTGGTTCAAGAATCATAAAAGAAGGTTGTATACCTGGAAGAATCCTGGAGATACTAGTAGGTATCAGATAGATTATATAATGGTAAGACAGAGATTTAGGAACCAGGTTTTAAATTGTAAGTCATTTCCTGGGGCAGATGTGGATTCTGACCACAATCTATTGGTTATGAACTGCAGATTGAAACTGAAGAAACTGCAAAAAGGTGGGAATTTAAGGAGATGGGACCTGGATAAACTGAAAGAACCTGAGGTTGTACAGAGTTTCAGGGAGAGCATAAGGGAACAATTGACAGGAATGGGGGAAAGAAATACAGTAGAAGAAGAATGGGTAGCTCTGAGGGATGAAGTAGTGAAGGCAGCAGAGGATCAAGTAGGTAAAAAGACGAGGGCTAATAGAAATCCTTGGGTAACAGAAGAAATATTGAATTTAATTGATGAAAGGAGAAAATACAAAAATGCAGTAAATGAAGCAGGCAAAAAGGAATACAGACGTCTCAAAAATGATATCGACAGGAAGTGCAAAATGGCTAAGCAGGGATGGCTAGAGGAGAAATGTAAGGATGTAGAGACTTGTCTCACTAGGGGTAAGATAGATACTGCCTACAGGAAAATTAAAGAGACCTTTGGAGAGAAGAGAACCACTTGTATGAATATCAAGAGCTCAGATGGCAACCCAGTTCTAAGCAAAGAAGGGAAGGCAGAAAGGTGGAAGGAGTATATAGAGGGTTTATACAAGGGCGATGTACTTGAGGACAATATTATGGAAATGGAAGAGGATGTAGATGAAGATGAAATGGGAGATAAGATACTGCGTGAAGAGTTTGACAGAGCACTGAAAGACCTGAGTCGAAACAAGGCCCCGGGAGTAGACAACATTCCATTTGAACTACTGATGGCGTCGGGAGAGCCAGTCATGAAAAAACTCTACGATCTGGTGAGCATGATGTATGAGACAGGCGAAATACCCTCAGACTTCAAGAAGAATATAATAATTCCAATCCCAAAGAAAGCAGGTGTTGACAGATGTGAAAATTACCGAACTATCAGTTTAATAAGTCACAGCTGCAAAATACTAACGCGAATACTTTACAGACGAATGGAAAAACTGGTAGAAGCCGACCTCGGGGAAGATCAGTTTGGATTCCGTAGAAATGTTGGAACACGTGAGGCAATACTGACTTTACGACTTATCTTAGAAGAAAGATTAAGAAAAGGCAAACCTACGTTTCTAGCATTTGTAGACTTAGAGAAAGCTTTTGACAATGTTAACTGGAATACTCTCTTTCAGATTCTGAAGGTGGCAGGGGTAAAATACAGGGAGCGAAAGGCTATTTACAGTTTGTACAGAAACCAGATGGCAGTTATAAGAGTCGAGGGACATGAAAGGGAAGCAGTGGTTGGGAAAGGAGTAAGACAGGGTTGTAGCCTCTCCCCGATGTTATTCAATCTGTATATTGAGCAAGCAGTAAAGGAAACAAAAGAAAAATTCGGAGTAGGTATTAAAATTCATGGAGAAGAAGTAAAAACTTTGAGGTTCGCCGATGACATTGTAATTCTGTCAGAGACAGCAAAGGACTTGGAAGAGCAGTTGAACGGAATGGACAGTGTCTTGAAAGGAGGATATAAGATGAACATCAACAAAAGCAAAACGAGGATAATGGAATGTAGTCGAATTAAGTCGGGTGATGCTGAGGGAATTAAATTTGGAAATGAGACACTTAAAGTAGTAAAGGAGTTTTGCTATTTAGGGAGTAAAATAACCGATGATGGTCGAAGTAGAGAGGATATAAAATGTAGACTGGCAATGGCAAGGAAAGCGTTTCTCAAGAAGAGGAATTTGTTAACATCGAGTATAGATTTAAGTGTCAGGAAGTCGTTTCTGAAAGTATTTGTATGGAGTGTAGCCATGTATGGAAGTGAAACATGGACGATAACTAGTTTGGACAAGAAGAGAATAGAAGCTTTCGAAATGTGGTGCTACAGAAGAATGCTGAAGATAAGGTGGGTAGATCACGTAACTAATGAGGAGGTATTGAATAGGATTGGGGAGAAGAGAAGTTTGTGGCACAACTTGACTAGAAGAAGGGATCGGTTGGTAGGACATGTTTTGAGGCATCAAGGGATCACAAATTTAGCATTGGAGGGCAGTGTGGAGGGTAAAAATCGTAGAGGGAGACCAAGAGATGAATACACTAAGCAGATTCAGAAGGATGTAGGTTGCAGTAGATACTGGGAGATGAAGAAGCTTGCACAGGATAGAGTAGCATGGAGAGCTGCATCAAACCAGTCTCTGGACTGAAGACCACAACAACAACAACATGGAATTTTATACACACCACATGTCGAGAGTGGAGGGCGTTTATCCTTCACAGATCGTAGTACTTGACTTATTTTCTTTGGTGGTTTAAAGATCGGTTTTATGTCACGTTTTCGTAAAATCTTACCGATCCGATCTGTTACTTTTTTAATAAAAGGGAGAACTACTGTATTTTTCTGTCGTTGTGGTTCATTCTTATCTTTTGAGTTTCTGTTCCTTGGACGCGAAATTCTATTTATCTCTTTTCTTGAGTAGCCATTTTTTTCAAAAGCCTGCTTCAGATGTTTCACTTCAGCATCCAAATGTTCAGGTGTACATATCCGTTCCGCTCGATCGACAAGACTTTTTATGACACCTCTTTTTTGTTGAGGATGATGATTAGAATTTTTATGTAAATATCTGTCCGTATGTGTTGCCTTCCGAAAAAACTTTATATTCCAAGCTTCAATCGGGCCGTCTCATAACTAAGACATCCAAGAAAGATATTCTGTTTTCCTTTTCTATTTCCATGGTAAACTGTATTTTTGGGGGAATTTTATTTAGATAATCAAAGAAATCGTCCAAGGCCTTTCCGCCATGGGGCCAAACCACAAATGTGTCATCTACATATCGATACCAACGAGATGGTTTGTTATTAGCTTTGTCTAGGGCTGATTGTTCAAATTTCTCCATATAAAGATTGGCAATCGCAGGGCCTAATGGATTACCCATTGCTACTCCATCAAGTTGTTCATAAAATTCATTATCCCACTGGAACTGACTTGATGTAAGTCAATGAAAAGAACGGTGAAATCTTCTGGAAAAATATCCGCTATGAAAATCATAACTTCGTTAACAGGAATCATTGTCAATAAGGACACAATGTCAAAACTTACAAGAATATCTTCAGGGGCCAGAGTTAGTTCCTCTAGTTTTTCAATAAAATGACGCGAGTCTTTTATATATGAGTCAGTTTTTCCAATCAATGGTTGTAAACAAGTTGTTAAATATCTTGCTATTTCATAAGTGGGAGAATTGATGGCACTGACTATGGCTCTTAAAGAAAAATCTATTTTATGAATTTTAGGTACACCATACAATGAGGACACATAGCTTCACTTTTCAATAAAGTTCTTTTATCTTCTTTTCGGATAGAGGTAGATGACTTAATCAAATTATTTGTTTTCCTAAGTACACTGACTGTAGGATCCCTCACAAGTTTTTTATACTGTCCTGACGCTAAAAGGTTCAAAGTTTTTCTTCGGTAATCTTCTGTATTCATAACAACAGTAGCGTTCCCTTTATCTGCGGGAAGAACCACTATTTCTTCATCTGCATTCCAATCCTTAAGAGCCTTCCTCTCACCTTTTGTTAAATTACATTCTAGAGGTCTGCTGCGGCTTCAAATTCTAGTGGTTTCAATTCGAATTGCATTCGCGGTTGCCTTAGGGATATTTCGTATACCTACTTCTATATTCGCGATAATATCTTCAAGTGGTACTTTTACAGGTGTTATCTCAAGACGAGATTTCCGTCCTTGCAAAAGGAGGAAATTACGCTGTAACAGCTGTAAAAGTACCACTGGAATCACTTCCCTAGACGCTCATGCGGTGGACCTCTGACGAGTCGTCCTATGACAAACCTCCCGTGAGGGAGAACACAGTTTTTTTTTCTTACAAATAAAGCAGAGAGACAATACTTACCTCTGATTGATTGCATGTCGCCCACCGCTTGCGACGCCATTGTAAATTCAGTGTCCTTTTCTGTACACAAGGTCCATGTAAGCAATAGATATGGGTAGCAGGTCACTGCTATCTCAGTGGTCTCCCAGTACTGTGCGAATACTGTCCGGCCGAGGCTGGCAGGAGCGGCGTTTATACACTCCTGGAAATTGAAATAAGAACACCGTGAATTCATTGTCCCAGGAAGGGGAAACTTTATTGACACATACCTGGGGTCAGATACATCACATGATCACACTGACAGAACCACAGGCACATAGACACAGGCAACAGAGCATGCACAATGTCGGCACTAGTACAGTGTATATCCACCTTTCGCAGCAATGCAGGCTGCTATTCTCCCATGGAGACGATCGTAGAGATGCTGGATGTAGTCCTGTGGAACGGCTTGCCATGCCATTTCCACCTGGCGCCTCAGTAGGACCAGCGTTCGTGCTGGACGTGCAGACCGCGTGAGACGACGCTTCATCCAGTCCCAAACATGCTCAATGGGGGACAGATCCGGAGATCTTGCTGGCCAGGGTAGTTGACTTACACCTTCTAGAGCACGTTGGGTGGCACGGGATACATGCGGACGTGCATTGTCCTGTTGGAACATCAAGTTCCCTTGCCGGTCTAGGAATGGTAGAACGATGGGTTCGATGACGGTTTGGATGTACCGTGCACTATTCAGTGTCCCCTCGACGATCACCAGTGGTGTACGGCCAGTGTAGGAGATCGCTCCCCACACCATGATGCCGGGTGTTGGCCCTGTGTTCCTCGGTCGTATGCAGTCCTGATTGTGGCGCTCACCTGCACGGCGCCAAACACGCATACGACCATCATTGGCAGCAAGGCAGAAGCGACTCTCATCGCTGAAGACGACACGTCTCCATTCGTCCCTCCATTCACGCCTGTCGCGACACCACTGGAGGCGGGCTGCACGATGTTGGGGCGTGAGCGGAAGACGGCCTAACGGTGTGCGGGACCGTAGCCCAGCTTCATGGAGACGGTTGCGAATGGTCCTCGCCGATACCCCAGGAGCAACAGTGTCCCTAATTTGCTGGGAAGTGGCGGTGCGGTCCCCTACGGCACTGCGTAGGATCCTACGGTCTTGGCGTGCATCCGTGCGTCGCTGCGGTCCGGTCCCAGGTCGACGGGCACGTGCACCTTCCGCCGACCACTGGCGGCAGCATCGATGTACTGTGGAGACCTCACGCCCCACGTGTTGAGCAATTCGGCAGTACGTCCACCCGGCCTCCCGCATGCCCACTATACGCCCTCGCTCAAAGTCCGTCAACTGCACATATGGTTCACGTCCACGCTGTCGCGGGATGCTACCAGTGTTAAAGACTGCGATGGAGCTCCGTATGCCACGGCAAACTGGCTGACACTGACGGCGGCGGTGCACAAATGCTGCGCAGCTAGCGCCATTCGACGGCCAACACCGCGGTTCCTGGTGTGTCCGCTGTGCCGTGCGTGTGATCATTGCTTGTACAGCCCTCTCGCAGTGTCCGGAGCAAGTATGGTGGGTCTGACACACCGGTGTCAATGTGTTCTTTTTTCCATTTCCAGGAGTGTATTTCTGAAACAATCTGAAAAGCGTAAGAAGTCAAAGAAGTCCGCAGGTAATGAAGTTTCCCTATCACTTTTAGCCTCCGTAAGTGAGGCATATAGACTTTAAATTAGTTAGCGTAATATAAAGTTATACAGCTTTTCTTTTTCTATTACCCAATTTTAAAACAAAGACGAAAAATCTTCTGGCATGACCCCAACTAATTTAGGCTACAAGCCGCCACTGGTTGCAGATATTAAGAACAGTTGAAATCGCATGAACTGGTCTTGCTGTGCTGTCACGTTTCTAGCTCGGCTTCTGGTCAAAATTTCTTGTATCTCACGATTCCAGCATTTCATTCTTCGCATCATCTGGATCTATTATTTACAAATTTCGATTTATTTCGCTTATAAGGAGTGTATCAAAAAGGATGGCGTGAAATGACACTGCTGAAAGTACTTGACATTTGTGCTTCTATTATCGTGTAAAACATGTGCTCTAAAATGCTTACCTTAACAGCTATACGCACCTGGTTATCTTCGGTGCTTTGGAACACAACTCTTGTAATAAACACCCTGTATACATTTATTTAACGTGGTTCCATCTGCTGATGCTTTATCACACCCTGTTATCTTCGCATCCAAAAGAAGTTACAATTTATGCTAAGACAACATTCCACAAGCGTACCCTATTCTGGGCGCTCTAGTCCGTTTCTGAATTGCTTGCCCTGTGTGAATCCCTTAGCAAGTGAAATGTGAGTAGGGAGGATGTGACATCCTTCGCATTGTCTGAAACGCCGACAATGGCCCTGGGTAGGATTGCGGTAAATCTAATTTTTTGCCGCGCTGTCTAAGGCGCCTTGTTATGGTCCGTGTGGCTCCTCCCGTTGGATGTTCAAGTTCTCCCTCGGGCGTGTGTGTGTGTGTGTGTGTGTGTGTGTGTGTGTGTGTGTGTGTGTGTGTGTGTTGCCCTGAGGTCATCGGTCCCTAAGCCTACATACAACTTAATCTCACTTAAACTAACTTACGCTAAGTAGTTTGGTCCCATAAGACTCTACCACCAATTTCAAAAATTTGTGTAGGGAGCCATAGCTTATTAGCACAAAAAGATAAAGGAAATATTTAAAATATAATTTTTGTTTTCTGCACAGTGTGTGTGTCATAGGCGCTAGAGTAGCTGCAAGGCATTACTCAGGTGAATGGGTTCCGAAGTCTCTGACATGAACATTTTAGAACACACTCAGCAAAAGAGCATGCGTCTCACCGAGGGAATTACCGAACCTGGGGGTCTTTTTGCCGTTTCATTCAATCTATCAAAATTTCACCCTTCCCTGATGTTGGCTCACGAGAGCTGCTAAAGCGTAAACACAATTTGCAGCTGCGGATCACATTCAGATTTCGTCGAATGGTTTCTAACGGTCCCTAATGGTTCCACTAACCGGGCGGGTAGGAGCGCCTGGTCCCTGGTACGAATCCGCCCGGTGGATTTGGGTCAAGGTTCGGTGAACCGGCCAGTCTGTCGATGGATTTTAGGCGGTTTTCCATCTACCTTGGCCATTGTGAGCTAGTTCCCCTTATTCAGCCTCAGTTACACTATGTCGGTGACAAACAAGTTCTTCGCGTACGCGTACACCACCATTCCTCTACCACGCAAACATTGGGGTTACACTCGTCTTGTGTGAGACGGTCCCTGGGGGTCCACCGGGGGCCGAACCGCACAATAACCCTGTGTTCGGTGTGGGGCAGCGGAGGGGTGAAGTGGACTGCAGTAGTCGTCGTGGGGTTGTGAACGACTGTGGCTGCGGCGGGGACGGAGCCTCTCCGTCGTTTCTAGGTCCCCGGTTAACATACAATACAATACATACAACGGTCCCACACTGGAGTATATTGACACCGCAGTGTTGGCTCTGGCATACAAAGTTCAACGCGGTTGCAGCCTCACGATGTCCTTAGAGAGCGGTTCCGTCATCCGGGAGGTGTCAGCAGTGTTGGCCTTAGCCAAATACGTCATCGCGTTGCTCATTGCACTACGGACTGGCGTTCTCGACTGGCTGCGAAATGTATGTGACTCAACAGCCCAAGGGAAGCTGTGATTTCGTTGAAGACCCTTAAGGGCCTTTAAGCGTCAGTTCTAGGCACGCGTTATGTCTGAAACGTTTTCTTCGTCCACCCTAAGAAAACCGGATGACTTCAACTCCGAGTGCCGTGGATTTGAGTTCCGTCGCAAGGGCATCAAATGAAGGAGTGAAATGTGGGAAAAGGGGATGTGACGACTTCCACTTCGTGTGACACGGAAGTCGTCATATCCTGACATAGGTGGGAGAGGGGAAAAAGGTGTTACTGGTCAGTCTGCGCTCCCGAGCGGTAAAGAGCGGTAAAGAGCAGAAGACAGAAGGAGAAGCCGGCCGCGGCGGTCTAGCGGTTCTAGGCGCTCAGTCCGGAACCGCGGGACTGTTACGGTCGCAGGTTCGAATCCTGCCTCGGGCATGGATGTGTGTGATGTCCTTAAGTTAGTTAGGTTCAAGTAGTTCTAAGTTCTAGGGGACTGATGACCTCAGATGTTAAGTCCCATAGTGCTCAGGAGCCATAATTTTTTTTTTTTGAAACGTCTACCGGGTGGATATAACAACATATACAAATGTGATTCATGCATGAACAGAACCATTGGTTCTAAGTTCTAGGCGACTGATGACCTCAGAAGTTAAGTTGCATAATGCGCAGAGCCATTTGAACCATTTTTTTTTAGCAGAAGGAGAATTCACAGATAGAAGAAAACAAATGCCTTCACTGAGCCAGCACTGGTACAGGCATTTACCAGAAATGCAGGTGGTGAGACTCGGTAGGGAACTCGTTGTGGAGACTGGAAACCATTTGAAAACCCTGTTCGCCCAACAGACAGGACTAACTAATAGACTGGAGGCTAGTCCTAGCGTTAGAAAAAGCATGAACGACACTGTTGCGACAGAAGCCAGTGCGGAAGTCCCATGGGAGGATACTAAACACAGTAGCAAACACTAGCAGCATCTTAGGGCAACAACTTAGTTGCAAAACAAAACCTACTGAATGTGACACTGTTCACTGAGGCACTCCAAGTGACAGAGAGCAGACATACGCGCAGCTGGACCAAGGCTGGAGTCGACGGACGCAGATTCGGCGCCCGGATCGTCTGACTGAGAACTCTGCCCCCACGCGACTCTTTAAAACCCACAGATTCCGCTTTTTGGCAGTGTTATTCCCACTTAAAGCCACCCAGCCAATCCCATAGATCTTTTGCACGGTTTAGTTAGGTCCCCTCTACTGTTCCTAAGCCGGGGATGTTGATGCAGTTGCACTAAGTCCGTAACTGGTATCAACATTGTTCAGCTGAAAGCTAAACGTAACTGCCCTGCCAAATAAGGCTTGCAACATTATTGGTATACGTCATTTAGTCCTGCCACTCAAGCTGCCCGGAGTAGGAGCTGCTAGGTCAACAGCTTTGGTGTTTACACTCTCTTTCTAACCCTTGTGAGCCTACTTACGCTGCTGCTGTAATGGCTGGTATCAACCTGGCTTTACACGCTAGTACCTGCCTGTTGGTTACAAAGTTCTACGGTGGCAACCTAGTACAGCGTCCAGACGACATATGAAGTTACATGTTAATTCCCTGAGGGGTAACCTGGGACCGCTTCTGGGAGCGTCTGCACTTTCGCAAGGCTCTCCCCTTACGGTTCGGTTCACGTAAGAATATCTCTCCTAATTTCGTCTGCCCTCAGCATCGTCTCTGCTTCCGCGCCTTCGAACGCCTGGCCTTTCTCACAGCTTCAAGATAACTCTATACTAGCAGGGAATAATCAATATATTACATGGGCAGAAATGTGGAGAAATTAGGTGGCAATTTGACATCACTAACAAATCTTATACGTCCCATGAACTTTTGAGCTCTTGCCTTTTTATAGCACATGTCGACACCGAGGTGTTCGAAGTGAGGCGGAGTCGTAGAATGACGTCGAAGGAGGTCACACTTTTGCTACGTTATAGATGAAGGCTGCAGGCACCGCTGCGCCAAATGTCAAACTTGTGCATTGGAATGGGAAGTATGTACGGGATTTTGAAAAAAAAACAATTATGCTTCTTACGTAGTGTAAATTCAGTAAGTTTAAATGAACTGGATTGGTCGATTACAATTTGGCAGTCATGCTGGAGAAATGTTAAAGGACAGATCAGGAGAAGGATTCAGTTAAGAGAGATTACCAAATAACTACAAAGTGGAGGGTGCTTTTAACATATGCTTAGAGTTATGCTGACTGTTAATCAATATTGCAGTTGTATGAATGAGCACCATTTTTATCATTTTACGATCAATAATGCGATTTCACAAGAGTTTTAGACTTAATCTATCTGGAAGTTCCTGTGGTTTTTCTTCTATATGAATCAAGATAAAAAAGTAATGGTAATTTTTTACTCAAGGACAGGGCTACAAAATTTTTTAATTTCAGGCGATGCAAGAACATATAGCCTTGGAGTTTTCTTACAACTATATTTATGTTAAAATTTTTCATTTGCCTTCACAAATGTTCAACAAGTCCTTCGAAGGAAGTACGACAAACATTAGGACCATGGACTCGTCCCATACTTTTGCGACTGTATATGGAGTCGGCGCATTCTCTACATTAGGTAAGTGGCATGGCAGTTCACATAAAGATATAATAATGTGGTAAGGGGCCCCACTAACCGAGTCACTCTCAAATGACAGAAAAAGAATCACAAACCAAGACATTAATGGGTCTTTAACGAAAATGGTGCAATGCGAAATCCATTCGCCCCATCCACTGATGGAGCTCAAGGAAAATCACGCAGCATAGTAGCAGTTAAAATTGGAGTCACCGAGACGGAGAACGTAATATGTCTTCAGTTCTGTTAACTCAGCAGTAAAAAAGACAATAATGAGAATCTGTTACATGCACATCAGTTTGGATTTAAGAAACGAAAATCCACAAGGGAGACAGTTTTGACGCTGCGCTTGATAGCAGCAGCAGCAGCAGCAGCAAGAGTTGAGACCAATTAAGCCACGTTCATAGCTTTTGTAGACTTATTTTGCGACGTGTTCGGAATTCCGAGAAATAGATAAGCCATTCGACAGTTATATAAGAGTGAGGTACAGAGAAAGACGGGCAAAATGCAATGCGTATAAGAACCAAAGGGCAACAAGAAGAGTGAACAATAGTGGCGACTCACTCAGTACTGTTTTTCCATTCAGGAATCTTCGTTCTTGGTCTTCCAACCTATACTTCGAACAAGCAACGATGGAAATAGAAGAAAGTTTTAAGAGTGGTTCTGAAACTCTGGGTGAAAAGACATCAATGACAAGATTCACTAATGACAGTACTATCCTCAGTGAAAGTAAATGTTGAGCAGTATAATCAGCACACTTTATGAGTTGGGAACCAACCGAAGGTAGGCGAAAATAATTAGGAGCAGCAGAAATCAGGTAAACGAGACAATAGTTTGGTTGCCCCAAATAAATGGTTCAAAAGGCTCTGAGCACTATGGGACTTAACTTCTAAGGTCATCAGTCCCCTAGAACTTAGAACTACTTAAACCTAACTAAACTAAGGACATCACACACATCCATCCCCGAGGCAGGATTCGAACCTGCGCCCGTAACGGCCGCGCGGTTTCAGACTGTAGCGCCTTTAACCGCTTGGCCACCACGGCCGGCTTTGGTTGCCCAGTTTTCGTGTTAAGATAAGGAATTCTGCTACGTCGGAGGCAAAATAAGGGATGACGGATGACGGACGAAAGGAGAGGAGATAACTAGAGGACTGTCGCACACAAAAAAGCATTTTTTGTCAGAAGAAGTCTTCGAGTTTTAAACATCGGTCTCAGTTTCAAAAAGACATTTCGGAGAATGTACATTTGGAGCATAGCATTGTATGGTAAGGGAATGATGGACTGTGGGAAACCGAAAAAGAAGAGAATCGAAGTGTTTGAGATGTTATACTATAGGAGGATACGGAAGAGTTGGTGGGTTGCTAATATAAGAAACCAGGAGATACACCGCAGAATCGGCCAATAAAGGAATGGAACACACTAAAAAGAAGAAATGACACGATGTTAGAACATGTGTTACAAAATCATGGAATAAAGTTCCATGCAACTAGAGAGAGTTGTGCAGTACAAAAATGATAGAGGTGGAGGTTCGAGTCCTCCCTCGGGCATGGGTGTTTGTGTTTGTTCTTAGGATAATTTAGGTTAAGTAGTGTGTAAGCTTAAGGACTGATGACATTAGCAGTTAAGTGCCACAAAATTTCACACAGATTTGAACATTTTGAGGTCCTTCTCCGCCATCCGACGCATTGTTCGCTCGCTGACATTCAATACCGACGCCACTTTCCTCAGAGATTGCCCGAGTCCTCCGAAATCAGCGCCCGAGCCTTTCCGTTGACTGTCGCAGTTCGTGACACGCTTTTCCTCGAATGAGGTTTCCTCGCCCGGTTAGCGGAACCTTCCCCAGAATTCTCCGAAGCATTATACTTGGCCACAATATCGTAAACAGTTGGTCTCCGGTACCCGAAGAATCTAACTATTTAAGTGGGCGAACACCAGCCCGAAGACTTTCGATAATCGCGGCTCTTCGTTTGTACTCCGCACTTGTCCGTGACATCTGTCATTTTGAGGTCTGTCTGTCTGTCCGTCATGTGCCTATGCCTTTCAAGAACGCCAGTCGCCAACTCTAGTGGAACTACGATATGGCGGGAAATTTGAACTGAAATTAGTCCGGGTTTAAGCTGCGCACCCTGCATAACTCGAGAGACTTTTTCGCTTCGCTGGTGCAAGCTGCAGCCCTTTGCCGATAGATACAGCCGAACTGTAGTTCGTAACATGACTATGTGTAACGTAACTACATTGGTGTATTTCGAGACCCTCAGAACCATAAAAGGTCCGGATTCGAAGACTTCGTCCACATATGGAGCGCCATCATCTTCCGCATGAAAATCTCAGACCACACACAAGCGCTGCGGCATCTGCAACAATCCGACGTCTTCAGTTTGTTGTCGTCGATAGTGCTCCATACAGTACCCACTCGGCCCCATCCGATTTTTATCTTTTTCCAAAACATAAAGAACTTCTAGGGCCTCATTTGATAGTGATGAAGGGGCGCAAACATTTTACACCGACGTCATCAACAAACTTGCTCTTCTTGGGAGAAATGTGTTCGTCGGTGGAGTGACTATGTTGAGAAATGACTGTGTAGGCATATATAATGAAGATTGTATAGAAACTTCATAATGTTCTAGAAAATTATATTTATTTGTTCACGAACCGCCTTTCGCCTGCTCAGGCCATATTCAAGTCACTGCTGAGCAGCCGAAAGCCGGTTCGTTGCCTAATATAATATTGCATAACCTTAGGATGTTTTTATCTTTCTAATGTAATTATCATGTTCTGCCAAGCACCGACGGAAGATTCACTTAACGTCGAGATGTAGTATGTTACTAAATTTTGCTTTATGTACAAATGTGTAAGAGCTTTATATAAAAACTTGGGAAGCATTACGTTCAGCATGGCCTCGTACAACTGGTGCCAAGGTACATTGATAGTGTCGATGGTTAACTTAGAAATGGCGTCAGGTGTCTTACTTCATTTGTGTAGAAGTATTCCTGTGAAGCTGAATCGATCTTTGTTTTTAAACACTCGGCAGTAAGAATGCGTCAAGATTTTGTTTCTCGGTGGTGGTGGTGGTGGTGGTGGGTAGTGTTTAACGTCCCGTCGACAACGGGGTCATTAGAGACGGAGCGCAAGCTCGGGTTAGGGAAGGATTGGGAAGGAAATCGGCCGTACCCTTTCACAGGAACCATCCCGGCATTTGCCTGAAACGATTTAGGGAAATCACGGAAAACCTAAATCAGGATGGCTGGTGACGGGATTGAACCGTCGTCCTCCCGAATGCGAGTCCAGTGTGCTAACCACTGTGCCACCTAGCTCGGTTGTTTCTCGGAAAATTTGGGGTTCTTGTCCTCAGGTTGTGTTGCAATGTTCTTGTAAGAGTTTATTACATAATACTCACGCTTTTGCGGTCTTTGAACACTTCATTCTCCATCCGTTGCCCAAAGTTACTCCCGCCTCATAAGGCTGTTGCCGGAGTGCTAATCGCTGAGGGAAGTACCACGACATCTAAATATATGTCACACTGACGACTGATTCAGAATGTAGGAAGTGGTGAGTTACGCATACTCAAATGATTAATGGGGATGACTTGTTCACAATTTTTAGCAAAGTACGATGGCTAGTTGCTTGGTGGTGAATAGAAAGCACAGTGAAAGTCCGACTAAGCGTTGCACAGATGTGTTGGACTGTGTTTACGTATGCCGGGCGATCACGTCACGTGGCTCTTTCCAGTTCTGAGCGCACAGTGCAGACGGAAACTGTCTAGAAAAAGCCTTCCGCCAAGTACAAGTGGCTGCTGAAAGACTTCTCCCGATATCGTGCAATCCACGTGCATTTCCTTCTTATGTAAATTTTCGGACGCACACTTCTGGGTCAATGAATACGTTCCTGTAGCGACTTCGATGAGGAGCGTTTGATCACCCACAACACAGCCCGGACTTGTCTTCACAGTCTCGCATCCGTCGGCCGTCGGAATTTAATATATTATTATTATGTTGAATGTTGCCGACTTACGTGGTGGGCCTTAAAAAATGATATTTCATTTTATTGTTATTTACCATTAAATGCTTTTGTGAAGTTCTCGTTTTTAACAATATTAATCGTCAGTATAGGGGGAAGATAGATACTGCCTACAGGAAAATTAAAGAGACTTTTGGAGATAAGAGAACCACTTGTATAAACATCAAGAGCTCAGATGGAAACCCAGTTCTAACCAAAGAAGGGAAAGCAGAAAGGTGGAAGGAGTATATAGAGGGTCTATACAAGGGCGATGTACTTGAGGACAATATTATGGAAATGGAAGAGGATGTAGATGAAATGGGAGATACGATACTGCGTGAAGAGTTTTACAGAGCACTGAAAGACCTAAGTCGAAACAAGGCCCCCGGAGTAGACAACATTCCATTGGAACTACTGACGGCCTTGGGAGAGCCAGTCCTGACAAAACTCTACCATCTGGTGAGCAAGATGTATGAAACAGGCGAAATACCCTCAGACTTCAAGAAGAATATAATAATTCCAATCCCAAAGAAAGTAGGTGTTGACAGACGTGAAAATTACCGAACAATCAGTTTAATAAGCCACAGTTGCATAATACTAACACGAATTCTTTACAGACGAATGGAAAAACTAGTAGAAGTCGATCTCGGGGAAGATCAGTTTGGATTCCGTAGAAATACTGGAACACGTGAGGCAATACTGACCTTACGACTTATCTTAGAAGAAAGATTAAGGAAAGACAAACCTACGTTTCTAGCATTTGTAGACTTAGAGAAAGCTTTTGACAATGTTGACTGGAATACTCTCTTTCAAATTCTAAAGGTGGCAGGGGTAAAATACAGGGGAGGAAGGCTATTTACAATTTGTACAGAAACCACATGGCAGTTATAAGAGTCGAGGGACATGAAAGGGAAGCAGTGGTTGGGAAGGGAGTAAGACAGGGTTGTAGCCTCTCCCCGATGTTATTCAATCTGTATATTGAGCAACCAGTAAAGGAAACAAAAGATAAATTCGTAGTAGGTATTGAAATCCATGGAGAAGATATAAAAACGTTGAGGTTCGCCGATGACATTGTAATTCTGCCAGAGACAGCAAAGGACTTGGAAAAACAGTTGAATGGAATGGACAGTGTCTTGAAAGGAGGATATAAGATGAACATCAACAAAAGCAAAACAAGGATAATGGAATGTAGTCGAATTAAGTCGGGTGATGCTGAGGGAATTAGATTAGGAAATGAGACACTTAAAGTAGTAAAGGAGTTTTGCTATTTGGGGAGCCAAATAACTGATTATGGTCGAAGTAGAAAGGATATAAAATGTAGACTGGCAATGGCAAGGAAAGCGTCTCTGAAGAAGAGAAATTTGTTAACATCGAGTATAGATTTAAGTGTCAGGAAGTCTTTTCTGAAAGTATTGTATGGAGTGTAGCCATGTATGGAAGTGAAACATGGACGGTAGATAGTTTGGACAAGAAGAGAATAGAAGCTTTCGAAATGTGGTGCTACAGAAGAATGCTGAAGATTAGATGGGTAGATCACATAACTAATGAGGAAGTATTGAATAGGATTGGGGAGAAGAGAAGTTTGTGGCACAACTTGACCAGAAGAAGGGATCGGTTGGTAGGACATGTTCTGAGGCATCAAGGGATCACCAATTTAGTATTGGAGGGCAGAGTGGAGGGTAAAAATCGTAGGTGGAGACCGAGATATGAATACACTAAGCAGATTCAGAAGGATTTAGGTTGCAGTAGGTACTTGGAGATGAAGAAGCTTGCACGGGATAGAGTAGCATGGAGAGCTGCGTCAAACCAGTCTCAGGACCGAAGACCACAACAACAACAACATCTTCAGTATAGATTATTTTTTACGTTAATGAACGTTAGACTCACTGAATCTTAAAACATGAGCATATAAGCTGAACAATGTAATAAACTTTTCATATTAACTTCCTCAGCTAGTCAGTTCACTTTAAAGCAAAAAATCTTTAGTTGTTAATTACAATTACGGCCACCACACACGCGCGAGAGTATTTTTTCTTACCTCCGTTAACCATTGTATTGTAGTCGGAGTCCAGGCTCTGGCCCTCGGCAATGGTACTGAAAATTAGAATCTTAAAGCTACGTATTTTCTGCAACTTCGTGCGGCTGTGGAGAAAGATGAATATTATGTTAATAGCGGGCGAGATTTTCGCTTCCACTAATGTTTTATAAGTTAATATCGCCACGTAATGGCGCCTTTGGCTGCATCTGCTGCTGCGATTGTTCAACTGTAAATTATTTTAATGGTTAATTCGAGGAAGGCGGACATGAAATCGGGATCACCTTTTACAAATTAAAAGTGAACAATGATATTAAATCAATAGATTATCTGCTTAAATCGTACAAATATGCTTACATTTGCCAGCACTCGCAAGATTTCTGTCTACACGCAACCGAGACAAGACAAGAGAAGTGAAGACGACTAAAAAATTAACAAAAGAGCGTATCTTGTCGTCTCTTTAGATCATTTTGTTATATTTCTTTGCCCTCGAAACTTACACAGAGAAATTATTATAATAAGGAGAAAAATTTATGTTCGCCTCAGCGGCTAGTGTCAACTTATTAGTCAAATTTTAAATGTCTCTTCTTTATAAATACCGTTTTTTAACTCTTTTCGTAATATAGCATAGGGGACGCTATAACAGCTAGAGGTTCATGTGAGCAGAGAAGAATCACAGGCGGAGCCAACGTTTTGACACAGACCAGTGTAGGGAACTAGTGGAAAGCATAGGAGTCTGACATCTATGGCGAGGGTACTGGAAAGTTGGAACAACGCTGCAAGTGTCTACGTCGGAGCGGCGACTATGTAGAAAAGTTACTGGAGTGTAGCTAACCCTTTCAGATGAAAGATTTTTGATTTTCACTGCAGTTGACATTTTGCGACCGTTCCGACCATAATGAAGAAGTAAGGGACGAAGAGAGCTTACTCGATTAGGACGTATGCATTGTGATTTCTAGTTTTGCGTATGGGTATTTTACAGTGGTGTATTTTTTGTGTATTATTATTATGAATGAATGCGTAAAAGAGTTGTTAAAGGCAGAAATAAACCATCAAATATATTTGAATATAATATTTAACAATGTTTCTCGTACACGATGTACAGAACGTATTTTCTTACAATAGGGGACTAGGCCAAAACAGTGACTTGGATGTTCCTCCTCCGCCATCGCCGCCCTCCCCCCTCGCTCACCCCTGCAACGCATCAAACCTGATTACTGAATCTGAGCCCCGCTGTCCCTCTGGAAGAAGTACGAGACACGAACTAACCGTCAGAGTGTGGCACTTCTCATCAATAAGCCCCTTGGTTCAAGAGAAGTACATTTTCATGATATGCAACTACATCTACATCTACATCTACATCTACACCCATACTCCGCAAGCCACCTGACGGTGTGTGGCGGAGGGTACCTTCAGTACCTCTATCGGTTCTCCCTTCTATTCCAGTCTCGTATTGTTCGTGGAAAGAAGGATTGTCGGTATGCCTCTGTGTGGGCTCTAATCTCTCTGATTTTATCCTCATGGTCTCTTCGCGAGATATACGTAGGAGGGAGCAATATACTGCTTGACTCTTCGGTGAAGGTATGTTCTCGAAACTTTCACAAAAACCCGTACCGAGCTACTGAGCGTCTCTCCTGCAGAGTCTTCCACTGGAGTTTATCTATCATCTCCGTAACGCTTTCGCGATTACTAAATGATCCTGTAACGAAGCGCGCTGCTCTCCGTTGGATCTTCTCTATGTCTTGTATCAACCCTATCTGGTACGGATCCCACACTGCTGAGCAGTATTCAAGCAGTGGGCGAACAAGCGTACTGTAACCTACTTCCTTTGTTTTCGGATTGCATTTCCTTAGGATTCTTCCAATGAATCTCAGTCTGGCATCTGCTTTACCGACAATCAACATTATATGATCATTCCATTTTAAATCACTCCTAATGCGTACTCCCAGATAATTTATGGTATTAACTGCTTTCAGTTGCTGACCTGCTATTTTGTAGCTAAATGATAAAGGATCTATCTTTCTGTGTATTCGCAGCACATTACACTTGTCTACATTGAGATTCAGTTGGCATTCCCTGCACCATGCGTCAATTCGCTGCAGATCCTCCTGCATTTCAGTACAATTTTCCATTGTTACAACCTCTCGATACACCACAGCATCATCTGCAAAAAGCCTCAGTGAACTTCCGATGTCATCCACCAGGTCATTTATGTATATTGTGAATAGCAACGGTCCTATGACACTCCCCTGCGGCACACCTGAAATTACTCTTATTCGGAAGACTTCTCTCCATTGAGGACAACATGCTGCGTCCTTTTATCTAGGAACTCCTCAATCCAATCACACAATTGGTCTGAAAGTCCATATGCTCTTACTTTGTTCAATAAACGACTGTGGGGAACTGTATCGAACGCCTTGCGGAAGTCAAGAAACACGGCATCTACCTGTGAACCCGTGTCTATGGCCCTCTGAGTCTCGTGGACGAATAGCGCGAGCTGGGTTTCACATGACCGTCTTTTTCGAAACCCATGCTGATTCCTACAGAGTAGATTTCTAGTCTCCAGAAAAGTCATTATACTCGAACACAATACGTGTTCCAAAATTCTACTAACTTCTGTGTGCGTCATCAGCAATCAAAACCAACAAATAATCTCAATTCTGTTAGTGACTGGTACACAGTGTGTCGTAATGCTATTGCTCTTTAAAAATATTCGGACCATTTGCTTCCCTGTAACAGTCGAAATCCTGTTTGGACATTTGTATGAAATTATGTTTGGACATTTTGATAAAATTACGGAATAGGTATGTGCGCAAGTTGATCCACTTCAAGAATCAAGCAACTATGACTGCTGAAATTTACAATCGGCCAAAGAGAGCAATGAAATGATAATAAAAGAGCTGTTTGAAATATATTGCTAGTGGTCAAGTAGGAGAACGTTAGATACTACGATCACTTTTCAACACTTTTCAACGATACCCACTTCTGGATCAGCTATTGATACGAAGAAGCGCAGGCCAAAGAATAAAGGGAAATGGAATTCCTTATGTATGTGGTTGCTACAGTTTCAGAGAGTGGAAGGGCTAGGATGAAGTCCTTGTGACATTCATTTCATACAACATCCATTTATTACAATACTAAACCAGACAAACGGTTCATTAAGATTATTTTAAAAATAACCACCAACAATTTCTGCGTTGTAATTTTAAAATTTCAACATTCCCATCAAGTTTATTGTAATGATCCCTCACGCAATAAGAATAATAATTGACAGATTAAGTTTTATCAAATTCATTGTTGTTACTATGATACAATAATACCAAAATAAGGCAGAGTTGCAGAATGATTATAATTGTGAAAGAAATTATTAATAAATAAAGCAAAAAAACCAGAATATCTAGCACTTACTTCCAACCTTAATAAACCCTGGTATAAATTTATGACACGTTTGCAAAGTAGCACACTACATAAATGGTTTTTAGAATTCACACACTTACAACAGAAAAGATTTAATTGAACAGTACATAACCATATATTCAATTTATGACGACCATGCCCCAGTAACTATTCTGCAAGGCACACAGGTAACACTGCTTGACTAATTAACCAAATGAAAAAAAAAAAACATTATGGCTCAACGTAATTCATATTTATAAAAATAGTTTCTTCCACAGTAATTTGAGACAACATTACTTCCTTCATGGTAACATTATCCCTCTGTACGTGCCACGACCAGCACAGCGGCCACACAGACACAGCACGTCGTTTAGATTTAAACCTCAGCAACATACTTTCTTGACAATGGGCACTAACTACACTGGAGAGAAAAAGAAAATGGTATTCCTGCGTAATATCGTGTAGGGCTGCCGCAAGCACGCAGAAGTGACGCAACAAGACGTGACATGGACTCGACTAATGTATGAAGTAGTGCAGGAGGGAAGACACCAGTACGAGAGGGTGGAGATCTCTTCTGAACATCACGTCGCAAAGCATCGCAGATATCCTCAATAATATTCATGTCGGGGGACTTGGTGACCATCGGAAGACTTTAAACTCGGAAGAGCGTTCCTGGAGTGACTATGTAGCAATTCTGGACTTGTGGGGCTTCGCATTGTCTCGCTGGAATTGACCAAGATCATCGGAATGCGCAAAGGACATGTATGGATACAGGTGATCAGACAGAATGCTTACGTATGTGTCACCAATCAGAGTCGTATCTAGACGTATCACGGGTCCCATATCACTCCAACTGCACACCCTCCACATCATTACAAAGCCTCCACCATATCGATCAGTCCCCTCCTGACACGCAGAATCCATTGATTCATGAGGTCGTCTCCATTAAGTACAAGCACATTCGCTCGATAAAGTTTGAAACGAGGCTCATCCGACCATGCAACATGTTTCTAGTTTTCAACAGTCCAATGTCGCTGTTGACGGGTCCAGGCGAGGCGTCGTGCAGTCATCAAAAGTATACGACTATCGATGATGATTCGCACGCTGACACTTGTCGATAACCCACCACTGCAATCTGCAGCAGTTTGCATAGGGGTTGCACTTCTGTCACGTTGAACGATTTTCTTGAGATTTCGTTGCTCCCGTTCTTGGAGGATCTTTTTCCGGCCCCAGCGTTGTCGGAGATTTTTATGTTTTACCGGTTTCCTGACATTCGCGGTAAACTCGTGAAGTGGTCGTACGGGAAAATCCCCACTGCATCGCTTTCTCGGAGATGGTGTGTGCCATCACTCCTGTGCCGACAGTAACATGACGTTCACACTGTCTGAGATCATGATAACCTGTAATTGTTTAGTACACCAATGACAAGTGTGATGGTGACCGCTACTGTCGCCGATATCGGCCGAGTCGACAAGCTGCGTCGGAGCAGCGAATGGAGTGCCGCAGGGAGAGCGAGGCTAAGTTGACCCTTCCAGGTTACAGCCTTCATCCAGACAGCAGGTCCCTCTATGTGTCCGGAAAACCGCAGCTGCAACTAGGCGGCGCTGTTGTGCAGAGAGCTCGGGAGAGGTGGCCAAGGCAGTTCAGGTCGCCGCTACTGCCCGGCACAGTGGCAAGTAATAAACCAGCACCGTTCTGGTAGGGCAGTTTCTGTTGTCGTCTTCGTACGATTATTAATCCTTTCTGCAAAAATGTCATAGGTTGAGATTAAAGTGATTATTCTACAATGTTCACATTTGTCGCTGTTGCTCTCCCTAACTGCACGACACTTTTTTTTCCTTTGTCGCCAGAAGACTGCGAAGTATTCTTATGATGACTTACACTTGAAACGCTAGTAAGGCCCCTTTCCAGTATTACAGACAAAAACGTATGTCCTTCCAGTGTTAATTTTTTGTTAATGTCCATTCTCATTACTGGGCTGCTATATACGTTAAAAACCACGTACGCCAAAAATTTGCCTCGTTGCACACTATATCTCGGCGGTAATATGGCTAATGGCTCAGAGCAGTATGCGACTTAACTTCTGAGGTCATCAGTCGCCTAGAACTTAGAACTAATTAAACCTAACTAACCTAAGGACATCACACACATCCATGCCCGAGGCAGGATTCGAAACTGCGACCGTAGCGGTCACGCGGTTCCAGACTGAAGCGCCTTTAACCGCACGGCCACACCGGCCGGCTCGGCGATAATAGTATTTCTGTATATTTACTCGTTCTAGACACATCTAGGTGGACCCCTCTCAACTGCAGCAACAGGTGCCCTCTCTAGGCAATTGACACACTATCGTAACTGCCGTACACTTGACCCGAATCCCTATTAACTGAAAAAACAGAGGTTGACGACACACTCATGATGGTTCAAAAAAGAGATGGAAGGGGTAAATCCTTTCTAACGACACATCGTCGTCTAGGTATAAAGAAGGGCGAATTGCGGAATGAGGAGTATTTCTTTTGTAAATTCCGATCAACATTTCGTCCCGTTGCTGACTGCTACCGGAAAGCAAATTCCAGGAAACCCGGAAACCCAGTCGCTGCTATTCGAGCCACTATTCACTGCTATGAAATTAAATTCTTTGGGCCGTGGCAAAAGCGAACTGCGCCGGCAGAAGCCGTGCAAGTGACGGCGCGGCCTGCTGTGTTTAGAGCCGCGGAAATGAAGTGCACGCGACCCACGACCGCCCTCAGGGTAGTAATCACACATATTTGCTGCAATCTGGGGCAGCCACAGGCGAGTCTCCCGGAAGTTAGCCAGCCGTTTCACGTCTCCAAACCGGCAGGTCTCATTTTATTCATGCGCCCGCTAAGTATCCACAGGTGGTGGTGGTGGTTAGTGTATAACGTCCCGTCGACAACGAGGTCATTAAAGACGGAGCGCAAGCTCGGGTTAGGGAAGGAAATCGGCCGCGCCCTTTCAAAGGAACCATCCCGGCATTTGCCTGAAACGATTTAGGGAAATCACGGAAAACCTAAATCAGGATGTCCGGAGACGGGAGTATCCACAGGAAATTAAACATTTTTTTCCCTGCAAAGTGACTCGTTTTGTCCCTTCCTAATTGGTACACTGTAAGGAAGCTGTAGTGACAATGGCTGGGAAAGCGAATAAAACCCCACGAAGTACTGCTGGACTTGAATTTTCTTCTTCGGTTAATAGGAATGTTCACTTCAACCAGGGGCCCAGTCTGGAGCATAACTGACTCAAGACGGTTTGCAAGCTCATTCTGTTTTGGCCACTATTTCGCGAGACACGATCTGATTTAAGAAGGCCTTTTATTGTTTTCCAGTCCTTTTAAAACAGAAGTCAAAAGAGACAACCCATATACGGTGACACAGGAAATAGTGGGGTAGCATATTAGATTTGGACATTGGGTTTTTAAGGAATATGTGCTAACGTAAGCTGCCGCCAGTACACCGGTCGGCGAAGACGTTGCAAGAAAATCGATGGATCAAGCGCGCATATCAGGAGAGAGGCCAAAGACAGACTCACAAGCAAAACGCCGCCAACGTCCTCTCGACCGCCAGTACTTACATCGCCGCCACGGACCAGAAGTCAGTCACAGTCAGTCCAGTCGCAGTCACAGTAAGCTCAGTAACTAGCTCAGTTACTATTCTTGTTGGCATATGTCAGTGGACGTCACCGGCCACGAGAGTATAGTGTTTATAGCGGGACTTGTACTTCAGCAGCAGTGAGGCTAACATAGACTATTAATGGAGAGCTTATACCACAACACATTGATGAGGTTAAAGATAAGTAGCTTTCCTGGTTAATAAGGAATCCTGTTAATACATGCCGGCCGTGGTGGCCGAGCGGTTCCGGGCGCTGAGTCCGGAACCGCGCGACTGCTACGGTCGCAGGTTCGAATCCTGCCTCGGGCATGGATGTGTGTGATGTCCTTAGTTAGGTTAAAGTAGTTCTAAGTTGTAGGGGACTGATGACCACAGCTGTTAAGTCCCATAGTGCTTAGAGCCATTTGAACCATTTTTTTTGTTAATATCATGTGTGCAGTTGTAGAAAGGGGATAGCACCCACCCAATTACATCCTGTCCTTTCTTTTCATGGTACAAGATTCGACAATGCCAACAAGATGACGCAAAATAATTTACAATGAAAGCATTCATTGACTGTCTTCTTAGTTACTTGTGAAACTCCCGAATTGTCTTGCTTGGGATCGATGAATGCTCTGTAAGAATGGTAAATAACAATAAACTATTATCGAAACTTTCATTGATACCGTGATTCTGCTGAGTCGGACATCGGAGAGCAAATGCCACGATAAAGAGTTAAAAGTTTACACGTTATCGGCAGTGATAGTCCATGTTAAAGATGAAACTTAGTAGCTCAACAGAATCGAGACAACAGTTCGTTACTTGTCTATCTATCACTAAATTTCATGTCACGTTTTTATTTTCTGCTAAGAATATTATCTTGCTTATACACTACTGGAGAGAAGTCAACGTGACGTGATCACGGCATATGCCACCTGAGGGATTGCAGAAATACTGATAATGGTTTCAACGTCGTCCGCCATCAGATAGCGTAGTGGCATAGCTGCCAGTGCCATCACTGCCTACCCTGTAACAGACTATGCTCACAGCCAGAAGGTTCGGTATGATGTAAACACTTGAAGCGAGCAGGCAACAATGCCACGGTGACACACTCGTGCTTCCTACAGCCCATTCAGCGAGTTTGAATGGGGTCGAATTGTGGCCATCAATGTGGCTGGATGATCCTTACTCAGAATTCCCACCCAAATTGGACGCGCTGTTTGAGTTGCGCAAGTAGTCAGTGAACATCCTCCGACCCGTAGACTTGGTTCTGGTCGTCCGCGCAGCAAAGACGCAAGACAGGATCGCTGTACTGTAGGACCAACCGTGGCAGATCGTACAGATATTACTGCACATACAAGGCGACTTACGTGTCCAGACGTGTCTATGCCGTTTTGAACTGGTTACCACCAGTGGGATCACGCGTACACACACTTCTAGCCCATCTGTCACAAGTTACTCGTACACGGTCCCATTGGTGCCGCCAGAGTATCACTTGGAAAATGGAACGGCACGCCATGGTCTTCAGCGATGAAAACAGATTCTACCTGCACGCAAGTGATGAGTGTCTCTGCGTATCACGTTGGTATGGTCTTGTAGAGCATAATCCTCCACCCTTATGGTCCGGGTGCGATAAACTGCAACTCTCATTCAGCTTTGGTGTTTCTGGAAGAGAACCTTACCAGCGCTCAGTACGTGTAGAAAGTTATTAGACCCTTTGTTTTGACCTTCTAACAACAGGAAGGTGATGTGTTGTCGCTCTAAGATAAAGCCGGCCAGTACAATGCTCGAAAATATTGGGTAAATTGGAAACGTCTGCAACGTTGAAAAAAAGTTAGTACAACAATGTGTTAAGATACAGTATAAATGGAGTTGTCAGAGAAAGTGTGAAAACCTTTTCAGGGAAATGCTGGTTAGGTTGTGCTGAGAAACTAGTATTAAGAAAAAAATTCGACACGATGTGCTTCTTCAGAGTTAATTAGCATTGAATTTAGCCAATCAGGGCTTCGGGTGTGCTAATTCAAGCAGCCTGCCAGAGACGGCTCCAAACGTGTTATTCGTTTCGTTCCCTAAAACTGAACCAGAGAGCAATAAAACTATTGGGACGATAGTAAGGATCGAATCGAGTAGTCTCACGTACTAACAACTACAGTTTGAGAACAGCTGAAACCAACTGTTTCTGGCGGGCTTGATAAGCGAACATCAATGCCAATAACCCGCAAAAGGCGCATCATATCGAATATTTCTTAATAATTATTGCTAAGCACTTCTTGCCCTTCAACACTCTGACTGGACCTTGTACACATACAGGGTGGTCAGAAACAGTCTGAAAACCTTGTAACTTTAGTGTAACCCCAAACTATGTTCGACGTCATCATGCAGTAGCTGTTCACAGACGGCAGATGGACGCAGTAGCATTGGAGGGCATACAAAGAATGGCAGGAGGAAAGCAGAAAACAGTGCATTCGTTGTCGTATCGTGGAAACGGTGGGATTTACCTGTTTTCCAAAGGGCATGATCATTATGTTTCAGGACAAGGATGGAAGCACTTTCGTAACGGTTATGTCTGTAAACTATTAGACAGCCACGGTGGTTGAAGTACTCTATACTGTGCATAGAAAAATGACGGTATCCAACGTCAGTGACGAGGCAACTGTGGTCCACCACTGCCCTTACATAACAGAGGCACTGCAACAATCGTCGGAATGGTTCAGGCCGGAAGAGGAAGAGTAATGGTCCGGGTAACCTTGTAGTATTCCCCAGGGCATCTCGTCATTTTGCAAGGCAGAATGGGTCAACAGAAGTATGCATTTATCCCTGGATATCATGTCCATCCCTACATGCAGTTTGTTTCTTGTCGGCGCTATGCCATCTACCAGCAGCACAATGCAACATGCCACACTGCTTGTATTATACGTGCATGGTTAGATGAGCTCCAGGAAGAGTCTACCCTACTCCTGTGCCCACTGATCCGTGGATGTAAACGTAATCGAGAATCTGTGGAAAGAACTAAGCCAAGAAACCGAGCCCAGCAGTCCACGGAGTCAGCATGGCTCCACATGTCTATCGGTACCTTCCAAAATCTCACTGGCTCTAGTTCTGTACGTCTCGCACTGCAGACGGTGGTTGCTCGGGCTTTTGACACGTGCTCACATTAATGCGACTGGACAGCGTATTTTACAATAACACAGAAACTCGGCGTTCTTTCATCGTCACTGTATGGTCACAGATCACTGGGAAATAATGGTAAGTCTGGATATTGTGAAATAAAGGTCCTGGACAATTTGACTACTTACAGGTAAAATGAACGTGGCATATGTCTGTGGGTGAATTTAGTGCTCACTATGATGATATGACTTCACGATCTCGTCGATTTAGCGTACCCCCAGCTTAATCATCTCCTAACCGCCGAATTTACATTAGGACATAAATATGATGGAATCACTGAGCGCAATAAATTCGTTAACATAACGAACTTCGCCGGCCAGTGTGGCCGTGCGCTCCTAGACCCTTCAGTCTGGAACCGCGTGACCGCTACGGTCGCAGGTTCGAATCCTGGCTCGGGCATGGATGTGTGTGATGTCATTAGGTTCGTTAGGTTTAAGTAGTTCTAAGTTCTAGGGAACTGATGACCGCAGATGTTAAGTCTCATAGTGCTCAGAGCCATTTGAACCATAACGAACTTCTTTTCTGCGTCGATTCTGTTAAAGAACTATATAGCCACAAACATCAAAGCTGCTTCATGTATCGGATCGTGGGACGGATAGTAAAGCTGTGCAGTACCACCGAAACAGTGAAACTACTGTAGCGTGTGTACCGAGGTACCTGACCACATCTGCAAATCCATTTTAAATTGGGCGATTCTTCATCCAGTCCGGATAATTATAGCAAAAGAATGAAACGAAGTGTTAAAATAAGTTCTAGAGAATTGGCCCCTACACGTTATAGTATTAAAATTCTTTTGACCAACTTCCAAAGTAATCACAAGACACTCTGACAGTTTGAAGAGTCCCTAAACATAATTGGAGTTTGCACTACGTACAGAAAGCTGGGTAAAAACCGAAAACGACAGCATGCAGATTTTTTTGGGTAAATCTAAGTGTTTACAGAAGGGATAAGCTAATGGAAAATGGAGATAATGTAGTGGAAGGGGAACACAAATTCGTGTAAACGTAAATGGAAACTCCATACAAACTTTTTTGGGCAAGACTTGACAAATACCTGTATGAGTAATTGTTTCCATCGACCACTGGAGTGATCCGCATAAGTAATAACACCTTTTTACGTAACCACAACTCATTAGGGCATATGTTTCCCAACCACACGTTCCTGATTAGACCTTAATCAGCCACAGTCGACATGGATACACAGAGTTTTGCAAGTGGTGGACATGACAAGACATCCTGTGAAGCAATACCAAATGTGTTCTTTGAGATCAATGTAGAGAAGATGGAGCACTGTCGCAAAATTTTATATCGAGACGTGAAACTGGTTTCAAACACGGGCATTAATTCCAAAGTGTCATCAGAAAACAGCAGAAACACTGTGCATTCGCCTACTCAACGAGCGTTAGCCTGGCACTGCGTAGATTGAGTGCTCTCAAGGGAAGTGCAGTATGTGAGGCACACCTTATTGGCACATAAAAGCTCATTTTGCTTCATTTCCAGTTTTGCTGTTCACATAAGTGAAGCGAATCTATCAGCACTCAGAAGATACAGAGTAATTTGGGAGCGGGAGGTTCCCACACTAGCTAGCAGAGACGGTTGACCATATTATGGCGTTTTCAGAGCCATTGAGATTAGGTGCCGACGTAGAAATCACTCAGCAGAGAGATGCGTACGGAAAGTACACTGATTCTTACATGAATCAAGTAATTGTTATTAAAATTATTTGCTAACCTATTTTACATTTTGTCTCTCAGTATTTGTGACTCACTGGCTCCTCCTAATGTCTATCTTTCAGGAAACGTTGGTATTAATAAATGAAGGAACAACTTTGTCGTAAGGGAAGATGTACGATCTTATACGAACTACACCGATTGTATGCTCAAGTTACAACTGTGCACCGTAGTCGGTAGACATTGACAGGATGCCTTTCGATCTAGTCATGTGGTATATAATGCTCTTGTTCATGCTGCTAACTATTAACTATACAAGTTTGCTGTTTCTCAAATGAACGCACCATAATGACATCTAGCGTAAAAATTATTTGCACAAAATACTCCTTCCCGTTACATTGCGCAATATATAGACAGTAGTATTGCACTTTCAGACTTCAACGGCGCTGCTACTGTTCTTCAAGGGGACATGAAGCTACGAGAGCATTTCCACATAACAGGTAGGAAGCAATGCTACGCGGCGGCTCACTAAATCGCTTCAAGGAGGGCTGGCTTAATTATCACAGGACTCGGGTGGTGGGAGATCTTGGCCAGTTATGCTGTACGCCCTTATACCACCAGGTATGGACTCACCTGCTAAACTGGGGCGTTACTTGAGGTTTTTTGAGAGTGTGGTGGAGGGCGGGGGCGGTTTCTTGCACCGAGCGTGTGTCTACTATCCCCATTCACTTGCCACGACGACGAAGACTGCGCCTCAGAATGTGTCCAGATATGGTAAGGTTCAAGCAAGTGCCCCTTAGTACGTCAGACTGAATTTTTCAGGGTATCCCTACTCTGGGATAACTCGTGGTTGACACGTATGAAAGGCGGAACCGCGAGAAAGTTATAGGACAGTACGATGGGCTTCTGTGATGCTACTCCTTTGTCACTCGTCTGCAGTCTGCAGACTTAGAATAGGTTTAGATGTCTGCGTAGTGCCATTACGAAGGGGATAGGTGCCAGTTGGCAGGCAGCTGACTTAAACTGCCGGAAGAGAGCTAGTCACAGGGATCACTGAAATAGAGACCATCAATTAGTACTTTTCAGAGGCGAGCCTCTCGCTCACACTTTTCAGCTTGTAGGCGAGTCGCAGATGGAGTTCTGCAACCTATCCACGTTATAGTCCCTCATCAGTTGCGTCAATTGAGGTTGTAAGTAGGCTGTTTATATTTCTTATTGGCAACGTTACGTAGCGCTCTATATGAAAATCACTGGCTGTGCTGTGTGCAGTCTGTGGCTAGTTTGCATTGTTGTCTGCCATTGTAGTGTTGGGCAGCGGCAGCTGGATGTGAACAGCGCGTAGCGTTGCGCAGTTGGAGGTGAACCGCCAGCAGTGGTGGATGTGGGGAGAGAAATGGCGGAGTTTTGAAATTTGTATGATTATTAAGGTAAATACATTGTTTGTTCTCTATTAAAATCTTTCATTTGCTAACTATGCCTATCAGTAGTTAGTGCCTTCCGTAGTTTGAATCTTTTATTTAGCTGGCAGTAGTGGCGCTCGCCGTATTGCAGTAGTTCGAGTAACGAAGATTTTTGTGAGGTAAGTGATTTGTGAAAGGTATAGGTTAACGTTAGTCAGGGCCATCCCTTTGTAAGGATTTCTGAAAGTCAGATTGCGCTGCGCTAAAAAATATTGTGTGTCAGTTTAAGCACAGTCTTGTATAATTGTTCTAAGGGGACGTTTCAAGGTAAGCCCCTGTCAGCCACAAAGTGTCTTCCTTCTACCCATCAGGGCACGACAGTTTTGACACCTGGGTCTAGGGCGCCTTGCCATGGTTCGCTCGGCTCCCCCCATCGGAGGTTCGAGTCCTCCCTCGGGCATGGGTGTGTGTGTGTGTGTGTGTGTGTGTGTGTGTGTGTGTGTGTGTGTGTGTTGTTCTCAGCTTAAGTTAGTTTATGTAAGCTTAGGCATCGATGACCTCAGCAGTTTGGTCCCATAGGAACTTCTCCCAAATTATCCAGTATGACACCTTGTGTCGGTTGGCGTTCATAAATTGGCTATTACTCGAGGCAGGTTCGTCAGAATGTTTGTTAATGCAATTCACATTATCAGAATAGGTGTACGGGAGCACAATAATTTTCATGAGACTCAGCGTGGAACCATATTAAGCGAACGGCTTTGAGACAGAGGGCAGCGTCTGCCACCTACATCGCAAGAGTACCACTATGAACGAGCGGCTCACTTAACCAAGGATAGCCGGTGCCGCTACTGCAGCAGTACCACCGTAAGCGAAAGGCTCACCTGACCAGGGGACATCAGCTGCTACCTCCACTGCAGCTGTGCCACAGTGAGCGAGAGGCTCGCTTGAGCAGAGGGCAGCATCCACAGCATACGCTACAGCCATTGCAAGAGTACCTCAGTGAATGAGAGATTCACCTGACCAGAGGGTAGTATCTGCCACTGCAGCAATATCCCCCGGAGCGAGAGGCTCATCTAACCAGCGGAAGCTGCCAGCTGGAAGCAGACACAGCAGCTGGCAAGACAACAACAGAAACGGAAGGTTACTTATCACGATTCCTCCACGATTTCCTGCAGTACCATTTAACACAGTTTTGATCGACACATTTTGAGTTAAAGCGAGATGACTAAACAAGTTTCTACAAAATTTGATGTGATAATTTCAGGCAACAGTTCCATATTACCAATTACAAAAAACGCCAATGAATTTCTAGATCCTGACGGAAGGAAGTTACTTTCAAAATATATAATAGGAAAAAATCACAGGATCTCCTCGTAGCAAATTACTAATCCGTGATTCCACGGAGACCTGATCTGCAGAGTGCGTTATCTTAATAGAAAACTGAGAGAATAACAGAACGTTAGAATGTTATGGTTGTGAATTATTTGGCAGAAGACGGGATGAGAGTGTGATAAATAGGGCGCAAGAAGAGATACGATGTAATTCATTACTTGCCTCATCATCTCCCTGAAGTGGAATGAGGATGATGTTACAGGAAGTAACGAATAGTCGGCAGAGCAATATTAATTCGGAGGTTGAGTTGTGACCGGATAAAGGCAACTGTTAGGGCTCAAGGAGAACGCATAACAATATCTGAAGCCACCGAAATACCATCGACAGAAGAAACTGGCATTACGTTGGGCCGAGAGAAAGTTAAGGGATCTGCCAGTCCAAAACAGGACCGCATATCTTAGGCTACGTGTGTCAATTGTATTGATGTGATGGTGACTTATGGCCGTGCGGTTCTAGGCGCTTCAGTCTGGAACCGCGTGACCGCTACGGTCGCAGGTTCGAATCCTGCCTCGGGCATGGATATGTGTGATGTCCTTAGAACTAAGTAAACCTAACTAACCTATGTTCTAGGCGACTGATGACCTCAGAAGTTAAGTCGCATAGTGCTCAGAGCCATTTGATGGTGACTTAGCACGAGTGTGCAAACGAAGGTGTCAGATACGGAAGATTCTTCCATTATCCAACTGCGGACCAATTACCTGTAACAGTGATCTAAAGACGTTCCCTCCAAATTGCCGGACGTCGATTTCCATCTCTCAGTCCAGTGAGGTGCAGCCAGTGCAAACTCCCCTCCCCCAGCCCCTCCCCCGTCTCTATCACTTTCATGTACACAAGCAAAATGTGGGACCTGTTTTACCTGCTGTCGCCCGGGGCACTATGCCGGAGACTGTTCAGAGAGCAGATGACTCAATATCTACAAGTAGAACACACAGGAAAAGCTACACAAAGCGTAATGAAGCAGTCACATTAAGCTGCTTCCGGAATTGTACGTGCTGCAAGATGCACCAGCATGAACGATTACATTCATCTACAATGACCAGACTCGTGCAAATTCTAAGATAATTTCTAATAGATATCGGTGACTATGTAAGACTGATGAAAGAGGAAATAGAATGGCAATCACCATTCGCAGTAATGCGAACGGAGATATTCAGACCAAAGGGAGAAATAAAATAGCGTAGCACGTGCCTCAAGGAACAGAATGTGAACAAGATTTTTCGGGTCACAGGGGCAGACATAGATCTACCCTTCGATGGTTTACTAGCGCGAGACTTCCTAGACCAGCTCCTCGTAATACTTGACTCTGCATGCAGAAGGCTTAAGATAAAGGAAGTGTGGATCAAGTTATGAGAAACTGAAGATATTGTGAGGGTAACCGAAGTGGGAACAAAGATAGAGCCAAGTGCCGATGCTACACAAGCAAAAGACGAAATAAGAAACCAAGAACTGGAAAACAGTAAACCGGCTCCACCAGGAATTACGAGGCCCCCGATGTTGACAAATAGCAAAGAGATAATTCAGCTACCGACAGCCGCGCACGCAAGGGGGCGATGTTTACCAATCCAAGCAAGCTCACGCAGAGATGTACATTGTTGTGTAGGCAGAAGAGCCAACACCGTGTTACCGGCCGAAATGCACGGGTTTTAGCTCATGCAGGTTGGCGTGAGGAGGGAAGAACTACAGTATACTGACGTGAGGTGTGGAGCATGACAAGGAATTAGAATTCAGAAAGTGGACGTAATTAGTTGATACTTAACTTTAATCTATTAATGATGAACGCCGCTCTCGACGGTACAGGATTCACAATATTATTAGTTCAGAATACATTCTTGAAGAATATGGCGCCTTGTTAGGTCGCAGCAAATGACGTAGCCGAAGGCTATGCTAAACTGTCGTCTCTGCAAATAAGAGCGTGTGTAGACAGTGAACCATCGCTAGCAAAGTCGGCTGTACAACTGGGGCGAGTGCTAGGAAGTCTCTCTAGACCTGCCGTGTGGCGGCGCTCGGTCTGCAATCACTGATAGTGGCGACACGCGGGTCCGACGTATGCTAACGGACCGCGGACGATTTAAAGGCTACCACCTAGCAAGTGTGTTGCCTGGCGGTGACACCACATACATAAGGGATCAGTACTAAGGCAGACACAGGGGCTATTGTCATCAGAAGCCCCCGCTCACCAGTAGCCATCACCGTAACAGAGAAAGAATTCTACAAATGCGAGACCATGAATGAGCACTGGCGGCTAAAAGAGACCACTGCCAGACTGTAATCCCACACCGCAACAAGAGATTAAACTGAAAA
This sequence comes from Schistocerca cancellata, assembly GCF_023864275.1. Taxonomy (NCBI): domain Eukaryota; kingdom Metazoa; phylum Arthropoda; class Insecta; order Orthoptera; family Acrididae; genus Schistocerca; species Schistocerca cancellata. The sequence goes on along the minus strand of NC_064626.1, from coordinate 47,658,864 downwards.
CTCGGGTAGGACCACAAAACGAACGTTCAGTAAAATTAAAGCTAACAGGTCTTCGAGGAACGGAAGCTGTTATTCCGAGAAAGAAATCCGACCTGATGTATAGATTCCAGATGTGATAGTAACTAGAGAGATGGAACGCTGTCAGCATGTTATAGGTGTCGCCACCGGCTCCAACCTTGTGTGAATGGTCTGAAAAGCTAATCATTTGCATATCACAGCATCTTCTTCCTGTCGGTTAAATTTCGCGTTTGTACCACGTCATCTTCGTGGTGTAGCAATTTTAATGGCCAGTAGTGCACTAACCACCTCGAAGCAGTGTTTAAATAGTTGAGGTGAGACAATTTGAAAACTCAAGTAGACAAGTGCGTATTTTTGAGGAAAGAGTGCATTTCTTGGGTCATGTGTTGACTGCTGATGGACTTTGGCTTAATTTCTTCAACCTTGAAAGGATCCGGCTAAATTCTCAACATAAAACAGTGACCCAATTAAAGGCATATCTGGGTCCCAGCAATAATACTCAAGTTGCTCGGAAACTTCGTTTTAGAATACGATACGTCCTGTTGAAGAAGGGAATTCTGTATAAGTGAGGATCTCAACATTAAAAAGCATTTCAACAATTAAAAGAGAAAAATGGTTCAAATGGCTCTGGGCACTATCGGACTTGACATCTGAGGTCATCAGTATCCTAGAACTTAAAACTACGTAAACCTAACTAACCTAAAGACATCACACACACCCATGCCCGAGTCAAGATTCGAACCTGCGACCGTAGCGGTCGCGCGGTTCCACACTGAAGCGCCTAGAACCGCTCGGCCACAACGGTTAGCAAAAAAAAGAGAAATTAAGAAGTCGACCAATACTGCAACATCCGAACTTTGAGCAGGAGCTCATGGCGACTACGAACGAGAGACTGGGCTAGATGCTACACGTAGAGCCTTGACCACTTGTGCCTATGTCCTGAACTCCCACAAAGCATACCAAAACTGTATTACAGCGGAGCATGAGCTACTCGCCATTGTGTGAGCTGTTAGGTAGTTCTGAATTTAGAAAATATTGACATAGTGCCCAGCCACGAGCGTGGCTTATGCTATTTTGGATCCATCTAATGAAGCTGAGGTTAGATTTGGAGGAATGCGACTAGCAAACCTTATAAAAGGAAGGGAAACACCATCAAGTGGGTGAGGCATTACTGTGCATTACGAATGTGCATGACGTAATAAGTGCCTCACAGGCCACGCTTCCGACTGCAACGACCGTTGGTTAGACACGGGCTGCATGATTGACACCATAGCCGAGGGCGCTCGGGCGGAGTTGAAGATAAGGACGAAGCAGATCGGCAAAGCAGAGGAGTCATAAATGCCCCAAGAAGGAATGAACGTCAAACTAATTCCTGAAGCAAATGGGTATGTCTCCCATTGGAGGACATCAAGGTATGATTAGAACGTACGAGTGAGTGAAGCTATATTGCAGCTGGCCATGGGTCAATATAAACAGGGAGAGGTTTATTCACGAATGTGAATGTTGCTAGAAAAACAAGATTACGCAAGCCAAGATTAAGCAACCACTAGAATTAACGTCCACCCTCAAAATTGACATTTGAGACGTAGTCAGTCCCTTCACCAATGAAATGCAGGGAGTGGATGTATTTTAACTTTTCCGTGATTCACTGACAAAATTTGTCAAGGAAGAGTCCTTCAAATTCCGGATACGGACACAGCAGCGATGTTGGTATCTCTAATTTCAGTGTAATGTTCTCTACTAACTTTTGTGCGACTGAGACATATTGGCAGCCGTTTCATGAGTAACATGACGAAGTGTTTGTGCAAACTACTGAGAACTGGAAAGATACGAACTGCCAGTTACCATCCTCAACCGTTTGTAAGTAGGCTGTTTAGATTTTTATATGGGCAACGTTACGTAGCGTTCTGTATGAAAATCACTGGCTGTGCTGTGTGCAGTCTGTGGCTAGTTTGCATTGTTGTCTGCCATTGTAGTGTTGGGCTGCTGGATGTGAACAGCGCGTAGCGTTGCGCAGTTGGTTGAAATTTGTAATACTGGATATTATGAACATCTATGTATATTATGATTTTTCAAAACTATTAAGGTAAATACATTGTTTGTTCTCTATTAAAATCTTTCATTTGCTAACAATGCCTATCAGTAGTTAGCGCCTTCAGCAGTTTGAATCTTTTATTTAGCTGGCAGTAGTGGCGCTTCCTGTATTGCAGTAGTTCAAGTAACCAAGTTTTTTGTGAGGTAAGCGATTTGTGAAACGCATAGGTTAATGTTAGTCAGGGCCATTCCTTGTAGCGATTACTGAAAGTCAGATTGCGTTGCGCTAAAAATATTGTGTGTCACTTTAGTGAATGTTTGAGTACTTTCAGTTTTGCTCAGCTGTTTGCTGATAAACCTCTTACACTATTTTCTTTTCACAGTAATTCAGAAATTGTTCTAAGGGGACGTTTCACGTTCACTAGAGAAAAGTTACAGGACGTTGACTGAAATTTTGTCACGATATAAGCAAAGATAAATAGACTGGGAACAGTGGGCGTCTTTTGCCACCTTCGTATACAATACCTCTCTCCATAGCACAACGTAATATGCGCCGTTCAAATTATTCTTTGGCAGAAAATCCAGTGCACTTGGATTATAGTAACGGAGCCCACAAATGTTTTGCAGTAAACACAATTACGTCACCAGAATACGCACCCACTATTGATGCATCCGTTGGGACATCGGGAGGCAACACCCTGCAGCTGAGGACAATGACCATGTGGCTGCTTGAAGGAGAACGCCTGTGGCATGTTGTCCAGAGACCTGGCAAGTGGAGCGCCAAATGATCAATGCTCGGGCAGCTGGGGGTCTGCCTGCTGCCTTCAAAGCCCAACGAAAGTAAAAGCAGGGAGGAGCTATGCCAAGCACAGCAGCTGCCATAGACCATCTCACCCCACGTGACTATGAATAGAGGCAGCTCGCCAGACATGAGGCGCTCACCACTGATGTCATGCTACTTTCCCGACAGCCTGCTGGATGGACTGGCGCTGAGTAAATGACAGCCAACAGCAGCCACCTACTCAGCAGTTGTGAGTGGCATTGATGCAGATGCGCAAAACTATAGACCTGTATCTCTGACGCCGATCTGTTGTAGAATTTTAGAACATGTTTTTTGCTAGAGTATCATGTCGTTTTTGGAAAACCAGGATCTACTATGTAGGGATCAACACGGATTCCGGAAACAGCGATCGTGTGAGACCCAACTCGCTTTATTTGTTCATGAGACCCAGAAAATATTAGATACAGGCTCCCAGGTAGACGCTATTTTCCTTGACTTCCGGAAGGCGTTCGATACAGTTTCGCACTGTCGCCTGATAAACAAAGTAAGAGCCTACGGAATATCAGACCAGCTGTGTGGCTGGATTGAAGAGTTCTTAGCAAACAGAACACAGCATGTTGTTATCAATGGAGAGACGTCTACAGACGTTAAAGTAACCTCTGGCGTGCCACAGGGGAGTGTTATGGGACCATTGCTTTTCACAAAATATATAAATGACCTAGTAGATAGTGTCGGAAGTTCCATGCGGCTTTTCGCGGATGGCGCTGTAATACACAGAGAAGTTGCAGCATTAGAAAATTTAGCGAAATTCAGGAAGATCTGCAGCGGATAGGCACTTGGTGCAGGGAGTGGCAACTGACCCTTAACATAGACAAATGTAATGTATTGCGAATACATAGGAAGAAGGATCCTTTGTTGTATGATTATATGAACACTGGTAGCAGTTACTTCTGTAAAATATCTGGGAGTATGCGTGCGGAACGATTTGATCTGGAATGATCATATAAAATTAATTGTTGGTAAGGCGGGTACCAGGTTGAGATTCATTGGGACAGTCCTTAGAAAATGTAGTCCATCAACAAAGGAGGTGGCTTACAAAACACTCGTTCGAACTATACTTGAGTATTGCGCATCAGTGTGGGATCCGTACCAGATCGGGTTGACGGAGGAGATAGAGAAGATCCAAAGAAGAGCGGCGCGTTTCGTCACAGGGTTATTTGGTAACCGTGATAGCGTTACGGAGATGTTTAACAAACTCAAGTGGCAGACTCTGCAAGAGAGGCGCTCTGCATCGCGATGTAGCTTGCTCGCCAGGTTTCGAGAGGGTGCGTTTCTGGATGAGGTATCGAATATATTGCTTCCCCCTACTTATACCTCCCAAGGAGATCACGAATGTAAAATTAGAGAGATTAGAGCGCGGACGGAGGCTTTCAGACAGTCGTTCTTCCCGCGAACCATACGCGACTGGAACAGGAAAGGGAGGTAATGACAGTGGCACGTAAAGTGCCCTCCGCCACACACCATTGGGTGACTTGCGGAGTATAAATGTAGATGTAGATGTAGATGGACTAGAGGCTTGTCCCTGGTGTAACGTCACGACCATGAAGGAACGGCAGATGTTCTCGCGTTACAGTAGGGCCCATAGAGATCCCCCAATCACACCCATCACTGTACAGGCCGTGTGCAGAATCAGGTGGCAATGATCCAGATGAGTTGCTCCAGAAGTCATGCACTATGACGCAGATGGGCACTGGAGATTGTGGAGACACCACTAGCTACTAACTGGCACAGTGAGACGGAGGAAATCATCACTAGGAGATGGGTTGTACCCCAGATGCAGCATTGTTTCATTCTATAATTAAAGGGAACGCTGCACTCTCCAAGCTACTGTATGAAGAGACAAGACAGGAGCAGAGACATCACTACCTGAATTGGAGGTGTTGGATACTATACATCTACACTGGTATCTCATTCCCTCCCGCAAAATGTCATATCCGTGGCACCCATGAGCACGCCAAAGTGCCAATTACTGCCAAATCGAGAGAAAGCCAACAGCTCAGCTGTGTTAGTGATGCTGCCGTGGGCAACGAGGGAGCACAGGCATCAGGCACTGACTCACAGTGGCATATCATCACTGCACCCTGATACTTCAGCTAGTCCAGAGACCATTTGTATTTGTGTTTTATGCCATATTTTGTCTTTGTGACTTCTTAAATGAAAACTGTGTCCCCAGAGACCCTTGTGGACAGAGTGATTGCATGTCTTGTGACTCCAATTCTCATCTAATTCTGTGTACTTTCTTGTGATCCTGATTTTATTATTGTTGTAACTGACCTAATGAAGATAATTTGTGAAGCATTTATGTAAATGTGACTCGAAAAGCGTGATTTTCAAATGTGTTTTGTACTTCCAACATTGCAGTCCAGTCAGCAGTCATAATAATCTAATATATGACACTATCAGCCTCGCTTGCGGTAATGAAACTAACCTTTACCTAGATTTCAGCCCAAATATTTGAGCCTTCTTCAGAAGATAGACAAATTATGGATTCAGGTATGCCGGCCGGTACGGCCGATCGGTTCTAGGCTCTACAGTCTGGAACAGCGCGACCGCTACGGTCGCAGGTTCGTATCCTGCCTCGGGCATGGGTGTGTGTAATGTGCTTAGGTTAGGTAGGTTTAAGTAGTTCTAAGTGCTAGGGGACTGATGACCTCAGATGTTAAGTACCATAGTGCTCTGGCAATTTGATTGAGGTATAAGAGGGCACAGTCTAGAAATAAAACTAAAACTGCCTTGTAGGTAGCAGAAACAATGTTCCTGCATAACTTAGTGTAATAGTCTTAATCGCATTTTTTATTATTACTATACCGCAGTATAATAACAATAAATGTGATTAAGACTGTTTTTGAATAACTAATTAATCATACTAATCGCTGCTTCATCTCCACAACCATGTTGTCCAAAATTCTAAAACTATTACACTGGCCTTGAAAATAAGCACAAAAGATGACACATGTTACTTGCTTGTTGAGCTTTTGAAAATGAGTGTGTTTGTTAAGTTACAATTATTGCCCTTTATCATGGATTACTGCAGTCTAGTGTATGACTGAGCAGGGGCAGAGAACGGTTCAAAATCCACGCGACTGTAATATGATTAATGGCATGAGTCGTCTTAGAGGTCTGAAATTGTATGAGTGATTAAAAGTACTGCTGCAAAACGTTTTTATCCGCTCGTTTATCTGAAGGTTGTGGTGTTGCAGTGACCATAAGTTCAACATCAATCATACTGCACACAGCAGAGTTCACCTGTATGACTTGCAGTAATGCAGATTTGTTTGTGTGAGTTACTATTGCGAATGAGGTAAAGTTAGGATGTTTGTTGGGGATAAATTTGCCAACCAAGACCACGCATAAAACACTCATGTAATCAATCCCCCAAAACTCATGTATCAAGGCTATTTGATGATTTCTTTTGCTGCATGTCATACGATGACACTTTGAAGCGAGACATTACACGTGCGGAAATCTACTGTGATGGGGATAGTGAGAGGCGATGAGTCACTCTTTCATTATTTCTCATAGTCAAGGCCACTCTTTGACGCTGAATTTGCACCGAAGATATCTGTTTTGTGAGACGAAAGAATATTTTCAATATGAGCTGGCACTAATGGGAGCATGTACGTTGTTAGTGCATGTGGGATTTTTATGGTTGCTCTCCTTCGAATTGTATTTTCTGGAGTTGATGACAAGCAGGCAGTTTGGTAATTTAACTGTAAATCTTGCATTGGATGTTTGAGGATTTTAGGAAAAGGACCATCTCTAAGCATTTACGAGGGACAGAATGCTGGTGTCAAAAATTTCGCACACCAGTGTGCAAACAATGCTTTGTGCAAAAGAGGTGAAAAAACTACCTATCTGGATCTACTTGCAAAGCACTTCTAGCCGCAGCAGGGCCAGGGGGGCAAGAGAAATCTCGGTCGCCTCACAACGGTGTCTTGACAGTGTCGTGAACGTCCTTTGTTAACAGGGATGGGAGCCATAAAATTAATGTTCGCTGTGGTCCAGACACTGTTGAGGGAACTATCATGTACTGTTGCCCCACTGCTTGCCACATTACTGGGAAGCCTCACCACTTCAGAACAGTTTAAAATGGGACACAATATTTCAGGTGCCCTTAAATGGTCTATCTCGGGACACAAAAGCACTTCTCTCAGTTTAGACAAGACCCCTGGTCGGACATACGTTAACATCTGGGACATCCAGATCTCTGTGGTAAATAGGCTATTGACTTTAGGGCTAAATTGGAACACTAAACACACTGCCTTAAGTGGCAATGGGAAAAACAAGTTAGGAGCCCAACATCTTCTTCTCTCTTACCAGGAATTTACGAGTTAGGGAGCTGGTGGAATGTTGTGATTGGCACGAAACCCTTGTTGTGGTGGTTGAGTAAGTGCTCTGGGGGAGCTTTCTGAATTTCAATGTAAAGTGAGGAGAGGATAAACGGAGCCTTCTGATTCAGACTCTGGTGTGGAGACGATTCTGGTCTTTTCTCAAGTGCAATCCACTCATAACAAGAGTCACTTGTCCTGAGCATGACTTTTCACTAGCACTGGTCTTGAATAAGGACTCTAGGGTGAGAATTCAGCTGTACCGACAGTTTAGTCCTCAGTCACCACTTCGTATCAACTGTTGATCACCATGAGGTTCTGGATCAATCATAAGTTTTTCACAATAGACGTCTTCTTCTGCAAAATCACATTCATCAATACAGCCTATTGTATTTTCGTGAAGTGATTTATTACCACTGGTTGCTACAGTTTCATCTGTCACACTGATTAAGAATGCAGCTGCATTTTCCTCCTTTACCGTAATTTCTGTGGATCTTCTTTTGTGGGTGATAGTGGTTAACAATCATGCTCACTGTAAATGTCAACATGATCGTGCGATAATGACTCCTACGAACAGAGTAACGTGACGCGCTATAAAATCGGTAACACCACAAACGGGCGGCATCTGGGTTGGGTTGGGTTCTTTGGGGGAGGAGACCAGACAGCGAAGTAGTTGGTCTCCATAGGATTAGAGAAGAATGGGGAAGGATGTCGGCCTTGCCCTTTCAAAGGAACCATCTCGGCATTTGCCTGGAGCGATTTACGGAAATCACGGAAAACCTAAATCGGGATGGCCGGACGCGGGACTGAACCACCGTCCTGCCGAATGCGAGTCCAGTGAGCTAATCACTGCGCCACCTCGCTCGGTACGGGCAGCTTAACTGCCGAGGTTGACTCAGCACGGATGGGGGTCGCCATTATACTCGTTTCCTTACACTTGTGCCTAGTGTCTGTCCAGTTCCCCTAGATCGAATCGGACAATTCTTCAGGTGGCCTTCGTTACGGCGCGGGGTGTGTCGAGCATAGGATACACAGCAAATAACTGCATTAGCTTGAGGAACACTGTTTACGATCACTACAGCCACTAAACTCACGATGTATTGTTAGGTACGGTTTATATGAGCGGAATATCGCATCTTCATAGCTTACAGTGTAACTGGCGTTGGCAGTTTACGCATTTTCGTAATGAACATCTCAAATACAGGGTGATTCAAAAAGAATACCACAACTTTAAAAATGTGTATTTAATGAAAGAAACATAATATAACCTTCTGTTATACATCATTACAAAGAGTATTTAAAAAGGTTTTTTTTTTCACTCAAAAACAAGTTCAGAGATGTTCAATATGGCCCACTCCAGACACTCGAGCAATATCAACCCGATACTCCAACTCGTTCCACACTCTATGTAGCATATCAGGCGTAACAGTTTGGATAGCTGCTGTTATTTCTCGTTTCAAATCATCAATGGTGGCTGGGAGAGGTGGCCGAAACACCATATCCTTAACATACCCCCATAAGAAGAAATCGCAGGGGGTAAGATCAGGGCTTCTTGGAGGCCAGTGATGAAGTGCTCTGCCGTCCAGAACTTTTCCCTTTGCACAAACACCTATTCTCTGTAAACTGTTTATACCAACGTTTAATACACCACCTATCAGGAGGTTTAACACCATACTTCGTTCGAAATGCACGCTGAACAACTGTCGTCGATTCACTTCTGCCGTACTCAATAACACAAAAAGCTTTCTGTTGAGCGGTCGCCATCTTAGCATCAACTGACGCTGACGCCTAGTCAGCAGCGCCTCAAGCGAACAAATGTACAACTAAATGAAACTTTATAGCTCCCTTAATTCGCCGACAGATAGTGCTTAGCTCTGCCTTTTGTTGTTGCAGAGTTTTAAATTCCTAAAGTTGTGGTATTCTTTTTGAACCACCCTGTATATTCATAGAAATTACAACTCAATTGAAATTCCGATACCAATTTGTGCTAATTTCCTAGTGAGATGTTTTTTTTTTTTTTTTGTGGAGATGGATCTGAAAAGATTTCATCTCCCGTTAACAGCACTTTTCTGCACAATAGTGACATCCTTCGGAGGGACTAGCCTTTACTGTTGCGACGAGAATTCACAAACAATCACATGAGATAATCCCAATCTGTGTAGTTGTCTTTATGGCATCCTTCACCTAGAAAAAAGTAAAATGTGCGTGCATGCTATTCTCGAACTTTTGAGCGCAGAATACAAGAGAATGCTTTTCAAAATTCACTAACAAGACGAGGCCACGGCGTTGGGATCACAGGTTTATTTCAAACTTTGTACACCGTTAGTAGACAATTAAAGCAACACAATGTGCAAGTATTAATGTGCACCACTATGGCAATTCCGAGAAAACCGCAAGAGAAGTTTTACGCGTCTGTTATGCGCCGTACGTGTCTGTGCGTAGGTGCTGGATGCTAGAGCTCATGGTGATGAAGTGGTCAGTTCTCGAGGTCCATAAAACGAACGTGTGGGATGTGACGGTTCGACTACCGCTAGCGCATGCTTTTTAATTTATGCGTTTCTGTTATCACTGGTCATATTATTTACTTTATAAGACATTTGAGAGGTAGTATAATTAAAAGAAACCGCGTGTTTTTCCATGAAGTTTTAGTGAACTCAACGTTACTTGACTACTTAATTAATTTAATTAAATTTAATTAAAAATAGTATTAGAACTATCGACAAGTAAACGAAGAACTGTGATTGGATTGAGGAGTTCCTAGATAACAGGACGCAGCATGTCATTCTAAATGGAGAGAAGTCTTCCGAAGTAAGAGTGATTTCAGGTGTGCCGCAGGGGAGTGTCATAGGACCGTTGCTATTCACAATATACATAAATGACCTGGTGGATGACATCGGAAGTTCACTGAGGCTTTTTGCAGATGATGCTGTGGTGTATCGAGAGGTTGTAACAATGGAAAATTGTACCGAAATGCAGGAGGATCTGCTGCGAATTGACGCATGGTGCAGGGAATGGCAATTTAATCTCAATGTAGACAAGTGTAATGTGCTGAGAATACACAGAAAGATAGATACTTTATCATTTAGCTACAAAATAGCAGGCCAGCAACTGGAAGCAGTTAATACCATAAATTATCTGGGAGTACGCATTAGGAGTGATTTAAAATGGAATGATCATATAATGTTGATCGTCGCTAAAGCAGATGCCAGACTGAGATTCATTGGAAGAATCCTAAGGAAATGCAATCCGAAAACAAAGGAAGTAGGTTACAGTACGCTTGTTCGCCCACTGCTTGAATACTGCTCAGCAGTGTGGGATCCGTACCAGATAGCGTTGATAGAAGATATAGAGAAGATCCAACGGAGAGCAGCGCGCTTCGTTACAGGATGATTTAGTAATCGCGAAAGCGTTACGGAGATGATAGATAAACTCCAATGGAAGACTCTGCAGGAGAGACGCTCAGTAGCTCGGTACGGGCTTTTGTCAAAGTTTCGAGAACATACCTTCACCGAAGAGTCAAGCAGTATATTGCTCCCTCCTACGTATATCTCACGAAGAGACCATGAGGATAAAATCAGAGAGATTAGAGCCCACACAGAGGCATACCGACAATCCTTCTTTCCACGAACAATACGAGACTAGAATAGAAGGGAGAAATGATAGAGGTACTCAAGGTACTCTCCGCCACACACCGTCAGGTGGCTTGCGGAGTATGGATGTAGATGTAGATGTAGAACTGTATAGAGTTTTTCCGAAAATGTACGCATGTCATGATTTGCGAAATCCGTTATACATGTTATCTGGTAAGGTACCCGGGACTGCTTTGTGTCTGCAGCGTGAAGCGTCGAGGCGCAGAGGCAGGCCCCATGTGGCACTCAACCTAGTTAGCGGTGAGACGTTGCTATTGTAGCCAGAACGAATAGTTGTAGGCGCTGTGTCGTCCGAACAAGACACACCCAGGGCAAAAGCACCACAGGATCAAACATGCGAGCTGGTGCCAGTGCCGTAGAGACTCTCCACTTGAGCGAGTTCCACCAGCGCCACAGGCGGCGCTGAGGACGAAGATACCAACTTCACCTCGGCCGAGTACAATCCACCAAGGACCGGACGACAACGGACAGATGCCTACCTGGAAGACATACGGACAGCTGTCACCCAATAGACCATCGTTAAGGGTTGGCATAGACAGCGAACGTCGTTTAGTGAACTCTTAGTAGTCAACAGACCGTTGTTGTAAGCTGCATTTGCCATGTACTGTGAAGTTCACCTACGATTATTTGCACTTAGCCACTGTGGGCCTTTCTTGTGTCATATTACGTGCAGTCTTGCATCCTTCGTTATTCCAGAAATGAGAAAAATAAGCAACCCTTCTGAACTCATTTGTGTGAATATGTTACTAATTTCTTCCAACGCTGAAGAACCTTCGTTCTCCTATCCTGTTAGCTAAGCGTGGGCCACAGCTATGTAATAGTGGCAAGAAGAAACTGTATTAGCGGTGTACTGAACCAGAAGCCATTTCACGAACTACCGCAGTGGCAACACGGCCTCCACAGCAGTAGCGACGAGGCCTTCACAAAACTGACGACAAGCGTTTACGAAAATAGGTGAATTTTTTTTATGTCACACAATTTGCACATGCACAGCAAAAATGAAGGCGACTCCCTCTTCTTTGACTACTCCATGTAATGAATTTCATGATGATTCGAACCGTCTCCTCGTCCACGACCCTCTTGGTAAGCGCGAAAGCTAACCTCTTGAACCCACTAACTTCTTACCGCTGGCACCTTCGCATTGATACATCAGTTGCATAGTAGAAGCGTAAGACTTCTGCTCCGATTTTCTCGGTATTGCCAGAGTGGTACGCTTTCCTACTTGATGGCCTACTGAAGGTGTCCAACGTAAATCCGTTATCCCTACATCGTGGCCTCCCCTTGTAAGTATTGTCCAATGTGATTCGATTTTAGAAGTCAAATAAGTTGTTCAATACAATATTGACATAGTGCTACTATTACACTGAAAAACTGTATAACTTAGACGTTTTATCGGGCATCAGACAATTGTTGCCGTAGGTGAACACGTATATTGTTCTTTACATGTAACAAAATAATAAATAAAGAATCGGTATGTGTTGTTAGCACTACACACGTCTCTCATATTCTTGGGAAAAAAAGTGTTTACCATTTGGGAAGAATAACTTTTTCACTGTTATTGCAGCTGTTTTGAAAGTGTAAGAATTATTTTCCTGTGATCCATGTACGTGGCTTGCTATTTCTGTTTTCGCAGCCAGTAGTCCGCATGCTGGGTGTCAGGGTGTGAGAGCTGAGTGCGCGTAACTTGCCTGCAGGGTGGTTCAAAGCTACGTGCTGATCCCCTACTACATCCCCCCTCACCCCCCACTGCAGCGGTCGTAAACCAGCACGGCAGCGGCCGCAGTATAAACACAGCCCACAGTGCCGGCCTCCACGCAAATCCTCCAGGAACCCTCGCTTCCGTCTGACAGACTGGAGATTCCGGCTTCCCTCTCCTGTTTCAGAATATTGCCTGTACCAATAAGCACAGGCCTTCATTCTAGGTACAGACAACGCAAACTTATTTCAGTAAACTGTTAAATTAGCAGTATTGGTCAATACAAATGACAACTAAGTGACCATCACATAATTGCAACGACCTTTAATTGACTCTTATTCTGTCCTTGTGATGGTACTGGGTTGTATTTCAGAAAAAAGTATATTTTAAAGTCACAAACACAAATTCGAGTCTTTGGAACATTACTTGAAAAAAAGATGTGAAGCACGCAGAAGACATGGATGGATGGATGACAATGTAACCCTCTGGTGATTTAGAGACCCACAAATGGTGTGTACCACTAGAGTTGCAGCCCCTGTGTGACGGCAGAATGGACACCAGAGTGCAGCAGTGTTGTCCGTGTGTAGTGTGAGTCAGTGTTACAACCAGCTGACAGCTGGTAATTAGGGTTTCTTCCTGTTCCATTCAGGTATGAAGCGTGGAAGAATGACTGTCTAGAATAATTACTGCATGCAGAGGGGTATTCAATCTTATCCTCATGATCCCTGTAAGAGTACTATATCCCTAGAGAAACCATTGGAAGCCGGGTCTTTGAACTCTGTTAGCAGGCTTTCTCGGTATATCCCCAGTTAGTACGGGTCCCACATCTCCAGGCTGGTCGAATCGTGCAATATCTCTTGTCTCCCGCGTGGAAGGCGGCGCGTGGGTCTGCTCCTGAAAACTGAGGGTAGGCCGATTGCAGGAAGCTAGGGGGAGCACGTCAGGTAGAACACTCGGTACTGCAAAAATAAGAAGTGGTTTTACTGTGTACCTAACTTTGGCTGAGATGAGCGAGTAGGTCCGAAGCTGTACATCAAGTTACAACGGCTCGACCACTATGAAATATCCTACTGGGCATATCCCACACCACGAAGATGACGTGCTACAGACGCCAAATTTAACCGGCAGGAAGAAGATGCTGTGATATGCAAATGATTAGCTTTTCAGAGCATTGACACGAGGAAAGATAGATTAGGCAGAATTGGTAGTGGAGTGTTTGTGTCTGTCAGTAGTGGTTTAACTTTTAGTGAAGTCGAAGTAGGTACTCCGTGCGAATTGGTATAGGTGGAGGTTATACTTAACAGCCGAACTAAGTTAATAATTGGCTCCTTCTACGGACCCCCAGACTCCGATGGCATAGTTGTTGCACAGTTCAGATAAAATTTGAGTCTCGTAACAAATAAATACCCCACTCATACGTTTATAGTTGGTGGGGCCTTCAATCTTCCCTCGATATGTTGGCAAAAATACTTGTTCAAAACCGGTGGTAGGCAGAAAACATCATCCGAGATGGTCCTAAATGCTTTCTCCGAAAATTATTTCGAGCAGTTAGTCCACGAACCCACGCTAATTGTAAATGGTTGTGGCTAAGAGGTCAAGTGTGTTTTCACAAACAATCCAGAGCTAATAGAGAGCACCATGACTGATACAGGGATTAGTGATCACAAGGTCGTTATAGCTAGGCTCAATACCGTTTCTTCCAAATCCACCAGAAACAAAGGCAAAATTATCTGCTTTTTTAAATAAAATTAAGTGTCACTAGAAGCATTCCTAAGAGATAATCTCCATTCCTTCCGAACTGACTATGAATTTGAGTCACAACTCGTCTACATTTGCAAAGATGTAGTAGCAACAGCAATTGAGAGATTCATACCTCATAAATTGGTAAGAGGTGGAACTGATCCCCCATGGTACACAAAACAGGTCCGAACGCTGTTGCAGAGGCAACGGAAACAGCATGCGAAGCTCAGAAGAACGCGAAATTCTGAAGATTGGCTAAAATTTACAGACGCGCGAAATCTGGCACGGACTTCAATGCAGATGCCTTTAATAGGTTCCACAACGAAACATTGTCTCGAAATTTGGTAGAAAATGCGAAGAAATTCTGGTCGTATGTAAAGTACACAAGCGGCAAGACGCAGTCAATTCCTTCGCTGCGCAGTGCCGATGGTACTGTTGCCGACGACTGTGCCGCTAAAGCGGAGTTATTGAACGCAGTTTTCCGAAATTCCTTCACCAGGAAAGACGAATGGAATATTCCAGAATTTGAAACACGAAAAGCTGCTAGCATGAGTTTCTTTTTTAAGTAGATACCCCCCATGAACCATGGACCTGGCCGTTGGTGGGGAGGCTTGCGTGCCTCAGCGATACAGATGGCCGTACCGTAGGTGCAACCACAACGGAGGGGTATCTGTTGAGAGGCCAAACAAACATGTGGTTCCTGAAGAGGGGCAGCAGCCTTTTCAGTAGTTGCAAGGGCAACAGTCTGGATGATTGACTGATCTGGCCTTGTAACATTAACCAAAACGGCCTTGCTGTGCTGGTACTGCGAACGGCTGAAAGCAAGGGGAAACTACAGCCGTAATTTTCCCGAGGACATGCAGCTCTACTGTATGATCAAATGATGATGGCGTCCTCTTGGGTAAAATATTCCGGAGGTAAAATAGTCCCCCATTCGGATCTCCGGGCGGGGACTACTCAAGAGGACGTCGTTATCAGGAGAAAGAAAACTGGCGTTCTACGGATCGGAGCGTGGAATGTCAGATCACTTAATCGGGCAGGTAGGTTAGAAAATTTAAAAAGGGAGATGGATAGGTTAAAGTTAGATATAGTGGGAATTAGTGAAGTTCGCTGGCAGGAGGAACTAGACTTTTGGTCAGGTGATTACAGGGTTATAAATACAAAATCAAATAGGGGTAATGCAGGAGTAGGTTTAATAATGAATAAAAAAAATAGGAGTGCGGGTTAGCTACTACAAACAGCATAGTGAACGCATTATTGTGGCCAAGATAGACACAAAGCCCATGCCTACTACAGTTTATATGCCAACTAGCTCTGCAGATGATGAAGAAATAGATGAAATGTATGACGAGATAAAAGAAATTATTCATGTAGTGAAGGGAGACGAAAATTTAATAGTGATGGGTGACTGGAATTCGTCAGTAGGAAAAGGGAGAGAAGGAAACATAGTAGGTGAATATGGATTGGGGGGAAGGAATGAAAGAGGAAGCCGCCTTGTAGAATTTTGCACAGAGCATAAGTTAATCATAGCTAACACTTGGTTCAAGAATCATGAAAGGAGGCTGTATACATGGAATAAGCCTGGAGATACTGACAGGTTTCAGATAGATTATATAATGGTAAGACAGAGATTTAGGAACCAGGTTTTAAATTGTAAGACATTTCCTGGGGCAGATGTAGATTCTGACCACAATCTATTGGTTATGAACTGCAGATTGAAACTGAAGAAACTGCAAAAAGGTGGGAATATAAGGGGATGGGACTTGGATAAACTGAAAGAACCAGAGGTTGTAGAGAAATTCAGGGAGAGCATTAGGTAACAATTGACAGGAATGGGGGAAAGAAATACAGTAGAAGAAGAATGGGTAGCTCTGAGGGATGGAGTGGTGAAGGCAGCAGACGATCAAGTAGGTAAAAAGACGCGGGCTAATAGAAATCCTTGGGTAACAGAAGAAATATTGAATTTAATTGATGAAAGGAGAAAATATAAAAATGCAGTAAATGAAGCAGGCAAAAAGGAATACAAACGTCTCAAAAATGAAATCGACAGGAAATGCAAAATGGCTAAGCAGGGATGGCTAGAGGACTAATGTAAGGATGTAGAGGCTTGTCTCACTAGGGGTAAGATAGATACTGCCTACAGTAAAATTAAAGAGACCTTTGGGGAGAAGAGAACCACTTGTATGAATATCAAGAGCTCAGATGGCAACCCAGTTCTAAGCAAAGAAGGGAAAGCAGAAAGGTGGAAGGAGTATGTAGAGGGTCTATACAAGGGCGATGCACTTGAGGACGATATTATGGAAATGGAAGAGGATGTAGATGAAGATGAAATGGGAGATACGATACTGCGTGAAGAGTTTGACAGAGCACTGAAAGACCTGAGTCAAGACAAGGCCCCGGGAGTAGACAACATTCCATTAGAACTACTGATGGCCTCGGGAGAGCCAGTCATGACAAAACTCTACCATCTGGTGAGCACGATGTATGAGACAGGCGAAATACCCTCAGACTTTAAGAAGAATATAATAATTCCAATCCCAAAGAAAGCAGGTGTTGACAGATGTGAAAGTTACCGAACTATCAGTTTAATAAGTCACAGCTGCAAAATACCAACGCGAATTCTTTACAGACGAATGGAAAAACTGGTAGAGGCCGACCTCGGGGAAGATCACTTTGGATTCCGTAGAAATGTTGGAACGCGTGAGGCAATACTGACCTTACGACTTATCTTGGAAGAAAGATTAAGAAAAGGCAAACCTACGTTTCTAGCATTTGTAGACTTAGAGAAAGCTTTTGACAATGTTGACTGGAATACTCTCTTTCAAATTCTGAAGGTGGCAGGGGTAAAATACAGGGAACGAAATGCTATTTACAATTTGTACAGAAACCAGATGGCAGTTATAAGAGTCGAGGGGCATGAAAGGGAAGCAGTGGTTGGGAAAGGAGTAAGACAGGGTTGTAGCCTCTCCCCGATGTTATTCAATCTGTATATTGAGCAAGCAGTAAAGGAAACAAAAGAAAAATTCGGAGTAGGTATTAAAATTCATGGAGAAGAAGTAAAAACTTTGAGGTTCGCCGATGACATTGTAATTCTGTCAGAGACAGCAAAGGACTTGGAAGAGCAGTTGAACGGAATGGACAGTGTCTTGAAAGGAGGATATAAGATGAACATCAACGAAATCAAAACGAGGGTAATGGGATGTAGTCAAATTAAGTCGGGTGATGCTGAGGGAATTAGATTAGGAAATGAGATACTTAAAGTAGTGAAGGAGTTTTGCTATTTAGGGAGTAAAATAACCGATGATGGTCGAAGTAGAAAGGATATAAAATGTAGACTGGCAATGGCAAGGAAAGCGTTTCTTAAGAAGAGAAATTTGTTAACATCGAATATAGATTTAGGTGTCAGGAAGTCATTTCTGGAAGTATTTGTATGGAGTGTAGCCATGTATGGAAGTGAAACATGGACGATAACTAGTTTGGACAAGAAGAGAATAGAAGCTTTCGAAATGTGGTGCTACAGAAGAATGCTGAAGATAAGGTGGGTAGATCACGTAACTAATGAGGAGGTATTGAATAGGACTGGGGAGAAGAGAAGTTTGTGGCACAACTTGACTAGAAGAAGGGATCGGTTGGTAGGACATGTTCTGAGGCATCGAGGTATCACAAATTTAGCATTGGAGGGCTGCGTGGAGGGTAAAAATCGTAGAGGGAGACCAAGAGATCAATACACTAAGCAGATTCAGAAGGATGTAGGTTGCAGTAGGTACTGGGAGATAAAGAAGCTTGCACAGGATAGAGTAGCATGGAGAGCTGCATCAAACCAGTCTCAGGACTGAAGACCACAACAACAACAACACCTTAGGGGTTGCGAAACAGCGTAACCTGAAAGGAACCTAATCGGTATACAATCTGGACCTGAAGACTTGCCCGTATCAAGCGATTTGAGTTGATACCATAGCTCCATACTTAGCAATCTTATACAACCGCTCGTTCACCGATAGATCTGTACCTGCAGATTGGAAAATTGTGCAGGTCGCACCATTGTTTAAGAAGGGTAGTAGGAGTAATCCATCGAATTACAAACCTATATCATTGACGTCGGTTTGCGGTATGGTTTTGGAGCATATACTATATTCAAACATTACGTATCAATAGATCGTTCCCTTGGAGGTGATTCATAATCAGCATGGCTTCAGAAAACATCGTTCTTGTGCAACGCAGCTAGCTCTTTATTCGCACGAAGTAATGGCCGTTAACGACAGGGGATCTCAAGTTGATTCCGTATTTCTAGATTTCCGGAAAGCTTTTGACACCGTTCCTCACAAGAGACTTCTAATCAAACTGCGGGACTGTGGGGTATCGTCTCAGTTGTGCGACTGGGTTCGTGATTTCCTATCAGGAAGGTCGCAGTTCGTAGTAATAGACGGCAAATCATCGAGTAAAACTGAAGTGATGTGTTCCCAGTGAAGCGTCCTGGGACCTCTGCTGTTCCTGATCTATATAAATGACATGGGTGACAATCTGAGGAGTTCTCTTAGGTTGTTCGCAGATGATGCTGTAATTTACCGTCTAGTAAGGTCATCCGAAGACCAGTGTCAGTTGCAAAGCGGTTTAGGAAAGATAGCTGTATGGTGCGGCAGGTGGCAGTTGACGCTAAACAACGGATTTCTTTTGGAACTCATGTGGATCACCTCACACTTTTCGTTAGAATTCAATTACTTGATAAGTAGTACAATTTTCAAGGCTGCCAGTTCAACTAAGTACGTGGGTGTTAAAATTACGAACAACTTCAGTTGGAAAGACCACATAGGTAATATTGTGGGGAAGGCGAGCCAAGGTTACGTTTCATTGGCAGGACACTTACAGGACGAACGAGTGTAGTGTAAGCTGTCTCTTTAGTGGACTTGTTGCAAATTCCGTTAGAATGTTGCTGCGCGGTGTGGGATCCTTACCAGGTGGGATTGGCGGAGGACATCGAAAGGGTGCAAAAAAGGGCAGCTCGTTTTGTATTATCACGCAATAGGGGAGAGAGTGTGGCAGATATGATACGCGAGTTTGGATGGAAGTCATTAAAGCAAAGACGTTTTTCGTCGCGGCGAGATCTACTTACGAAATCTCAGTCACCAACTTTCTCTTCCGAATGCGAATATATTTTGAACCCAACCTACATAGGTAGGAATTATCATCAAAATAAAATAAGAGAAATCAGAGCTCGAACAGAAAGGATTAGGTGTTCGTTTTTCCCGCGCGCTGTTCAGGAGCGGAATGGTAGGGAGATGGTATGATTGTGGTTCGATGAACCCTCTGCCAAGCACTGAAATGTGAATTGCAGAGTAATCGTGTAGATGTAGATGTAGAAGGTTGGCGCCGCCGGTGACACCTACAACGTGCTCACAAGAGGGAAGCTTCTAACCGATTTCTCATACACAAACAGCAGCTGACTGGCGTTGCCTGGTGAAACGTTGTTTTGATGCCTTGTGTAAGGAGGATTGCAGCCTATTGCGATTGCGGTTTATCGTATCGCGACGTTGCTGCTCGCTGGTAGCTGGATCCCAACGACCTCGTATCACTAGCAGTCGATATGACAGGTATCTTATCCGCATGGCTATAACTGATTGTGCACCCACGTCTCCATCCCTGAGTCAACAGATGGGGAAGTTTGCAAGACAACAACCATCTGCACGAACAGTTTTTACGACGCTTGCAGCAGCATGGACTATCAGCTCGGAGACCATGGCTGCGGTTACCCTTGACGCTGAATCACAGACAGGAGCGCCTGCTATGGTGTACTCAACGACGAACCTGGGTGCACGAATGGCAAAACGTCATTTTTCCGCGTGAATCCTGGTTCTGTTTACAGCATCATGACGGTCGCATCCGTGTTTTGCGACATCGCGGTGAACGCACATTGGAAGCGTGTAATCGTCATCGCCATACTGGCGTATCACCCGGTGTGATGGTATGGGGTGCCATTGGTTACACGTCTCGGTCACCTCTTGTTCGCATTGACGGCACTTTGAACAGTGGTCGTTACATTTCAGATGTGTTACGACCCGTGGTTCTACCCTTCATTCGATCCCTGCGAAACCCTATATTTCAGCAGGATAATGCACGACCGCATGTTGCAGGTCGAGTACGGCCCTTTCTGGATACAGAAAATGTTCGACTGCTGCCCTGGCCAGCTCATTCTCCAGGTCTCTCACCAATTGAAAAAGTCTGGCGTATTGTGACGAGCCAGTTGCTCTGCAAGCACTGACCAGTCACTACTCTTGATGAACTGTGGTATCGTGTTGATGCTGCATGGCAGCTGAACGTGTACACGCCATCCAAGCTCTGTTTGACTCAATGCCCTGGCGTATCAAGGCCGTAATTACGGCCAGAGGTGGTTGTTCAGAGTACTGATTTCTCAGGATCAATGCACCCAAATTGCGTGAAAATGTAATCACATGTCAGTTCTAGTATAATATATTTGTCCAATGACTATCCGTTTATCATCTGTACTTTTTTCTTGGTGTAGCAATTTAAATGGCCAGTAGTGTAGAAGCCATGTTGCTTGGCGTCTCCCCGGAATCAAATGGGCTGAGTCCGAGCTGTGCTCGTACAGCTCCACAGCTCCGGCTAGAGGGCGCTGTCTTCGGTTTCGGTGTCGTAGTGCCAACCTAGCAGAGCGCACCTACGTTGTGGGATCGTAGCTATCGATACCACAATATCCGCTTCCCTGTGTAGAGTGCCGTTAGCACTGAAACTGCGATTAAAATTAGTTGGTAGTTAACACGTCATACGTTGCAGCTGGTTTCCTCCAATGCCGCCCAAACCGTTCGCTGTTGTCAAACTGCCGCAACAATTAGTTAACTTCCAATTCCTTGCCCCTCATCTCTTTTTGGATGTGTCTTGATCTTGAATGCTGTGCCTGGCCCTCACACTTCGTATTTCATCGCACGTGGTAACACACAGAAAACAAAAAAGAAAACACACACACACACACACACACACACACACACACACACACACACACACACACAGCCGGCCGGAGTGGCCGAGCGGTTAAAGGCGCTACAGTCTGGAACCGCACGACTGCTACGGTCGCAGGTTCGAATCCTGCCTCGGGCATGGATGTGTGTGTTGTCCTTAGGTTAGTTAGGTTTAAGTAGTTCTAAGTTCTAGGGGACTTATGACCACAGCAGTTGAGTCCCATAGTGCTCAGAGCCATTTTTGAACACACACACACACACACACACACACACACACACACACGATGCTAAAGAAACATACACGTTCGATATACAGCACTAACCTAACACTAGTGGATCCTACTACGCAATTACGCGTCGTTTATACAGTTAATTATAATCTCAGAAACCCGTTTACATTCGATAAGTTTCGTACAACATTGCGTGAAGCCGAGTTTTTGTATGCTGTCAATTAATCGTGATGACTATACGTGTTCCATTCGCAAATAGAGGATCGTTGGCAACGTAATGACATAATGTAATGAACAATATCGGACTCTGACGTGTAGAAGGTCGAATGTTTGAATATTGTATAACGCCGTGAGAATTTTTATTTGTCAAATAAAATAGAGAGACTTTGTCATTTTTAATCATTTAATTGGTTTAAATGCAATCATTTTTTAATTTGTAATACATTAACGCGTCATTTGCATCATAATACTGATTTTGTTGGTTACTTTTGTTTTTCTTCCTATCGTTGCTTTCTTGTCTGCAATCTCCCAGTGTTGCCTGCAATCTCTAACAGAGTGCCAAACAAGACCGTTCATCAGTTTGTAAAGCGACATCCTGTATAGCCAGTGTGAAGGAATTTTCAGATAACCACTGACAGCGACAAATTACAGTTCGTTTGCTTAGCCACCTTCCGCAGCAATATTTCAGTTTTAGCTGTTACAACAGTTAGTATGAAATTTTTCTGACTTGATTTTGGTCGTAAAGGTTAAAGTAGCCTTAAACGCCCTGAACAAAGTGATCATGATTTTAGTTCCACCGTAGAATACTGATCACCATCTGCGTGAGACACTGCCCATCAGGTAGCTGAGGTTGCATCAGGACATGAGCTCGAAATCAGGTCCACAAAACCCGTCATCTGCCGCAGTTCTGTCATTGGTCACTTAAAATCAGCTGTAACCTCGCATTTCCACCATGAATCGCGTCGACCACTTCCAACTTTCCTCTGCGTGGCACAGTAGCATCATTTCTGAAATGACCCGCCGAGTTCGCGTGTGAGCGGTAACCGGCAGCAGATGTGGCAACACTGTAGCGGCAAGTAACAGACGTCAACTATCAAATAATTTTAATTGTTCACGATTCCTTGAAACATTTCTGGGGAGCAACACACATTTGCAAATTTGGTGGTCGTCAGGTACACTTTGGTACGAAATCCCAAGTCGTCTCTCTGATACCCTAGTGGCCAAAGAGGCATGAGACCGTGTTGTCTTTGGTAAAGAAAGATGGTCTCTCACCGTAGGAATCTATGGATTTTTATTTGATCAGAGGACTAGAGCAGGGCTTAACAACTGGCCGGTTTTGAGCGCGAGTACTCGCGTCTGCTCAGGCACGTGCTCACGAGCAGGTGCATGGTCGCTTAGTAGGTAGGGTGGGGAGGGAGGGGAAATGCGCGCGCACGTTTAAATAGGGCCGCAGCGTGCCTATTGAGTCGCGCCGACTGTGTAACGTAGAGATGGGCAAATTGAAACACGTAACTGTTCCGAAACAAATGAAACAGTAGAATGTAATGTTCCGATACGCTGTTTCGAAACAGTGAAACAGTTTATGTTTTGTAATCTAATAAACCTACACATTTTATCATCTTGAATGTCTACTGTATAAGTATGTCCATATAAACATAAACGAGGTGCGAGAGCGCTAATCATGTCGCAGAAAGTATGAAACTATCACCTGGCCGTCTTGGCAGTTTCGTATTTCCTGCAGCAAATGCGCTGCTTTCGTGTCGCATTACTTTCATACTTTTCATTTGGCTGAGGACAGCCATAGCTGAAGACAGAAGAACCACCACGAACGGAACTGGAGGTGGGAGCAAACTGCCGAAACAACGGATATGCTACTGGGAGTCCCACATTCCGTTAGTATGGGTAATATACCCATCCTGCTAATTTCCATCTACACAAAGGGAATCATTGTGGATAATAGGCACAGTGACTATAGACTCACAAATAACGCCAAATAATTCGAATAAATAATAAAATATTACAGAAAAATTTTTTGTCTTTCAAGGTGTTCCGAACCGTTACTATAAATTCACCATGCTTCCCAGCCCTTCCCGTGCACCATTACACTATCAGTGATTTGTCAAACAGATTGCTTGCAATTATACCTACATCAAATTTATGTATATGTCTAATAACTGTCACTCTACCCCTTTTTTTATTCAAAATGTTGTAGGCTTACTCGCGTTTCTTAATATGATTACTGAACATGAACAGAGAAGCGTATGTTATAAAATAAGTGTAATTTAACTGAATGACTTTCACATATTTATTATTTTGAATGTGAATAGTATGCGTTGTTTTATTGTTTGGTTAGTGTTTATAAAGCAGATGTTACGCCATTTCGAAACAGGACAGTCAGCTAGAAACGAAGCTTTATTTTCAGATATCTTAAGCTTCATGCTATTGCTTGTCAAAAAGATTTCGACACTCTTGAAAGTGTTTCATGAAGTGGTATGTTGTGTTTCAGTACCTGTGCCGAGCCCGAATCTCGTCCGACACAGAGCGGAATGAAACATCACTGTTTCGATACAATTAGTCCGTTCCAGCACAGGTGGACTGAAACAGCCTTATTTTGAAACAACGATACAGTTTTAGTGTCTGGCTCGAGATCGAATCTGCTCCGAGACAGGGGCGGAATGAAACACCACTGTTTCGAAACAGTGAACCACAACCGTTCCGAAACACTGAAACAGTTCCACGTATCGATACACTGTATCGAAACATAGAAACAGTGGCCAAGTCTAGTGTAACGTTTAAAGCACTACGATCAGCTCTAACAGTCATTGCGCTGGTTAAGAATCTTGTCAAGTCGCCGTTGTGTAACCCCAACCATGCTTTCGCAGTTCAACCCCCATTGGGAGGAATTGTATCTCTTTACAGAAAAAAATTGTGTTGCAAAATGTTTAGTATGTCACAAAACGCTGAATTCTTTTAGGAAGTTTAATTTGCAGCGACATTATATGTCGTATCACGAGCAAGACTACGGAAGTGGAAAATGTGATGGACCAGATCGTGCACAGGAAGTTATTAAACTTAAAAGGAAGATATCCGAAGAAGATCCGGACGACGAAGAAAAATCAACTGAGGCAGCTCTCAGAGTGAGTTACAACATTGCTTTGCTTTTCGCAAAATCACTGCGCCCCTTCACTGGTGGCGATTTAATAAAAGAATGTTTGGTAGTTGCAGCGGAACATTTGTGTCCATCTCAAGTTGAACAGTTTCGGATTGTGCCATTATCTAACATGACCATTATGCGTCGCATACAGGACATGGCAGACGACGTCCAGAGCCAGATTGCAAATACCTATAAAGATTTTATGGCGTATTCTCTAGCTCTGGACGAAAGTGTTATCACTGGAACAGCGCAGTTTGCCATATTTATTAGAGGTGTTAATAGAGATCTTCAGGTGAGGGAGGAGCTCTTTGATGTAGTAGCCATGAAGAACACAACAACTGGAGGTGATATTTTAAGTAGTGTCGAAGGAAGTGTTGAAAATATGGGATTGTTGTGGAATTCTTTAGCTTCAGTGTCTACAGACGGTGCTCCAGCGATGACAGGCAAAAAGCAGGTTTCGTTGCGTTGTTGAAGGAGAAAATGCAAAAACTAACCGTGCCGAATGAAATAAGGGGCGTTCACTTTGTGATCCCCAAGGAAAACTTATGTGCAATGAGTATCACTCTAAAAAATGTGATGAGTGTTGTTGTTCGTACAACCAATTATATAACGAAGCATGGGCTACAACATAGACAATTTAAAAGCTTTCTTGAGGATGTAGAAAGCCAGTCTGGTAGCCTGCTTTATTACAGCGAGGTCCGCTGGCTTAGTAGTGCCGAATTATTAAACCGATTCTTTTGCCTATTAGATGAGATAAATATGTTCATGGAAATGAATAACATGTGTGTTCCTGAATTGAAAGAGCCTGCATGGAAATGTAATCTCGCGTTCTTAGCAGATTTAACTAGCCATCTGAATGCTTTGAACATTTCACTACAAGGTAAAGATCTGCTACTTACTCACTTCATAGATCGAAAACGAGCTTTTAAAATGAAATTGACGCTTTGGGTGAGACAGCTGGAAACAGGAAAGCTAGCTCATTATCCTAAATTATCATCCATGCAAGATGTTCACAAAGACTTTGCACGTTATTCACATAGTTTAGTTGCCATTAAGGAAGAATTTGATCAACGCTTTGAAGATCTAACAGCACTAGACAGTGATTTTGATCTGTTCTCCTCTCCATATTCAGCGAATATTGAAGAGATTTGTCCTGAGCTGCAACTAGAAACTATTGACCTGCAGCGTGACAGAGAATTCAAATGTCAGAACAAGAAAAAGATATTGGAATTCTACAGACACTTCCCCCAGGATAGATTTCCTCGTTTGCACAAACTGGCGGCTACAATAATATCAATGTTCGGTTCCACGTATGTTTGTGAATAATTGTTCTCTGCAATGAAATGTAAGAAGACGCGCCTGAGAAACGCATTGTCTGATCGAAATTTAAACTGCACGCTGCGCCTACAATGCACAAGAACAATTACTCCGAACATAGACGCAATTGTAAAGGGCAAAAAGTACAAGATAACCGAGAATCCCACACTTCACCCCAACAGTTCACAAATTAATACGAATGTAGAGGCATACACTAAGCTAATAAAATTATGTGGCACGTGTACATTCTCCTTCATTGGTTTCATTTGTCACAGTAATAATTTGTGAGTGATATCCCTGCAGGTTGCCGCGGATTTACATTGACTGGCGGCAGCTGTTGTGTGCCCCACGTGACTTTCCCCAATCTCCGCTCTGGTCCGGTAGTGGGGGTAGAGTGCTCACGCTGCTCCGTGCTCACGCCTTGCTGCTCACAGCTTACTCCGCGAACACGTATGTTGTGAAGCCCTGGACTAGAGAGATCTACTCCAATGTGGGAAAGAGAAAGCCTTGTGTCTCGAAATATGTAGAGTACAAGAGAACGTTTGTAAGCTTATTTCTGTAGGTTTACCTGCACACTGTATGAGCTATTAATTAAAATTTTGAATGTGTAAGTCAAATTAAATTGGATATGTTGATTTCCTGTCAAGCACGTTCTTAGTTGCATTGTACACAATGTATGATGAACATGTTTGTATTTATGTGAATGCAATTCGAGTCTGAATATAGTGTGTACAGCTGTAGTATTCTCATTTTTCTTCTTCTTGATGTTGTTGATATGTATCAGAATCGGCATATTTCGCTCTTGTTCATCACACGCCATCAATGTCTCCATCTTCGGTTTTAAAATTAAATATTCTTCCTCATTCTGTTGCTGAAACAGTGCTTTAGAGTAAGAGATGCAGATTCACAGAAACTAGGAGTTCAGGACGAAGTTAGTAAGGCAACAAGGGATATTGCAATGTATAATCACTTTCCTTTCAACTTGCCGGCCGCAGTGGCAGAGCGGTTCTAGGCGCTTGAGTCGGGAACCGCGTGAAGGCTAAGGCCGCAGGATAGGTTTATGTAGCTCTGAGGTAGGATTCTAACTAACCTAAGGACATCACACATCCATGCCTAACTTCTAGTGGACTGATGACCTAAGATGGTAAGTCCGACAGTGCTCAGAGCCATTTCTACCATTCTTTCAGCTTTCTCTTTTGGTGTGAAGCAGGCTACAAATAGGCTTCTAACAAATTGTCCTCTTACTCTACAGGATTACTGGTATGTTTAAGATGTGGTTAGGTGCAGGACAATAGAACAGGAGGTAACGTTGGTCATCAGTAGTTGAATTTGTTATCAAGTGAGCAGGTTTGACGGAGAAACAGAAAAATTGTGGTGATAATACTGATTTTGCCTTTTCGGTACTTTTAATACGGACTACTGTCTAACCTTTCGGTAGATTAAATTGTACTCCACTGCGCCGAAATAATGAATGTTAGTCAGGTGCAATATAAATTATTACTCATATAGACTTTGATATTGATCACGAATTTCCAGTATTATTCGTTTACAAATACGTCACACGTCTTTAACTATTCAATATTAATCACATGCAACATATATTATGACAGGTTTTGTTTTTTGAAAATTTTATATTACAGTACTTTCAACATAAAATACGACTGTAAACCAATAATTCCGTAAACTCAGAGCTGCTTTTATCTGTACAACCATATAAAGACAAATCGTTGTTTGATGTTCTTACCAAAATTCTCGAAAAGTGCTCGACTGCTTTACTTGATATTTTTACACAATAGTATAAACTTGCGGATGGTCATACACTACATATTTGTTCAGTGTATATCAAATGTACAAATATATATTTGCTTTACAAATTGGAAAGGTTCCTAGTAAGTTCATTCCAATTTACTTCAGATGTTTACATGATGCTCTAATAAACGTTCGGACAGAGGTAGGCTACATATTTTTGATGCATATGGTACATAATATGTACATAAGAATAAATACAAATGAAACATTGTTAGCAAATATGTCGAAATGTTCTGGATCGATTTAATTAAACTTTTTACATGGTATACTAAAAGTACGTCAGCCCCAACATTTATTAGAGTAACACCTCAACAAAACGTAGAAATCATTGTAGTAAACTCTATGATATTTCGGACATTACACCTGTTGAGGTTAGTACAATACCTCATTAACATAAAAAAAATAAAAACAAAAAATATTCATTCTGAAAAGAAGAAAGATTTCAGTAAGTTACAATAAATCATTACAACACAAAGCAATCTGTCTCCTAAATATACATCCTTAAATCAGGAACAGTGAATATCTTAACTAAAGAGTGATAATCATCATCATGAGGTAGTGGGTATGTACTCCCTACAATCGGATGAGTTATTCGACTCTGCGAGGCTTGTTCTGTGTGACACCATAAAGTTTGTCTTGGATTATGAGGTCCCATTCCTCAATGGTAGCTTTAGTGAGGTTCTGAAGATAGGTTCGTGGATTCTTACCTTGTGCAATGGCAACCTTTAACAGGTCCCATGCATCCTCAATTGAATTCATATCTGGAGACTGTGCTGCCCAATGCATTCGGTTGATGCTGCATCTCTGGAGATACATATTGCTAGAGAATATGTGGTCTTGCGTTTTCATCGACTAGGGTGAAGATGTCACCGACTTAAACGACTGTAAGACCCTACGAGTTGGACTGGTTCCCGATATCTTCAAGACGTCCTACAAATTGCTGTAGATGATAAATAGAGGGGTTCCCGTGCCATCATTGTTTCTGTCAAGAATATTAAAATTCCCCCCCCCTGAAAAAGGATGGACTTCCTGAACGTATCGGCATTCCTGGAGTCGTTTAGCGCTTCTCCAAACCCTAACACATCTAGTGTCCGGACGCAAACCAATCCTGGTCTCGTCAGGAAACATGATACACTCCATTTGCGATACTCCAGTGTTGATGTGGAAGAACCCAGGTCCTTCGACTGCGTCGGTTCCGTTGGTTCAGTGCAAAACTTTTCAATGGTCTTCTGGATTGAAGACCACTCTGTTGCCATCTTCTCCGCATTGTTTGTTCTGAGATACGAATCCGTGTTACCCGGGAGAAGTCATTTCCAGCTGGTGTTGCGGGCCTGTGAGCCGACCACTACGAGGTCTATCGTTCAATTTTCCTGTCTCTCTCTGTACTTTCTCCACACCTTACACACACTACTTTGAGTGAGATGTAACTGACCGGTAACGTCTTGCTGTTTATGATGGAGTCAGGTTAGCGGCTTTGGCACGCTGAAAGTAAAGTGTTGTATGCCCTTAACGTAGCATGTTAGTGTTGAACACAAATTGAATGAAGCTGTTGTTGTTAGTGGACCTCTCGTGGTATGTCGAAATGGCCACAAAGCATGCATATGGGCTCTCATTGGCCTAAGCACTTCATGCACTATCCAGCTGGACCTCTAGTATCGTTGGCTACATTTTACGAAAATACTCCAGACTTTTGTTGAGCGGTGTATATGGTACATAAAATTGCATTTTATTGAGAGAGAGAGAGGGAGGGAGAGAGAGAGAGAGAGAGAGAGAGACAGAGATGGAGGTGGTGGAGGAGCCAGATCAGGATGTAAATTCAACTTTCATACGTATTTAGCAATTGCTATCCATTGCCGTGTTCGCCAGTAAGTTAAACGGACTGCGCAACGGTAAACAGAGTGATTACGTTCTTGAATAATGTACTGAAGTTTATTGGGCAGTGTTTTTGTTCCAGAATACGATTTTCATTCTGCAGCGGTGTGTGCGCTGATATGAAACTTCCTGGCAATTTAAACCGTGTGCCGGACCGAGACTCGAACTCGGGAACTTTGCCTTTTGCGGGCAAGTGCTCTACCATTTGAGCTACCCAAGCAGGACTCACAGCTTTACTTCTGCCAGTACCTCGTCTCCTGCCTTCCAAACTTCAGAGAAGCTCTTTTGCGAACCTTGCAGAACTAGCACTCCTGAAAGAAAGGATATTGCGGAGAAATGGCTTAGACTGGTGGCTAGTATCAGACATGTTAACCAACAGGCTGAGGCTAAGAAAGAAAAGCACATCAGCATTCGAAGCATCGGCGCTTAGTGACGACCCATTCAGTTGCTTATTTGAACGAATCCGCCGCTCCCCACCATTTATGACATATTCGCTCTCACTATCCATATACACGGCGTTCATATCCGAAACATAACCACTGCGATCACATGTCAGTAATATTTGGCAGCATTCAGACCTTATGCTTTGTTACACTCAACCATTCCGTGGATAGCCTCAGAGCATTACAGAGGAAGTGCATGTTCAGGTTTGCCATACATCTATATTAATGTCAATCAAATCCGTTATAAACAAAAATCTATTGTAACCCACCTCCTCTTAACTATAAGCTGCACCTTGACCTGAAATATTTTATAATTATAAATCTTGAGTATTATAACTCTAAAAAGATTCTCTGATAACGGAGATATACAAACAAATAAATCAAGTAGAGTAAATCGTGTATTATCAATCACGGGGTAGGTTCCTCTGAATGGAATGAGATACCGTCAAATTCTTTGGGTTTAAAGACCTTAACTAATAGTACCCTGGTAAATATAATTAACATTTAAAATAATAGGGTATCAAATCCCAGTTTATTATTTAAATTTCACAGATTTATAAAAAGAGGTATAAATAAATTTTAACATTTCACCTTACAAATTTATATTTTAACCCTAAAAATATAAACATCTGTTTTAAACAATAATTTTCACTTGTATCAATCGTATAACCGCGGCTGCTGGCACGAATTATGCCGATACTAAATCAATTGCTAAATCCAAAATCACTTGATAATTAAATCAAATTACTGCAAAATAGAACATTTAGTTTAACAAAACTTAATATAATACAAAGAAAAAGTGAATAAATAAGCAAGAATAAAACTTTTGGAAACAAAATAAGAAATTCAAAAATTTTTTAAATTAAGAAAAAATAAAAGATTCAAATATTTAAAGATAAAAGAAAAAGAACACAAATAGTGACAAAAAAAAAAGAAACGCGCCCTCGAATGACCACAACAACTTCCCTATTATATATAAATAAAGATTAATATGGAACATGTATACCAATAAATGTATTATATTCTTTCTTATTTTATCTTTCTTTTCACTAATAATAAAGAAAGATTAAATAATATAATAAATATATTCTATACAGTTATGTAAATTAATGTAATGTTATTAATATAAAATTAACTTTATATTAAGTTAACTTAAATATTAATTAATTAAATAATTTAATTATAGAAAATATATGTAATTATATTATTATAATTAATATAATTATTTATATTAATATAATATTTTATATTTAATAATATAGATTATATTTATTATATCCAATTATAATAATATTTAATATTAATTTACATATTATTATATAATTTATAATATAATAATTTCTTTTAAGCTAAAAACATAAGTAGCTATAATCCTAGGTAAATAAATGTATTAAAATAATCATTTAATAATAATAAAATAATATTATAAGTATTTAAATTTAATTAAATGTAATATATTAATATAAATTATTTATTGTATATAATATAAAATATATATTATTATCCGAACTGAGATAAATTAATTAGAAATAACCAAAATAATACATAAACAAATTTTTAAAAAAATTTTAATTTATATATTAAATAAAAATGAAGTGCCTGATTAAAGGGTTACCTTGATAGGGTAAATCAAGTAAATTAAAATTACCTTCATTAAAAATTACATAAGACAGAATTAAACTTCCTCCTTTAGTATCAAAAACTAACGTGCATCATACACCTTAATGTAAAAAGGTAAGCTAAACAAGCTAATGGGTTGATACCCCATTTATAGAGGTATCAATCCTCTCCTTTTTAATGACCAACAACTCTACAAAACTTCTCTACCTATCAACATTAATGATAGGAACGATCCTGTCCATTTCATCAAATTCCTGATTTGGAGTTTGAATAGGACTTGAGATCAACTTACTTTCATTTATTCCGCTCCTAACAAGATATAAAAATATAATAATAAATGAATCATCAATTAAATATTTTATTGTCCAAGCAATAGCATCGACAATACCATTATTTTCAATTTTGCTGACTCAAATAAAATATCCAATAGGATGAGAAACAGAATTTATTCCATCAATAATAATCAGATCTAGATTATTATTAAAGATCGGGGCTGCACCTTTCCATTTCTGATTTCCAGAAGTAATAGGAGCTTCAAGATGAAATAACTGTTTAACACTAATAACATGACAAAAAATTGCCCCAATAATGGTGTTATCTTATTGTATTCAATTAAGAACTTTCGTTTGAACAATTATCATTCTAAGAATTATTATTGGGGCAATAGGTGGTTTAAATCAAACATCTCTACGACAACTTCTAGCATATTCCTCAATTAGACATTTAGGGTGAATAATTAGATCTCTAACAGTTAGAGAAAACATCTGAGAACTATACTTTATTATTTACTCTCTAGTAAGATTAATTCTATTTCTTATAAACCAAATTTATTCAGCCAGAAATATAAAAACTGAAATTAAATTCATAATATTTTTATCTCTTCTATCCCTAGGTGGTTTGCCACCATTCCTTGGATTTCTACCAAAATGAAATGTAATACAATCATTAATAGAAAATAACATAACAACTATTATAACCATTATGGTTGTATTAACTACCATTACAAAACTCATGATCTATAAAAATAAAGTCTCAAAAATCAAGAATTTATCTCCCTATAACAGTAATAATTTCAACAATAGGATTAATCTGAACATCAACCTTAATCTCATTATACTAAGGACTTAAGTTAACTAAACTAATAACCTTCAAAGTTATAATTAAAAGAAAAATCTTTTAGGCCTTAGTAAAATTTCACACCTCTAGAATTTCTGTCTAGAATCATAATTGAATATAAGGCCTAAATACATGGTACGAGAGAAACATCTCATAAGTAGATTTACAGTCTACCACCTTAAATTCAGCCATCTTACTGCAAAAATGATTATTCTCAACAAACCATAAGGATATTGGTACTTTATACTTCTTATTTGGAGCGTGAGCAGGAATAGTAGGAACATCAATAAGAATACTTATTCGTGCTGAACTCGGCCAACCAGGAACTCTAATTGGAGATGACCAAATCTATAATGTTATTATTACAGCAAACGCATTTGTAATAATTTTTTTATAGTAATACCTATTATAATTGGTGGATTTGGTAATTGGCTTGTACCATTAATAATTGGTGCACCAGATATGGCAATCCCACGAATAAATAATATAAGTTTTTGATTACTACTGCCTTCACTAACCCTTCTTCTTACATCTTCTATAGTAGATAACGGTGCTGGTACAGGGTGAACAGTTTACCCCCCTCTTGCAGGAGCTATCGCACATGGAGGAGCATCTGTAGACCTGGCTATTTTCTCACTTCACTTAGCAGGTGTATCATCTATTCTTGGTGCAGTAAACTTCATTACAACAGCAATTAA
Source organism: Schistocerca cancellata (assembly GCF_023864275.1). NCBI lineage: Eukaryota > Metazoa > Arthropoda > Insecta > Orthoptera > Acrididae > Schistocerca > Schistocerca cancellata. The sequence goes on along the minus strand of NC_064626.1, from coordinate 47,625,327 downwards.
TATACGATCAGAAAGTATACCTCTAGATCAAACATGTTTATTTTTATGATCCGTAGCCATTACAGCTCTTCTCCTCCTTTTGTCGCTTCCAGTATTAGCAGGAGCTATTACTATACTACTAACAGATCGAAACTTAAATACATCATTCTTTGACCCTGCGGGAGGAGGTGACCCAATTCTATATCGACACTTATTTTGATTCTTTGGGCACCCAGAAGTTTACATTTTAATTCTTCCAGGATTTGGAATTATCTCTCACATTGTATGTCAAGAAAGAGGAAAAATTGAATCATTTGGAACAGTAGGTATATTTTATGCTATATTATCAATTGGACTAATAGGATTTATTGTATGAGCACATCACATATTTACAGTAGGAATAGACGTTGACACACGAGCTTACATTACATCAGCAACAATAATTATTGCTGTACCTACAGGAATTAAGGTATTCAGATGATTAGCTACACTATATGGAACTAAATTCAAATTCAATCCACCACTATTATGTGCTTTAGGATTTATTTTTCTATTCACAATTGGTGGACTAACAGGGTTAGTATTAGCAAACTCATCACTTGACATTGTATTACACGATACATATTATGTAGTAGCCCACTTCCATTATGTATTATCTATAGGAGCAGTATTTGCAATCATAGGAGGTGTTAATCAATGATACCCATTATTTACAGGATTAACTATAAATAATACATGATTAAAAATCCAATTTACAATTATATTTATTGGGGTAAACTTAACATTCTTCCCTCAACACTTCCTAGGACTAGCAGGAATACCACGACGATATTCAGATTTTCCAGATGCATATACATCATGAAATGTAGTGTCAAGAATTGGATCTACAATTTCTATTGTAGGAATCATTATATTTATTGTAATTATATGAGAAAGAATGGTTACAAACCGAGCAATCATATTTAGAGCTAATATAAGAAGATCAACAGAATGATTACAAAATAACCCACCTGCAGAACACAGCTACTCAGAACTACCATTAATTTCTAGATTCTAATATGGCAGATTAGTGCAGTAGATTTAAGCTCTACAAATAAAGGTTTGACCTTTTATTAGAAAATGTATTAATGGCAACATGATCAAATTTATCCCTTCAATATGGAGCTTCCCCATTAATGGAGCAACTATCATTCTTCCATGATCATACTATAGTCGTATTATTATTAATTACAGTAATTGTAGGTTATGCTTTAAGTTATATATTATTTATTGCCTATACAAACCGAAACCTACTTCACGGACATTTAATTGAAACAATCTGAACAGCACTGCCAGCAATTACACTAATTTTCATTGCACTCCCATCATTACGACTACTATATTTACTTGATGATTCAGTAGATGCAATAATCACAATTAAAACAATTGGACGACAATGATACTGAAGATATGAATATTCAGACTTTATAGATGTAGAATTTGACACTTATATAACACCAGAACAAGACCAAGAAAATGACGGATTTCGACTCCTAGATGTAGATAACCGAACAATTCTACCAATAAATACGGAAGTACGAGTATTAACAAGAGCATCAGACGTTCTACACTCATGAGCAGTACCTGCATTAGGGGTTAAAATTGACGCAACGCCAGGTCGACTAAACCAAGGAACATTTACAATAAACCGACCTGGATTGTTCTTTGGACAATGCTCAGAAATCTGTGGAGCGAACCACAGATTCATACCAATTGTAATTGAAAGAACTTCAGTAAACTTATTTATCAAGTGATTATCTAAGATAATCTAAGGAGTTAGTTAAAATATATAACATTAGAGTGTCAATCTAAAATAACTAAACAATTAGTACACCTTAAAACACATCAGATGACTGTAAGTAAGTAATGGTCTCTTAAACCAAAAAATAGTAAATTAACGACTACTTCTGATGAGGAAATTTAATCCAAATCCCTCAAATATCCCCTCTCATATGATTCTTCCTATTCATTATATTTTCGGCTACATTAATTTTATTTAATCAAATAAACTTTTTTTCATTTAAACCAAATCTTATTAAAAGAGCAGGAAAAAAACAATTGATATAAAAAACTTAAATTGAAAATGATAACAAATTTATTTTCAACATTTGACCCGTCAACTAATATCTTCAATTTATCATTAAATTGAACTAGAACATTCTTAGGATTATTATTAATCCCATCAATGTTTTGACTTACACCATCACGAATTAATATTATTTGAAATAAACTAAACTTAACCTTACACAATGAATTTAAAACATTACTAGGACCAAAATCATTTAATGGAACAACATTCATCTTCATTTCAATCTTTATTATAATACTATTAAATTATTTCATAGGATTATTCCCTTACATTTTTACTAGAACAAGACATTTAGCATTAACATTTGCAATCGCTCTACCTATATGATAAAGATTTATGTTATTTGGATGAATTAATCATACCAATCATATATTTACACACCTTGTTCCTCAAGGAACACCGCCTGCATTAATATCATTTATAGTATTAATTGAAACAATTAGAAATGTCATTCGACCAGGTACATTAGCAGTACGACTAGCAGCAAATATAATTGCAGGACACTTACTATTAACATTACTAGGAAATACAGGACCATCTATAGCAATAAACTTAATTTCACTATTAATTTTTGGACAAATACTTCTATTAATTCTAGAATCAGCAGTAGCAATAATTCAAGCTTATGTTTTCTCAATTTTAAGAACTTTATTCTCTAGAGAAGTATACTAAACCTATGTTAACAACTCACTCAAACCACCCATTCCACTTAGTAGATTACAGACCTTGACCATTAACAGGAGCAATTGGAGCAATAGTTTTAGTATCAGGATTAGCAAAATGATTTCATCTATTTAACATTAACTTATTAATAATTGGATTTGGAATTACCTTACTAACTATAATCCAATGATGACGAGATGTTGTACGAGAAGGAACATACCAAGGACTACATACGGGATTTGTATCAATTGGATTACGATGAGGGATAATTTTATTTATTGCATCAGAAGTACTATTCTTCATTTCATTTTTCTGAGCATTTTTTAGAGGAAGACTAGCACCTACTATTGAACTAGGAATATTATGATCTCCAATAGGAATCCAACCTTTTAATCCTATACAAATTCCATTACTTAATACAGCTATTCTTTTAGCATCAGGAGTAACAGTAACATGAGCACATCATAGTTTAATAGAATCTAATCATACTCAAGCATTACAAGGACTATTCTTCACAGTATTACTAGGACTATACTTCACTATACTTCAAGCATACGAGTATTGAGAAGCACCCTTCACCATTGCAGACGCAGTTTATGGATCAACATTCTTTGTTGCAACAGGATTCCATGGGCTACATGTAATTATCGGAACAATCTTCTTATCAACATGTCTACTTCGACATTCAATAAACCAATTCTCAGCAAGACACCACTTTGGATTTGAAGCAGCAGCATGATACTGACACTTTGTAGACGTAGTGTGATTATTCTTATACATCTCTATTTATTGATGAGGTAGATAATTGTTTTTCTAGTATAAATAGTACATTTGACTTCCAATCAAAAAGCTTGATATTAATCAAGAAAAACAATCCTAATTTTATCTACAAGAATTTTTATTAGATTTATTATTCCAATAATTGTTATAATCCTTGCAACAACACTATCAAAAAAATTAATTAATGACCGAGAAAAAAGATCACCATTTGAGTGTGGATTTGACCCAAAAAGATCAGCACGAATATCCTTCTCACTTCGATTCTTCTTAATTGCAGTAATTTTCTTAATTTTTGACGTAGAAATCGCACTAATCCTTCCAATTGTAATTATTTTTAAAACTTCAGATATTATAATCTGAACAATATCGACAATATTTTTTATTATAGTATTACTAGGAGGACTATACCATGAATGAAATCAAGGAGCCTTACAATGAGCAGAATAAAGGGTTGTAGTTAACTATAACATTTGGGTTGCATTCAAAAAGTATTGATATAATCAATCAACCTTAAATAGAATAAGAAGCGAAATATTGCAGTCAGTTTCGATCTGGAAGGTTGGTAAATAAAATATCCTTATTCTTATTAATAGAAGCCAAAAAGAGGCGTATTACTGTTAATAATATAATTGAACTATAAAGTTCCAATTAAGGAAATGTAAAGTCAATATGAAAGCTGCTAACTTTTTATATTAGCGGTTAAATTCCGTTAACATTTCTAAAATTTATATAGTTTAAATAAAACATTACATTTTCACTGTAAAAATAATATATGTATATTTATAAATACCTAAAAGTAAAAATACTTCCTTAACACATTCAGTGTTACGCTCTAATCATAAGCTATTTAAGTAAACGAAAATAATACCACCAAAATAAACATTCAAAAAATAAAAGTTAAAGGATAGATCTTAAAATTAGCATCATATCAACCTTGTATATAACCAATTAAATAAATAAATAGTCTATATAAACCTTTACCACCAAATAATTCACCCCAACCATAATCAAATGATTTAGATGAATAATAACCCAACTTTAAAGGAACATATCTAATCAACTTAGTTGAAAGAAAAGGTATAAACCACATAGAACCAGCAAATCTGACAAAAGAAAGTATACTTAAAGAAAATAAATTTTGAGAAAAATCAAAATTAGAAATAAGATAACCTAAATAAGCACCCAGAACAAGTACAGTAATAGTTAAAAATAATAGGGCAAAGCAATAACATGAGGAATTAGGAAAAATTAATCAAGACAAAAGACTACCACCAAAAACAGCAACAAATAATAAACCAATTATACCAAACGAAATATAATAACCCTTATCATCAAAAGAAAATCTAGAATAAAAAGTATTATCACCAGACATTGGATAATAAAAAAGACGAAAAGAATAAGAAGCAGTTAAGCCAGTAGAAAAGAAATAAAGAAAAACAATTAAACAATTAATTCATCTTAAACAAACCATTTCAAGAATTAAATCCTTTGAATTAAAACCAGCTAAAACTGGTATACCACACAAAGACAAACTAGAAACATTAAAACAAACTGAAGTTAAAGGCATAAAATTAACAATAGAACCTACAAAACGAATGTCCTGAGAATCCTTTAAATTATGAATTATTGAACCTGCACACATAAACAATAAAGCCTTAAATAAAGCATGAGCTAATAAATGAAAAAATGCAAGTTTTGGGTAACCCATAGCCAAAATTCTTATTATTAAACCAAGTTGTCTTAAAGTAGAAAGAGCAATAATTTTCTTCAAATCAAATTCAAAATTCGCCCCTAAACCAGCCATAAATATAGTTATACAACCAATTAAAAGCAAAAATCAACCACAATTATAAGTATCTAATATTGGTCTGTAACGAATTAATAAATAAACCCCAGCAGTAACAAGAGTAGAAGAATGAACCAAAGCAGAAACAGGAGTAGGAGCAGCTATAGCAGCAGGAAGCCAAGAAGAAAAGGGAATTTGAGCTCTTTTAGTTATACCTGCTAAAACAATTAATATAGTAATAAGCTTTATTTCAAAAGAATTAGAAATAAAATCATAAAAATAAATGTAATTTCAACCACCAAAATTTAATATTCAAGCAATAGAAATTAAAATAGCAACATCACCAATACGATTAGAAAGTGCAGTTAATATACCCGCACTATAAGATTTCACATTTTGGTAATAAATAACTAAACAATAAGAACCTAAACCTAAACCATCCCATCCTAAAAAATTCTAAGCAAATTAGGACTAATAATTAAAAAACCTATAGAAAGAATAAATATTAAAACAATACTAATAAAACGATTTATATTTTTTTCTCCCGATATATAGTCATCTCTATAATAAATAACCAATGAAGAAATATACATAACAAAAGACATAAAATTAAGAGACATTCAATCCAAAATTAAAGTCATAACAACCATAGAACCATTTAAATTAAAAAGTTCTCATTCAACAAAAACTCTATAATCAATTATTAAATAATAAATACCCAAAATAAAAATTACAGTTCTTGAAAAAAATAAAGAAAAAAACCCAAAGAACAAATAGAAAACAAATTCACAACCTAAGATGAAAAAATTCATATCATTGATTCCACAAAACAACATTTTTAATTAAAATACTTAAGCAACGTAAACAAAAAATACTCCCCCTTTAAACAAAGGATATTTAATGGTAATCAATGTAAAAGTAAAAGATGATATTCACGAAAATAACCAAGAGAACAAGTATAAACACCAGAATAATAATTACCATGTTGAGAATAAGAATACATGTATAAAGTATTAACAGCTCTAAAAAAAGACAAAAAAATTAAAGCAAAAAATCTAAAAGAAGATCAAGACATAATTCTATTTAATAATCTAAGTTCACCTACCAAATTCAAAGAAGGAGGAGCAGCTATATTAGAAGAGCTCAAAAGGAATCATCATAAAGACATTCTTGGTATCAAATTAATTATACCCTTGTTAATTAATAATCTTTGTCTACCTAAATGCTCATAAATAAAATTAGATAAACAAAATAAACCAGAAGAACACAAACCATGACCAACCATTAAAGAAAGAGAACCTATACAACCCCATCAATTCATAGTCATCAATCCTCCAATAACTATTCTTAAATGAGCAACAGAAGAATATGCAATTAAAGACTTTAAATCAACCTGACGAAAACAAATAAATCTAACAATAACCCCACCAGATAAGCCTAAAGACAATCAAAAATAATTAAACTTTAAACCAAAATAAGAAATAACCTTCATAACACGAAAAATACCATAACCACCTAACTTTAATAAAACACCAGCAAGAATCATTCTACCTGAAATAGGGGCCTCAACATGAGCCTTAGGAAGCCATAAATGAACCAAAAATATCGGCATCTTAACTAAAAAGGCAAGAATTATAAACACATAAAATATAAAATAATAAGAACCAAAATCAACCAATAAAGGAAAATACAAAGTATTAGAAAAATCATAAACCCTAAATAAAACTAATAATAAAGGCAATCTGGCAACCAGAGTATAAAAAATTAAATAAACACCAGCCTGTAAACGTACAGGTTGATAACCTCAACCTAAAATCAAAAGTAAAGTAGGAACTTATCTAGCCTAAAAAAAATATAAAAAGAAAGAAGACTCAATCTAGCAAAAGAACAATAAAGCATAATCATTAAAATTAAGACTATAAAGACAAAAAAATTAGAATGATAAGAACTTAAATAAACTGAACCTCTAGCAGTAATTATTAAAGAACAAATTCAAAAACTAAGCAAAATCAAACTAAAAGAAAAATAATCAATACCAAAATAATATCTAATCATATTCAAATCCGCATATGAATAAACACAAATCATAAAAACAAAACTAGACATAAACATTAAAGAATGAACCAATCATCAACAATTATCAACCAAACAAAGAGGGATCAAAAAAATAAATACTTTAACATAAAGATAGACCAAAAGAATTAAAAAAATCATTCCCATGAAAACGAATTATTGAAACTAAAATAGAAAGACCTAAAGCACCTTCACAAACAGAAAAAACTAAAAAAACAAAAGGAAAAAAATGATCATAATCAAACTCAATAAGAAAAACAATAATTAATATAAATAAAGAAGGAACAATATATTCTAATCTCAAAAGAACCATTAATAAATGCTTATGTTTAGAGGAAAAAACATAAACTCCAGCAAAATAAATCAATAAAGAAGTAAAGACAGAGAATATAAGCATTAGGTTTAATAGTTTAAAAAAAACGCCGGTCTTGTAAACCGGAAATAAGTTCAGCCCCTACTTTTAAAACTTCAGAGGTGGAAAAGCTTTCCATCATCGGTCCCCAAAACCGATATTTTAATAAACTAACCCCTGAAATGATCAAAATAATAATTATATCACTATCAAACGCAATAAATATTAATTTTATTAAATTAAGACACCCAATATCAATAATGCTTTTCATTATCCTACAAACTTTTTTAGTCGGGATAATATCAGGAACAATAATGGAAAGATATTGATTATCATATATTTTATTTTTAACGTTTCTTTGTGGTATATTAGTTCTATTTATTTATATTACGAGAATTGCATCAAACGAAATATTTCAACCTAAATCAATTACAATAATTATTACCTTAACTATATGAGTATTTATTATATCAATGTTAATTATTCTAGATATAACAATATTTATAGACTTTTTCAAAAATACTGAAACTATAAATATTGATAACTCAATCAATTATCAAGAAATAACAATATATTTATAAAAACTATATAATAGACCAATTGTTTGAGCAACAGAACGAAGAGAACCTAATAAAGAATAATTTGAATTAGAAGACCAACCAGCAATTATAACAGTATAAACACCTAATCTAGTACAACATAAAAAAAAACAAAAATCCTTAAGAAAAAGAACACATATAAGTCAAGTAAGGGAAAATTACTCAAACAGCCAAGGAAATTATTAAATTAAAAACAGGAGAAAAATAATAAAGTAAATAATTAGATATAATAGGAATTGGCTGCTCCTTACAAATTAACTTAATAGCATCACTAAAGGGTTGAGGAATTCCTACAAAACCCACTTTATTTGGGCCCTTTCGCATTTGGATGTAACCTAAAACCTTATGCTCTAATAAAGTTAAAAAAGCAACACTAATTAAAACACAAATAACTAATAAAAGAAAATTGAAAATAAACATAAATAAATCATAAAGTATCAATACTATTTGTAGAAAAAATCTACATAAATGAATTCTAAATTCAACACATTAATCTGTCAAAATAGTTATTTAATTAATATTAATCAATAAAATAAAAAATATTTCAACCATATGGTCCTTTCGTACTAATATGAATTAAATAATCTTAGGATAGAAACCGACCTGGCTCACGCCGGTCTGAACTCAGATCATGTAAGAATTTAAAGGTCGAACAGACAAAATCACTGGGCAACTGCACCCAAAATTTTTCTTAATCCAACATCGAGGTCGCAATCTGCTTTGTCGATATGAGCTGTCAAAAACAATTACGCTGTTATCCCTAAGGTAACTTAATCTTATGATCATAAATTATGGATCAAAACAAAGAAACATATAAATAAATGATATACTAATGAAGAGTTTATTTATTCTTCATGTCACCCCAACAAAACATCATCATTAAGTATAGAAAGACAAACAAAAAACTATATAAAAATAAAATGTTAAGCTCTATAGGGTCTTCTCGTCCTAAAGAAAAATTTAAGCCTTTTGACTCAAAAGTTAAATTCAAAAATTTATTAAGAGACAGTTGATTTCTCGTCAAGCCATTCATTCCAGCCACTAATTAAGAGACTAATGATTATGCTACCTTTCACGGTCAAAATAACACGGCTCTTTAAAAATCTGCTCAGTGAGCAGGCCAGACTTCTAAGTATTTTCACGAGGACATGTTTTTGATAAACAGGCGGAAATCAATTTTGCCTAGTTCCTTATAATAAATTCACAAGGTAAAAATTATATACAAATAAATATACTAATTCTATCATTATTACAAAAATTTTAAAATTAAATAAATAATCTTAATAAAAAACCTAAAATAATTATAAATTAAAAATAATGAACTAAAACGTAATCTTAAAGATAGCTGGTTTAAAGCTTACTATTATATTTTATAAAACAAATTATAGGTTATTAACTTCAAAGCTTATCCCTTAAAGAATAAATAAGTTAATATTTATACTTAAAAAATTAAATAAAAACAATTAACTTCAAATAATTAAATTTTTTCTTAAGAAACTAGATATCTTGGGAAACGATTAACATCTCATTTCTATAAATAATTTAAAGAATAATTATGATACATTAACTATAAATTATTTATAAATCAACCCAAATCGAGACAAGTAAAATAAATACTAAAATTTTGATAAACCCTGATACAAAAGGTACAATTAATAAAATCTACTTTTAAAAATTTAAAATAATATTTCATAAAACAATTACATTACCAATAAACTATAATCTAAAAAATCAATTCTACAAAATATACTAAGACAAAATTCAACAAAATTATTTTTATTAAATAATTAAATAAACAAAAAATAAATATAATAAAATAAATAATCAAGATATCCTAATTTGCACAGAAAAATTTTCAGTGTAAATGAAACACTTTACTAATAAGTTATATCTTGAAACTCTTACTAGATACACTTTCCAGTACATCTACTATATTACAACTTATCTCATCTAAATTGAAGCTAAATTAAAACAATAAAATAGAATAATCAATAATGAGAGCGATGGGCGATGTGTACACACCTCAGAGCCAATATCAGTTAAATTGAATAAATTAAATTACTATCAAATCCACCTTCATTAACAGTATTTCACCATCAAATCCGTTATAAACAAAAATCTATTGTAACCCACCTCCTCTTAACTATAAGCTGCACCTTGACCTGAAATATGTTATAATTATAAATCTTGAGTATTATAACTCTAAAAAGATTCTCTGATAACGGAGATATACAAACAAATAAATCAAGTAGAGTAAATCGTGTATTATCAATCACGGGGTAGGTTCCTCTGAATGGAATGAGATACCGCCAAATTCTTTGGGTTTAAAGACCTTAACTAATAGTACCCTGGTAAATATAATTAACATTTAAAATAATAGGGTATCTAATCCTAGTTTATTATTTAAATTTCACAGATTTATAAAAAGAGGTATAAATAAATTTTAGCATTTCACCTTACAAATTTATATTTTAACCCTAAAAATATAAACAACTGTTTTAACCAATAATATTCACTTGTATCAATCGTATAACCGCGGCTGCTGGCACGAATTATGCCGATACTAAATCAATTGCTAAATCCAAAATCACTTGATAATTAAATCAAATTACTGCAAAATAGAACATTTAGTTTAACAAAACTTACATATAATACAAAGAAAAAGTGAATAAATAAGCAAGAATAAAACTTTTGGAAACAAAATAAGAAATTCAAAAATTTTTTAAATTAAGAAAAAATAAAAGATTCAAATATTTAAAGAAAAAAAAGAAAGAAAACACAAATAGTGAAAATAAAAAAGAAACGCGCCCTCGAATGACCACAACAACTTCTCTATTATATATAAATAAAGATTAATATGGAACATGTATACCAATAAATGTATTATATTCTTTCTTATTTAATCTTTCTTTTCACTAATAATAAAGAAAGTTTAAATAATATAATAAATATATTCTATACAATTATGTAAACTAATGTAATATGTTATTAATATAAAATTAACTTTATATTAAGTTAAATTAAATATTAATTAATTAAATAATTTAATTATAGAAAATATATGTAATTATATTATTATAATTAATATAATTATTTATATTAATATATTATTTTATATTTAATAATATAGATTATATTTATTATATCCAATTATAATAATATTTAATATTAATTTACATATTATTATATAATTTATAATATAATAATTTCTTTTAAGCTAAAAACATAAGTAGCATAGTTCGTAACGTTTTTCTATGACTTTAATAAATACAACAGATACGCTTAACAAAGGCTATGTTATTGATAACAACATTTATGTGTACTATTTACAAGAGTCTGCGAACGCTGGGGTAACTTCTCGATTCTGTAGAAATAACGTAGTTTTGAGTCGAAGACCTCGTCTAGCCATGTTCGGAACGCATTTTCATTCGGCATGGAAGTTCCTTGAAGGCTGTTTGTTAGAGAGCGGGTATGGTGAAAATCTGATGGCCCAAAATCAGGTGCATATGAGAGTGCTGAATGCTTTCTCAAATCAACTATTGTACAGATTTTTTTTTTCAGTCTAGTAGAATGCAGGCGTGCGTTATCATGACGAACCATCATTTCACGCAGCTTTCCTGGTCGTGGTTCTTGGATTTTGTCTGCAAGGTGTCTAAGTGACAGTAAACATCAGCAGTGATGGTTACACGTCACGGAAGCAATTCAGACCATCAATGTTCCACCTGATGCATAACATCTTTTCTAGATGCGTAGGTCCTTGTAAGGGGAAACACTGTTTTGTTTGGGCTCAACCATGTCTTTCTTATGTTAGCTAAAGGGTGCCATTTCTTGTTACCAGTAACGATGGAGTGTAGGAATGGGCTGTGTTGTTTACCAGCCAGTTGATGACGAGTAAGCAGATACGCACATATGGACAGCCGCTTTTTGTCGTGATTTTGGTTTATAGGATGCGGTACCCATTCATCCGATTACTGAACCTTCCCTAAAGCACGCAAATGTCGCACGATTGTGGAGTGATAACAGTCCATCACATCTAACAGTTTAATACACTGACGGGGATTATTATGGATTAATATTTTTAAACCATCTACTTGAAAAGCCGAAGGTCTTCCTGAAGACGAAGACTCAGTAATGTCGAAACGATGCACCTTAAACGAGAAATCAGCCGGCCGCTGTGGCCGAGCGATTCTAAGCGCTTCAGTCCGGAGCCGCGCTGCTGCTACGGTCGCAGGCTCGAATCCTGTCCCGGGCATGGATGTGTGTGATGTCCTTGGGTTGGCTAGGTTTAAGTAGTGCTAAGTCTCGTGGACTGATGACCTCAGATGTTAAATCCCATAGTGATTAGAGCCATTTCAACCATTTCTAAAACGAGAAATCAATTTTCTTGCCGTGCTGTGTTCAATTGCATTACCCCACACACGACGCCAATGTTTCTCTCTGCCTCCGTTCCTGTTACCCCTGTACTGGATTCAAACCGAAGAATATGTCAGATATGTCCCGATTTCTCCAATTCGCACTTTATTTTCTAGCGTCAACAGCTCCTCTCACTGTCTTCAATTGACAAACCGACAATACGGTAACTCAAATAACAATGAACCACAAACAAAAAGTGATTAATGATAAATAAGCCCCTAGCAACCGGAATACGAACATACAAACCAGAAACGGTACGAACTTGCGCGCCATCGAATAGCATTGATGTTACACGGAAATACGGAAGGAAGAACTACTGTCGTAATTGTTTGCTGTACGAGAGGAGAAATGTGTTTTTTCGTTTTACTGTTACTTGAGAAGTCGCCATATTTTAATAAGCTGCAGCAGACCTTCGAGGAATTCAGTTTACTTTTACTTCCGTGAACTGTCAAGGAAAGTCACGGGGACAGGTAGCATTAAAGCCCGCTGTAGAATTAGCGGTAATGCAGAAGTTACTGTTTACGAGCGGCAGGCGCCGTGGTGGGAACAGCGAGAGCACGGTCGGGCGGACAGCAGTTCTCATCTCTCTAACGGGCCACCATCCGCCCACAACGCGGCACCAGTGGTTAATGAAGACAGCCGTGTAAATCCACGCAGAGGGGTGCTGCTGCAGCTCGTGACGCCACCAGCGCCGGCTGGTGGCGGATTCACGAACTTCACTCCGGGGATCGCGTGAGAATAGAATGAGCCTAATGGTGATTGCGACCCGCGCAACTGAGAACGAGAAAAAGAGAAAAAATTCTAGTGCATAATTTCGTATGAAATTTCAAATTGGCCCCAAATCTCGGGAATTGTGACCACTGTTGGCATAGCAAAACGAAAACACCATATGGATCACAGATTCGTTTATTAACGATTACCCTTTCGACCTGATCTGCAAATGAGCTTCCGTTGTAAATCTGAGAAGCAAAACCAGCCGACAAAATGAAACTTTGAGAAGTGTAACATTACTTGCAGTACCCACAAAACAGAACTAAGTAACAATATCAAACAATTTAAAACGTGTTGTTATAATACAAGGTGACAATCATGGGGCTGTATGAAATAAAATCGTCGTAACTTCTGAACGGTTTATGTTAGGACGTTCAAACCGTACGCTTAACCGCGGGGCATGATGACAATTAGTATCCACAAGCATGTTTCGGTTTAGCGACGAAGCCCACTTTAATTTCGATAGGTTCGTAAATAACGAAGACTGTGTGGTGTCCAGTCACCCAAATGGGCCAGTCACTCGTTGACTTCTCGATCGCGAAATGCGGATTCTCAATGTCTATTGACGGAATAATCAGTGTGATATTCCTCGATGGCACGGTGACTACCGAACGGTACGTGAAGGTTTTTGGAAGATGTCGTTCATTCGTGCAAGGCGCAACACGTCCTCGTCGCAGCAGGAGAGTGATGTCCGGTAGGAGCACTTTGGGTACCACAAACAGAGTCAGAATGCCGTCCCCAGAGGCCACTGGTATGGACCTCGTTTGGCCGCCATATTCTGCGGATCTGAACACGTGCGACTCATTTTTGTGGGGTTGTATTAAACACAAAGTGTACAGCAAAACCACGAAAACCAATTCTGATCTAAAACAGAACATCGATGATGTCGATGACCTCCTGAACGGCTGACACTTCAGCGGATCATGCAGAATATCCTATTCGTATGCGCCACATCATCGCAACTGATGGCACACATATCGAACTTATCACTAGAGACTTCTGGATTTAGGTTAGGACATTTACATGTTGAAAAAAGTGTGTAGACAAGTTAGGTTTTTTTTGTAAAGTGCCTTATCACATAGTTTAATAATTGTCACCCTGTATATATCAATACGTACAGGATGTTCAGTTTATCTGATCACATTGAAATATCTATAAAAGAAGACAAGAAATAAAAGAAAATGTAACTAAAATTTGCTCGTCTCGGAGGGGGACGTAAAAGCATACCACAATCAACACCTCATCCGACCTCATGTGTGGGGTTGGGAGTTGTGTGAGATACCTAAAAAATCGTGTATTAGATGTCCCATTTGTTTTATTGCAGATTCAAGTCCTACGGAAAGCAATGCATAGTTTTGTCTGAGATATTTTCTCCGTTACGCGACAGATGAAATGGGTAGAGAATTGTATGTTTCAAAATGCTATCCAATGACGACTCGGTTCACCCCACATCTCCATGGTGTGAGTGTACAGCGGGCAAGCATTTCGTAACATTTAATGAGACTGTACTGCCTGATGAGTTGCAGTTCGCTACACAGTCACAGTGGTGCGTCAAGTAGTAGCCATTTTATTTCGTCAGATGAACACAAGGCTGAGAATAAGATTTCCCACTAAAAGGTACGGAATAATTGCCTCTCCTACCCCTGCACCATGCAGGTAGGGGGCGAAATCAACTGCCACAGCAATTGGCCTCTGGAACCACGAGTTCCACTGTGGCGCCCTCACACTAAAAGCGGGCCAGGAGGCGCGCGCCGCCACAGCTTACGGCGCGATGGTGCAGAGACCTGTAGGGGTCTTCGACGTCCATGACGCCTGGAGGGGATGCAAATTCCGTGGTGCGCGGTACCAGACAGATCCTCATCTCGGCTCTGTACCATAGGTCTGCAGTCAGTCCTGTCGACGATGCTGCAAATGGTAAGCTCTGCTTTCATCCTGCTAGCGAGACTGGCAGTGTTCACCAAATCAGATAGCCCCCGGAAGCCAGAGAGGATTTCCTCCAATCCATAGCGACACACATCATTGGTGCCTACATGAGCGACCACCTGCAGATGGGTGCATCCTGTACCCTTCATGGCATCCGAAAAGACATGACTCCTCCCAGTATGCACACTGAGTACACATTGGTTTTCTTCGCCTCCCTTGCAGCTATATCATTAAGTGGCCCCATTACATGCCTGACATTGCAGCTCCCAACTACCAGTAAGCTAACCCACTGTGACCGCCCGGATCTTGCAGACTGAGGGGCAACCTCTGGAACAGGACAAGCAGCCATGTCCGGCCAAAGATCAGTATTAGCCGGAGACAGAGGCTGAAACTGGTTCGTCAGACAAACTTGAGTGGTCTTCCTTTCAGCCCTCCGGAACGTCTTGAGGAGTCAGCCTCAACGTGGGCAGTATCCCGAGCAGCCCTAGCCGTATTCCGATCGGGGGTTGCCAGGGACGATCTGGCCGTCCCTGACACATCCCCGTCCAGGCCCCCACAGTGATGCCCAGTGGCAACAGCCTCAAGCTGTGTGACCGAAGCCAACACTGCCTGAAGCTGGGAGCGAAGGGATGCCAACTCCGTCCGCATCCGAACACAGCAGTCGCAGTCCCTATCCATTGTGCAAAGAACGTCTGAACTAATCTACAGAGAGCACAAACAATTCGACACAAAATATAAACGGTTATTAAAATACAAGACTGCCTAATAAATGCAGTAATGCTGCTACTTGCTCACTGCTCACACACTGCTCGGTGGCAGAAGTCATCATTATTGCATTACCTTCAGCATCCTGGCACTCAGCTAACTATAGAATGGCTTGTGTTTCACGAGGACAAAATAAAATATGTCTCGCATCTTGCAGCCGGCGAAGTATTCAGAGCAACGCATCACCTAAGATTGTGTTATGATTCTCAGGCCCGCGCCCGACAACAATACGGTATTTTGCAACAGTACCGCTCTACGTACTCTTCTTTATACCTATCAAGAAGCATCACATATTCATGACTGTCACAAGTGAGAAGCTAGAGGAGTTGAGCAAGGGTCAGATATTTTCGTGTGAGACATGTTGCACATATTAACGACCACCCATTTAACGGCAGCAGTTGTCTCAATCGCAAAAATAGTGCCACCCAGAGACCTTCACTGAAAATGAAACCACTGAACCAAATTAGTACATACAGAAAGGGCGTTCCAACCCCCAAGGAACAGGGGATATCGACCTACCACTGCCTCATCCTGCACGAATGACGTCATTCAGATGCGTTATGAAGGGACGAGCCCACCCCATGTCATTTTCCAGACATGTAACCGCCACTCTGCATTCAGGTGGATTGTCAATTGGCATCAAGGGGCTGTCTGCATCCGTTACAGCCCCCTAGTCTTGGACTCACTGCCTGGAGTTCCCAGAGATACACTCCTGGAAATGGAAAAAAGAACACATTGACACCGGTGTGTCAGACCCACCATACTTGCTCCGGACACTGCGAGAGGGCTGTACAAGCAATGATCACACGCACGGCACAGCGGACACACCAGGAACCGCGGTGTTGGCCGTCGAATGGCGCTAGCTGCGCAGCATTTGTGCACCGCCGCCGTCAGTGTCAGCCAGTTTGCCGTGGCATACTGGTAGCATGCCGCGACAGCGTGGACGTGAACCGTATGTGCAGTTGACGGACTTTGAGCGAGGGCGTATAGTGGGCATGCGGGAGGCCGGGTGGACGTACCGCCGAATTGCTCAACAAGTGGGGCGTGAGGTCTCCACAGTACATCGATGTTGTCGCCAGTGGTCGGCGGAAGGTGCACGTGCCCGTCGACCTGGGACCGGACCGCAGCGACGCACGGATGCACGCCAAGACCGTAGGATCCTACGCAGTGCCGTAGGGGACCGCACCGCCACTTCCCGGCAAATTAGGGACACTGTTGCTCCTGGGGTATCGGCGAGGACCATTCGCAACCGTCTCCATGAAGCTGGGCTACGGTCCCGCACACCGTTAGGCCGTCTTCCGCTCACGCCCCAACATCGTGCAGCCCGCCTCCAGTGGTGTCGCGACAGGCGTGAATGGAGGGACGAATGGAGACGTGTCGTCTTCAGCGATGAGAGTCGCTTCTGCCTTGGTGCCAATGATGGTCGTATGCGTGTTTGGCGCCGTGCAGGTGAGCGCCACAATCAGGACTGCATACGACCGAGGCACACAGGGCCAACACCCGGCATCATGGTGTGGGGAGCGATCTCCTACACTGGCCGTACACCACTGGTGATCGTCGAGGGGACACTGAATAGTGCACGGTACATCCAAACCGTCATCGAACCCATCGTTCTACCATTCCTAGACCGGCTAGGGAACTTACTGTTCCAACAGGACAATGCACGTCCGCATGTATCCCGTGCCACCCAACGTGCTCTAGAAGGGGTAAGTCAACTACCCTGGCCAGCAAGATCTCCGGATCTGTCCCCCATAGAGCATGTTTGGGACTGGATGAAGCGTCGTCTCACGCGGTCTGCACGTCCAGCACGAACGCTGGTCCAACTGAGGCGCCAGGTGGAAATGGCATGGCAAGCCGTTCCACAGGACTACATCCAGCATCTCTAAGATCGTCTCCATGGGAGAATAGCAGCCTGCATTGCTGCGAAAGGTGGATATACACTGTACTAGTGCCGACATTGTGCATGCTCTGTTGCCTGTGTCTATGTGCCTGTGGTTCTGTCAGTGTGATGATGTGATGTATCTGACCCCAGGAATGTGTCAATAAAGTTTCCCCTTCCTGGGACAATGAATTCACGGTGCTCTTATTTCAATTTCCAGGAGTATTTTTCCATGTCCTCCGCATGACAGTCAGAGGTGCTGTTTGGTTATAATAATTTTTGTGTCACACCACCATAGATAAACAAGCAAATGGCTGATAATGAGAACACGAATACATTCATTAATGGGGATACTCCAAGATGTTAAGTTGAAATGTAGTCTGAAGTCCTACAGGTCGAGATATATGCTGTAACAATATTTGTTCAGGTTTATCTCATTGAATGTTACAGATTAAACAAAATATGTTGAAACGAATTTTGTAATACGGAAAAAGCCAATGCATATCAACGAAGCATGTATTCTAGAACGTCCATTCAGTTGTGTTTGTATACGAAGTAAAAGTTTCCGTCAGGTATGAAGTGTCACAACCGCGCTTGGTATGTAACTTAAAGTTATGGTTACAAAGACGGAATTGCAATCCTGTCGGCGAAATATATCACTGAACCTAAATTGAGGCGTCTAGATGGCGGTATGAATCGAATATTTTTATTTGGAATGTAAGTCAAATACCTGCAACACGTCACCATTTTTGTCGGATATCGTTGGCACAATCAGTCATGTAAGTACAGTTATTTTCTTTACTCAACATTAATGTCTTAGCTACTGGAATTATGAGAAAGGATTATGAAATTTTTTTCAGGCTATTTAATTAACCGCTGGGTATCGAACTGGTGAAATTAAAAACTAGATAATATTTGTGGTGTCTGGTCTTTCGGACACGTCCGAATGCGCGCACACACACACACACACACACACACACACACACACACATCCATGCCCGAGGCAGGATGCGAACCTGCGTCCGTAGCGGTCGCGCGGTTCCAGACTGTACCGCCTAGAACTGCTCGCCCACTGCGGCCGGGTGTAGTTACGATGACCACAATGTCCAGATGGCAAAGCGGCCAGCGCATCTGCCAAGTGAGCAGGAGACTAGGGTTCGAATCCTGTTCATTTATTTAAATCCGAGCCGACTGACAACTAATGCCATTAATTGCTTTGTGTCTTTAAATTAAAAAGTTGCTGCCAGTAATTATTGGTGCCGTAATAGCGATTCAGCAGCTTAAGCTTTTCACACTAGACTGTAGCTCCCTGAAGCAGGAAAAAATATTGAATACTGGATTCCCTCTATCTGTCATTTTTCTTTGTTGACTGTAGTTGACGTCAGAGGCAAAGAGCAGGCAACGCGAGGTCACTATAATATATGGTTCCCCGTCAGTCGCTGACCGTAGCAGTAACGGGTGAAGCGTTAAAACCTCACATGATAAATGAAACAGCCAATTACAGCAGCTGCCGCCGCAATAAATATTTGTCGTGCCAAACAACGACTAATGAGGGTTTTGCGTTTGTTTGTACTGACATACGTGTATTTTAAACATTGTGAACGTATTTGAAACTCAGTCGTTAAAATGAAAATCACCAAACGCGTGTGCAGAGAGTAATTTGAGACAAAAGGACACTAGTGACTATCTTTGCTCCAACAGATCTTACGAGCTGCTAGTGCGATTATTGGCATCGGCAATACGGTTTCCCAAACTAGTATTCCGCATAACACTGGTATTCCGCGGAAAATGAATAAACCCACATGCACGTCTATACCTGTATGATGAGTCTGTAGTTCAAACGGAAGTGTTTGTCAGAGTGTGAGTAGGATGAAATTTCAGAATGATTCGCTACCATTCCATTCTCGAATAACTCTTGGGGAAAGTGAACAGCTAAATCTTTCCGTGCGAGGTCTGCTTTTTCTTATGTTATCACGATGGTCATTTCTCCCTATGCAGACGGAAGTAAAAAATATATGTATACGTATTTCGGCATATTGAGGAGACAGCTGGTGATAGTTTTTCGTTGCTGCGAGGTCTTTACACGAAATATTTCCGCTTTTTAAGGTTGCCTAATCCACCTCACTTATCATATCACTTATCAGTCCCTGCCGTCTTTGTAGTAAAACATTGTATTGTATTGTATGATAATCGGGGACCTAGGAACGACGGAGAGGCTCCGTCCCCGCCGCAGCCACAGTGGTCCACAACCCCACGATGACTACCGCAGTCCACTTCACCCCTCCGTCGCCCCACACCGAACCCACGGTTACTGTGCGGTTCGGCTCCCTGGGGACCCTCCAGGGAACGTCTCACACCACACGAGTGTAACCCCTATGTTTGCGGGGTATAGTAATGGTGGTGTACGCGTACGTGCAGAAATTGTTTGCGCAGCAATCGCCTACATAGTGTAACTGAGGGGGAAGAAGGGGAACCAGCCCGCATTCACCGAGGCAGAAGGAAAACCGCCTAAAAACCATCCACAGACTGGCCGGTTCACCGGACCTCGACACAAATCCGCCGTGCGGATTCGTGCCGGGGACCAGGCGCTCCTTCCCGCCCGGAAAGCCAAGAGGTAGAACGCATGGCCAACCGGGCGGGCTAATAAAACATACTTGAATTTTTTTTATATCCGACGCCGATCCTATTTGGTAAGATTCCCAACAACGCAGCAACACTCCACATGTGAATGCAGTGTGGGTCCATCTTTTAATAAATTCGTTGTACCTTCCATGTTTTCCCCTAGGAAAACACATTATTTCTTTCATTTTCCTTAAGAGTCTATGTGATGGATCTAGTTAAAATGAGTGGAAGTTACATTTAATCGTTATCGGTTCTACTAAATGCCCGCATCTCGTGGTCGTGCAGTAGCGTTCTCGCTTCCCACGCCCGGGTTCCCGGATTCGATTCCCGGCGGGGTCAGGGATTTTCTCTGCCTCGTGATGGCTGGGTGTTGTGTGCTGTCCTTAGGTTAGTTATGTTTAAGTAGTTCTAGGTTCTAGGGGACTGATGACCATAGCTGTTAAGTCCCATAGTGCTCAGAGCCATTTGAACCATTTTTTCTACTAAATACGTAAGAAATATGTGTAATTAATCACATACCTGAACTGTATGAGGATTCATTTTATATTCAGGAGCAGGAAATGGCGGGAGTGGTAAGTAGCTGGGGGATGTGTGGTTCCTTAAATCCCACAAACCAGCCAACCCAGACTACTAGGGCCATCGGTCCCTTTTTCCACGAACTTGCAACACACAAAAAATAAAAACAAACAATGGAGATGACAAAAGACGACACAGAACAAGAAAGACATAGACAGAGACCAGACAAAAGAAATGAAAATCACACCGAGCGTGACAGTAGTTGGCCAACCATAGGAACACAAAATGGAAAGGCAACCACCAAGAAACGCACTAAAAACCCCAATCTAAAATCGTAGGCCAAAGACCAGACTCAACACAAAGAAAACACATACACTAAGATCAAGCGATAAAAACCCTCTGCACAAATGAAACCCAAAACTAAATCTGATAAAAATACAGGAATCTTATTCACAGTATTCAAGAAACGAGAGCATTAACCGGTCGCCCAGAACCGTAAGCGATGGCCTGTGTTGATAACTAGCCGCCGCAAGCTCGTCTTTGTCTACGGACATACCTCTACACACTCCACAGGCAACTGTACAGTACATGGCGGAGAGAACCACGGACCACTACTAGTCACTTCAGTTCATGTTCCACTCTCAAATAGCGCGTGGGAAAAACGACGATCTGTAAGCTCTAACTTATCTCATGTTATCTTTCTGGACCTTATAGCGAAATATCCGTTAGCGATAGCACATTCGTTCTGCAGTCGGCCTCCAGTGTCGGTTCTCTAAATTTCCGCGATAGTGTTCCTCGAAAAGAGCGTGATCTTCCCTCCTCCGGTTCCCATTTGAGGTCACTAAGCATCTCTGAAATACGTGCGTGCTGTTCGAATCTACCGGTAACAAATCTAGCAGCTCGTCTTTGGTATTCCCAACAGGACAGATTAAAGGCAGACGCGAAGCAATTCAAACACTCGAACAGTACTCAAGAATGGATAGCACTAGTATTCTATACGCTGTCTACTTTACAGATGAGATATAATTTCCCAAAATACTCCTAGTCAAACTAAGACTAACATTCGCCTTCCCTACTACCAACTTCAAGCGCTGATTTCATATCGCTTTGCAACATTATCCCTAGATACTCAATCGATGTGGTTGTTGCAAGCAGCACACTATTGAAACTGTATTCGAACGTCGCAGGATCTTTTCCCTGATCATCCACATATGCTGACATTTTTGGAGCAAGCTGCCATTTATCACACCCACTATCAATTTCACGCAAGTCACTTTATGTCCTCCAATAAACATTCAACGACAGCTTCTCGTACACCATACGCACAGTGGGCCGAACATATCAAAATGTGGACATAATGGAAATGTGTGCATAAAGAATCTAAAGAGAACACTATTTTGTGGCATTTTGAGTCGCTGATCACGAATTCGATGTCGAAATCATAAAATTGGAAATGACTGATCCAATTCGGTGGATGCAAAATTACAAATTTATTCCTGAAATTCTACTCGAATCCGCTAAAGTTCTGTGAATTGGCTGATAAGGAATTATAAATCGAAATTGCCACACTGAAATGTTTTATTCGGTGTCTGATTTCGACTGAGAAATGTAAGTCACATCTATCGTTTGTGTCATTACTGCTATCAGAACGGTCGTAATCTGGTTGTCCACTGGGAAATGATTCGAAGAGCAGATCTTTTACCTTAGCTGACATCTGTTTATCTTCTTCAGCTGTTGTTTCCTTCATGGATCCGAAGATACCAGAAGCCGATGGAGTACGATATGCATCGTGACCTCACGTGAATATTGTCATATAAAATTTTCTTGCTAATGCCGGGTATCCTCATTCCAAGCGTTCTGTCCATCTTCAGGCAGCCGACCAATCGACAACGGAACAGCTTCTATTATGCCATATACGTGCATAAAATTTATGTGGACTGGTGTTGTCATCGGGCATTATTACAGAATACTGTGAGTCCTGTGAAGTTGGCACCGGGACTTCCGAGAAATATACACGTTGTTCAGAGTTCTTGAAAGACATGTTTTAGTTATAGAGTTTCCTGTACAAAATTTGAAGAGCTCTGCCGCATTTCGCGAAAAGAAAACAATGTTACTCTGAAAAATTTAAATATTATAAAAGAATTATTTGTCAATTTGCAGAAAGAAAGTTGATCAGAATTCCGTATAGCTCAAAAATGGTTCAAATGGCTCTGAGCACTATGCGACTTAACTTCTAAGGTCATCAGTCGCCTAGAACTTAGAACTAATTAAACCTAACTAACCTAAGGACATCACACACATCCATGCCCGAGGCAGGATTCGAGCCTGCGACCATAGTTTTTTTTTTTTTTGTTTTGGTTTTAGGGCGCAAAATTCCTATGGTCATTAGCGCCCGGTCCGGGACTTAAGGAACAGAAAAAAAAACCGAAAATGGAAACCAGCAGCAATGGGAACGAAAGTCATAAAATTGGAGAAACTAAAACTTAATAATCCTCTACAGAAGGGGTTGGTTATCCCCCCCCCCCCAAAAAAAAAGCTTCAAATGACTGACGTCATTTCACTGGCACTAATAAACGCGAGAACGCGATCGGATGAGCGCGTGTCATCTGCTAAATTCGACGATATATCAGGCGACAGCTGTAGACGGGAGCGTGACGGATTAAAATAGGGGCACTCAATTAAAAGGTGTCTTACCGTCCACAGCTGAGAGCAGTGGGGACAGAGTGGGGGAGGATCGCCGCTTAAAAGATGTCGATGGCTAAAAAGACAGTGCCCTATCCGGAGTCTAGTTAAAATTACCTCCTCCCGACGACGCGTTCGGGAGGAAGAGGTCCAAGCACAAGGAAGAGCTTTCACATCCCGCAATGTATTATGAGGAAGTGTCGACCAATGTGCGTGCCATAAAAGAACAACACGACGACATAAAACGCTCCGTAGATCGGCGAAGGGAAGCGATTGAATAGCTGGCCGAAGAAGAGAGACTGCAGCCTTGGCTGCTATATCGGCCGCTTGATTCCCACAGATACCAACGTGTCCCGGGAGCCAGAGGAACGCCACCGAGACGCCCCCCAGGTGGAGCAAGCGCAGACAGTCTTGAATCCGGTGGACCAGAGGGTGCACAGAGTAAAGAGCTTGGAGACTGAGGAGAGAGCTGAGAGAATCTGAGCAGATAACGTACTGTATCCGCGGACGGCGGCGGATGTAGTGGACAGCCTGGAGAACAGCGTAAAGCTCCGCAGTATAAACCGAACAATGGTCGGGAAGCCGAAAGTGATTTGGGGTGTCGCCAACAATATAGGCACTCCCTATACCTAACGATGTTTTCGAGCCACCGGTGTAAATAAATGAGGCTTCCTTCATTTGTGCACATAGAGCAGCAAATGCCCGACGATAAACAAGTGAAGGGGTACCATCCTTGGGATATCGATATAGGTCACGGAGCAGGCAGATCCGGGGACGGAGCCAAGGCGGTGCTGTACCCCAAGTTGTCAGGAAGGTTTTAGAAAAGCGGAAGGAAAGAGAATGGAGCAGTTGACGGAAGCAGACTCCCGGTGGTAGTAGGGAGGAGGGGCAGCTTGCGTACCCTACATCAAAGGAGACGTCGAAAAAGATGTCATGGGCTGGATTAGCAGGCATGGAAGACAGATGGCTAGCATAACGACTCAGAAGGACTGCTCGCCGATTGGACAGCGGAGGTTCAGCAGTCTCAGCATAAAGGCTTTCCACAGGGATGGTGTAAAAAGCTCCAGACACTAAACGTAATCCACGGTGGTGGATAGAGTCGAGACGCCGAAGAATAGACGGCCGAGCATGAGGAGTAGACTATGCTTCCATAGTCCAATTTCAAGCGCACTTTGCGACCGCAGTGGTCGCGCTTCCAGACTGCAGCACCTTTAACCGCTTGACCACCACGGCCGGCCGTATTGCTCCCCAAGAACTTTTAGCACTTTTAGTGCAGGTATGAGGTAATTGCAGTAAGGTGGCATGCACGTTTGCCTTGTGGCGTTGGTGCACTGTAGAAATATGACCGTCCACTAGAAACGTGCAGATTTACATTTTAAATCAACTGTATCATTAAGATAGTCGGAAGGCCATTTACAAAAGTTGAGCCACTGTTTTCGGATAACATTTGTGGTAATTTAGTTGTAAGTCGATGTAAGACTTTTCATCGATTAAAAACGTCATGAACATATCTTCTGGAGAGCCATCCATCTGGTTTTATCCTGACCAATAGGCAGGATAACTGACGAAGAAGGAGAAGGTCACACGAATAATACCTGAAAAATCTGTCGTCGCACGATTCACTGTTTACCGTCAACTGTCACGGCACATATCATATTGAGTTGTTGCTGGAATGGCACGGCAGCATCAGGCACGTATGCAGTGACATTTTCAAAAAATTTCGCAGTACTAAAGACGGAATGTGCACCTTATCTTTCTTTTTTTCCCCCCCATCTCTATTCTGTCCAGGTTTGGAATCGGCTTAGCCCTCTGTAGTGTTATCAACAGCCGTTAGGATGCTGCTTTTCCTGTCTCTTCAGACCGTTAACTTGAACAGAGACCATGGAATCGATAGTTCCGATGCCATAGTGTGGGTTGGCACTAGAGTCCTGCATGACCGAGTAAGCGAGCACAAAATACGATGTGGGGCGAGCACACCCTAACTAGATAGGCTACCCGCACTAGTTCGGGTGACCGAGCATAGAAGCCGTGACCGAATACGTAGCCATAACTTCAAACGCATTACACGTGTTACTATCCGTGAGACACTGCAGTCAGTACGGGCTTCTCATTTGTGGTGTCTCTCTTTCATTAATCAAGCAGCGCGAGGAAGCCAGTGTAGTAAGACGTAAGATTGAAACCAATGTTTACACATTAAAGAAACGGGAAGGTCTAAAAAGCCAAATATGGAGTACATTTCTGTTGGTTGTAGATGAAAACAGTGGGTATGCTGGGTACGTATCGTGCATAAACTGCTCCACTTTATTGTTTTTCAGTCGCGAACCACTCATTTAAAGAAACAGTTGCAGGAAACCGCACAAAGATCGTTTCTTTGGCCGTCCTTCCGTGATCTTAATATGCTTGAAATAAGTGAAAAGCAATAAATTCTTAGCAATGTGCGACAATGTGTGCTACGTACGCAGGTACAACATTCAATCATTAACATTATCGTTTTTGCATAGTTGGTGGATAGTGTATTATAGAGAAACGGAAATGTTGTGACTCGTATAATATTTCATTAACGTAAAACATCTCGTTTTTATGGGAACGGGGGTCGAGTTGTTTAGGGGAGAGAACAAAAAGCGAAGTCTTCGGTCTCTTACGGGAACGTTTCGACGATTTCCATATCAGTTCTGTATTGCTTGTCTGTTTTGTTTATTATCATAGATCCTTCAAATACTGTGTCATCACCACCCAGACAGAGAGATCGTTTCAAGGAATGGAGGAACAACAAATCATTCGCAGCAGATGAAGTAAATCTGTACATTTTAATGCACTACGGAGATGATGATGACATCTTAAAGTGGTGGAGCAGACACGAAACAGATCTGCCAGATTTGTCTGCAGATGCAAGACGTATTTTATGTATGCCAGCAACAAGCGCACATAGTGAAAGATGCTTTAGTAAAGCCGGCATCTTACTAACAAATTGCCGCAGCTAATTAAATCCGGAACGCGTTAGTGATTTACTGCTGATCAACAATAACTATAATTTTGTTTATGTTGCAAACATTTGAAAAGTATGACAAGTTACTTACGACTGTAAATGTTTAATGTTCTTTGTATGCTTTCTTTATGAAGATGGTTGTCTTCTAGATTACAGGGAAAGCATTTATTTAATGTTTCCTATAAATAAAAAGAAAAAATATATCTTTTGTTTGGAAATGAGACTCGTCTTCTATCCGCGATTGTATTGAAATATGATTTTACTTTCCTGATGATTTATGAATTTAGCTGTGTCACGTACCCTTTCTTGTAAATGTTACGTTAGTATTAAAAGAGAGAGAGATAAATACACTGTGTGTGTGTGTGTGTGTGTGAGAGAGAGAGAGAGAGAGAGAGAGAGAGAGAGAGAGAGAGAGAGAGAGAGAGAGAGAGAGGCCTTTGATTTGTACAGTACTCTGCAGCGAGCCTGGTCGAGGCGAGGCGAGGTGAACGTCAGCGGTGACCGGTCATGCTCGGTTATCCGCGTGTCCTGAATCCGGACAACAGACATGGGGCGAGTACGTGACCGAGCCGAGTCGTGTGGGGCCGGACACGAGCGGCTAGGTCCCACCGTCAACAGGTGAGCCGTGACCGGTCAAACACTGAGCGTTGCAGCACTCTAGTTGGCACTACGAGAGCGGAAGAGCTTCGCCGACCTCTGCGCCCTCTAGCCGACGCTGTACCGCACTACGAGCGCCGCTCCACTTTCGTCCTGTTCAGGAAGAGCAGGCGGCCGAGAACCATCGGTTTAGCTTAACTTGCTATTGAGACTTTGTAGGTGCGAAGCCGTGGTCCAAATAACAATCCATCGATGTCTCGTTTGATGGTTAGTCGTTTTGTGCCCAAATTTGTTTCATCCTTTCAGAATGGAGCCTCTTCCTTTCATCAGACAATTGTGTTCCAGTCCGTTTTCTAATTTTACTCAGACCAACTTTACAATCAAGTATATTTTGTCTCAATGTTTTACTATCTATAAGATCTGCCAGAGCTATACCGGCTGCTTTAAGATCGTCCTTAATTGCTGCAATCCATTTCATTTGATCAGTTTTGACCTCATTCTGTTTCCGTAGAGGTCTATTTGTTTTGTCAACCTAGTGGGTGCCACTCTTTTAATGTGTCCCTAAAATTTAAGTCTTCGTTTGCTCATGTCACCATGTATGTGTGTGTATTCTCCTAGTTCCTTATTACCTCTCAGCCTGTACGTTTCTCCATCAGTAATTTTGGCGTCTAATATGTTCCTAATAATCTTTCTTTCTTTCTTTCTTTCTTTCTTTTGAATGTATTCAGTATCACTCTTCCCATTTAAAATTAAAATTTCTCTCCATAAATAGATTCAGGTTTGATTAAAGTTCTGTAAAATCTAAGATTACTGAATTTAGAAAGCTATTTTTTATCATAGATATTGATGTGTTGGCAGAAGAGCCAACACCGTGTTGCTAGAGGAGGCCAAAATGCACGCTATAAGCTCAGCAGACTGGCGTGAGGTCTGGAACAGTTATGGGAATTGAGTCTAATAAATAAAGTACGAAGCTCTTGGAATACTTAACTTTAATCCATAATTGGAGAACATCGGTCTTGATAATACATAAGTGCAATCTCAATATACCGATAATGGCGCCTTGCTAGGTCGTAGCAATTGACGTAGCTGAAGGCTATGCTAACTATCGTCTCGGCAAATGAGAGCGTATTTGTCAGTGTAGCTTCGCTAGCAAAGTCGGCTGTACAACTGGTGCGAGTGCTAGGACGTCTCTCTAGACCTGCCGTGTGGCGGCGCTCGGTCTGCAATCACTGACAGTGGCGTACGCGGGTCCGACGTATACTAGCGGACCGCGGCCGATTTAAAAGCTACCACCTAGCAAGTGTGGTGTCTGGCGGTGACACCACAGATATGTTGAGTGCAGTTGCCATCATTTGACAGCAGACTTCATTTACGGCTTTTTCCAGACCATTTTCTAGTATAATGTCCTCCAAGTATTTACACTGATATACCCTTTTCATTTTCCCATATTTCGTGTTCAAAAGTTTTGGTGCTTCGTTGTCGCATTTCTCCTATTCCGTTTTTTCGAATGATATTTGGAACCCTACCTTTTCCAAGACTTCTTCAAGAATTTCAATTTGTTTTTGAGCTGCGGTAACATCTCTAGTTAAAACTACCAGGTCATCTGCAAAGGCGGGGCAATCTACTCAAGTTAAGTAGAAGTGATATTAGACTGATTAGTCTATGTTTTGAATCGACTTTTGCTCCCGCCATTCTGTAATTACCTTTTCCAAAACACAGACAGTAATGGAGAGAGTCTGTGTCCTTGTACAACACCATTATTTATTTAAAATTGTTCAGAAATCTCTCCCATGTATTTAAATCTTTTTACGGAAACGTTAACTGACACTACATCTAATGGTAGAGTTTTATTATCTAGCCCTTGTTCTCTTAAAATTTGGAGAAGAAATCCCCTATCAACTGAGTCGTAAGCTTTTTTTCAATCCACAAATGTACCTATAATATTGTTGCTAGAAATCCTTTCGTATCAGAGGATTTGTTTTAAATCAAGAATGTGTTTCTTCTAAAGCCTGCTTGGTATGCACCAATTTTAGGTTCTAGCTGTTCTAGGGCTCGATCAAGTAAACACTGCGAGAGAATTTTGTATGTGACTGGGAGGAGAAATTCCTCGGTAGTTATTAACATCCGTCCCATCCGCTTCTTTACCCAATGAATGAACTGT
Organism: Schistocerca cancellata; assembly: GCF_023864275.1. NCBI lineage: Eukaryota > Metazoa > Arthropoda > Insecta > Orthoptera > Acrididae > Schistocerca > Schistocerca cancellata. Next base: position 47,595,652 of record NC_064626.1, on the reverse strand, counting down.
CTTCAGTCTTCAGTTGTTTTCTCATTACGCCACATATATCCTATTAGTTGAGTGATATCTTTAGGAGTCTCAGAGCCAGCTTATTTTAGTAATTCTGCGATTATACTGTCTTCCACGGATGCTTTATTGCTTTTAAGTCTCTCAATTTCTATTGTTATCTCGATTTCGTCAGGTGCTTTAGACTTAGCGTCGATGTTATTAATTTTCTGTGGTTGGAATTCATTCGCTGGTTCTGGACAGTTCAACAGTTTTTCAAAATAATTAGCAATTACCTTACAATTTTTCTGGTTCTTAAGAGCCAAACTGCCATTTTCATTTTTGAAGCAAAGACTTTGGTATTGGTAACCAGTTAGTTTTGTTTTGAATGTTTTTCTATTGTTCTTTTGGAAATCTTTTTCAGTTTCCTAAAGTTGCGCATTTTCGTAGTTTCTTTTAGTGTGCCAAATAATTATCTAAATTAATTCTTCACTGTTATAAATGTGTTGTGCTTTTTTCAGTTTTGTTTCTATTCCAATGTTTGAATGACTCATGACTAGACTTAACAGCTGTTTCACAATCCGCGTTCCTCCAAGGGTGATTGTGTTTCTTTCGAAACGAAATGAAATTTTCTGCTGTTTTGATGAACTTTTCTTTTTGGATTTGCCACTACTTGGGTTGTTTTTTTGTCAAGTTCACTTGTTATTCTAGCAGTGACATGTTTTGGGATAACATATTTTGTTTTGAACAGTTCCTGAAGCTGAAGCTTTATTCGCGTTAAATAATGGTCAGAATCAATACTAGACCCTTTCCTAACTTGTACATTTAAAATTTATATGTAGTTAACGTCTAAAATTGCTGCATGATCGATTTGAAATTCCCCAATAAATGTATTTGGTGCACACCAGGTTTTGTGTTTAGAAGGGTTATTTTCAAATTGTTTAAACATGCAAAACTTTTAACCTTAAAATAATGTCAATAGAAGTCTTCGGCCATTTTTGTTTGTCCATCTATGCACAGGAAGTCGACCTACTGTTTCCTTATATTTTTTGTCTGTAAGTATTTGAACATTAAACCTTTAGCATTGTTTGAGGGAATTTTCGAGATAGTGCTTTCCAATGTTTCCCAAGCTTCATTAACTTCATCAGGTTTTCTACATTTATTCTCATTGACTGGCATATAGGCATTAAGTAAAGTCTATGACAATTTCTCTTAAATGTACAAATAAAGCAGTCTATTATTACTAATGGGTTTTACCTCCGTTATAGAGTTTAAAATACTTTTGGAGACTGCAAAAGCAACTCCCAGATGTGGCCCATTATTAAGAATTCTTTTATCATTTTTACTATTAAAAAGACGATAATTGCCGAAATCTATGGTGTTATTGTCCATCACTCATGTATCTTGAAGTGCCATAATTTGAACCTTTTGTTCTGCTTCTCCCAACTAATGAACTTTACCTGGTAGCAAGTGTTCCCAAAAAATTACTTTTTTTGTTTTAAATTGGCCAGTCGGCTCCGACTTCCTTTGTTGAAACACATAAAAAATGGCTCTGAGCACTATGGGACTTAACTGCTGAGGTCATCAGTCCCCTAGAACTTAGGTTAGATAAGGACAAGTAGTTCTAAGGACATCACACACACCCATGCGCGAGGCAGGATTCGAACCTGCGACCGTGGTGGTCTCGCGGTTCCAGACCAATGCGCCCAGAACCTCTCGGCCACACCAGCAACCCTGTTGAATCACATTGCATTTTAATCTAGCCGCCCCAGAATCCGAAAGACCAGTTGCGCCAGTAATTAAAGCTGTGGATTGACGACCCGGGGTAATACTGTGATTATTCAACCCCATATGATTCCAGGTACAATCATCATGGAGCATTTTAATAGACTCACTGAGTGAACTCAGTATGTTAGAATGGAAGGGTTCGTTCCAGCATACGCGTTTCAGCCGTACCACTGGTGAACAGACGCTGACCAATTCGCCGCTTGCTGTAAGACAGACGCAAAGTGGATTTGGTTTTGGTTTCTCCATTACGTTGTTACACTCTCTCTGCCGTTGAGAGTTAGCATTCCTCTACCGCCTTTGAGACCGTTGACCGGGCTTTACCTGCAACCGTAGGCAAGGGCCCTCACATGTTGCTACGATCCGTAGCCAGATGGACCTAGGTTTTTTTACGGGGTGTTACTCCCCCCCTCTTCCTTCCTCATCACTTGCGAGGTGAGACCCCGTGTTTGGGACCGGCAGTGGCGAAGTTTCAGTGGCCTTAGTATTTAACTACATGTTGAAATCCCAGGAGTGCCCTTTTACGCCACACATAGCTCATGCAGAGAAATTAACCTAATTAAAGTCATCAATTTTCATCGCTCTCGTTCTTAATTACAACGGTAATCCCAAAAGTAAGGTCTCCTATTTTTTATAATTGCGTAGACCTGTTTATTTCTACAATGGTATAGATCAGTTTACAGTTTGAACATTTTGCTATTTTTCGATATAATCATTTCTGTCGGTGCATTTTTGTAGACGCTGTAGCAGTTTTTCAATGCCCTTGTCATACCAACTCGCCGCCATACTGTTTAGAATGTTAGGAACCTCCTCTTTCACATCGTGATCGGAGCTGAATCGCTGGGTCCACAACGAACGCTGATAGGTATTGTGAGCCTCTGAAAAAAACCCTAACGGGCAATTCAGAACCGGAGAAGAGGAATGTCGGGCAACGGCGCACACATTCTCCTTGCCAAAGCTCGCCCACACATCGCTAGGCCAACCGTTGCTCTCCTGCAGCAGTTTCAGTGGAACATAATCACCTACCCAGCCTATAGTCCTGACTTGGCGCCCAGTGACTATCACTTGTTCCCTTGGTTAAAAGAACATTTTGCCACAAAGCGATTCAGCTCCGACGACGAGGTGAAAGAAGAGGTTCATAACCTTCTAAACAGCATGGCGGCGAGCTGGTATGACATGGGCATACAAAAACTGCCACAGCGTCTACAAAAATGCATCGACAGGAATGGTGATTATGTCGAAAAATAGCAAAATGTTCAAGCTCTAAACTGATCTCAACCATTGTAGAAATAAACAGTTCTATGTACTTACAAAAATTAGGAGATCTTACTTTTGGGATTGCCCTCGTACAATACAAAATTAGCTAAGATCGAAAGCATGTTATGTTTTCCGTCCGGTCACCTAAGAACCGTATCGCATGCGTTTTACCTTATATTGTTTCCTTCTGCCTCAAAATTAAATGATATTCGAAGCTATATTGTTCCCTGTTCGACTCTTTTTACGTCTTTACTGCAACTGTTCACATCACTGCAGGTCAGATGAATCAAATTCCTGGCCAATGCTTTCAAAGTTACATGTGCCAGTAGAGTTGTTGCCCGTATTATCACTGAGTCGATGTACCCGAAAAGCACAGCATAAGACGTATCCGCATTATGTCAGCTGGCCACAGTTCTTCGCGACTTCGTTTGAAGAACGTTGTGGACAATGCGAGCGAATCAGTTGGCCACCCAGATTACCAACATGAATCTCATCGAACATTTATGAGACACAATCGAGAGGTCACTTCCTGTACAAAATCCTACAACGGCAACACTTTCGCAAATATGGACGGCTGTAGAAGCAGCATGGCTCAATATTACTGCGGGGAACTTTCTACGGCTTGTTCAATCCATGCGACGTCGAACTGCTGCACTATGCCGGGCAAAAGAGGTCCGACACGACATTACGAGGTATCCCCACTAGTTTTGTCGCCCTTGTGTATGTAGTCAAAATTCCAAAGTCCATTTCCTTCTGTCTCATTATCTGTCTGAGGATATACATTATTTGCTCACACACCCCAAGGCCTGTTCGCAGTACTCGTCAGACGGTTTGACGAGGGCGGTTCCGTGATTCTGGGGCAGGCTATCAGGGATGGTGGAGAAGGGAAAGCAACCCTGGTCCAGAAGTGACTGACTCGAAAGCCATAGCGAAAATTGTTCTGGTACCTGTGACAGTGGACTGCATTTACCGACATTGTTATTGCTAATTTTGTGTGGTAGGTCTTCGCGAGACTTAACAGCTTCTGTGAATCTCCGAGAACAAAGAAGCGTCACGACCTGTTAAGAATAGTTTTCGCATCAAAATTATGATCGTTCACAACACTTCCTGCGAATGCATGGTGCCGTCCACACAGGCTCCTCCATAGCTCTTCAAACACATATGCACTCCTGGAAATTGAAATAAGAGCACCGTGAATTCATTGTCCCAGGAAGGGGAAACTTTATTGACACATTCCTGGGGTCAGATACATCACATGATCACACTGACAGAACCACAGGCACATAGACACAGGCAACAGAGCATGCACAATGTCGGCACTAGTACAGTGTATATCTACCTTTCGCCGCAATGCAGGCTGCTATTCTCCCATGGAGACGATCGTAGAGATGCTGGATGTAGTCCTGTGGAACGGCTTGCCATGCCATTTCCACCTGGCGCCTCAGTTGGACCAGCGTTCGTGCTGGACGTGCAGACCGCGTGAGACGATGCTTCATCCAGTCCCAAACATGCTCAATGGGGGACAGATCCGGAGATCTTGCTGGCCAGGGTAGTTGACTTACACCTTCTAGAGCACGTTGGGTGGCACGGGATACATGCGGACGTCCATTGTCCTGTTGGAACAGCAAGTTCCCTTGCCGGTCTAGGAATGGTAGAACGATGGGTTCGATGACGGTTTGGATGTACCGTGCACTATTCAGTGTCCCCTCGACGATCACCAGTGGTGTACGGCCAGTGTAGGAGATCGCTCCCCACACCATGATGCCGGGTGTTGGCCCTGTGTGCCTCGGTCGTATGCAGTCCTCATTGTGGCGCTCACCTGCACGGCGCCAAACACGCATACGACCATCATTGGCACCAAGGTAGAAGTGACTCTCATCGCTGAAGACACGTCTCCATTCGTCCCTCCATTCACGCCTGTCGCGACACCACTGGAGGCGGGCTGCACGATGTTGGGGCGTGAGCGGAAGACGGCCTAACGGTGTGCGGGACCGTAGCCCAGCTTCATGGAGACGGTTGCGAATGGTCCTCGCCGATACTCCAGGAGCAACAGTGTCCCTAATTTGCTGGGAAGTGGCGGTGCGTTCCCCTACGCCACTGCGTAGGATCATACGGTCTTGGCGTGCATCCGTGCGGCGCTGCGGTCCGGTCCCAGGTCGACGGGCACGTGCACCTTCCGCCGACCACTGGCGACAACATCGATGTACTGTGGAGACCTCACGCCCCACGTGTTAGCAATTCGGCGGTACGTCCACCCGGCCTCCCGCATGCCCACTATACGCCCTCGCTCAAAGTCCGTCAACTGCACATACGTTTCACGTCCACGCTGTCGCGGCATGCTACCAGTGTTAAAGACTGCGATGGAGCTCCGTATGCCACGGCAATTTGGCTGACACTGACGGCGGCGGTGCACAAATGCTGCGCAGCTAGCGCCATTCGACGGCCAACACCTCGGTTCCTGGTGTGTCCGCTGTGCCGTGCGTGTGATCATTGCTTGTACAGCCCTCTCGCAGTGTCCGGAGCAAGTATGGTGGGTCTGACACACCGGTGTCAATGTGTTCTTTTTTCCATTTCCAGGAGTGTATATTAAAACTGACAAGAGCCCCGCACAGCCATATTACTGAGCAACCCATTTCCGACTAATGGTCTCATTAAAGGCAACTTCCAAATTTAAATTTCCACAAAAAAAGTAGTGTTCCAACAGTGCCTTTAAGATCAGCGGTTGGCAGAAGTGAGAGCGGTTTCTAGCGAGATCACAGAAAAGCACTTTTCAAATTGTCATGATACCAAATGATCAGTGCAACCGTGACTGCTGTTCTCGAGACGTGTCGCTGTAATTTGTCTTTCCTTGATACTAAAAAAAAAAACGTAAAGAAATAAAAAAAATCTCGCACTCACCTACAAGAAACTGACCACACAGTGACAGATACCGTAGCGCACTTTAACTACACTGAATTCGGAAGGTATTAGACACGGTTCTGCACTGTTACCTAATGAACAAAATATCTGCGTACGGAATATCACACAATTGTGTTATTTAACTGAAGAGTTCGCGGAAAACAGAATACAGCAGATATTTTTTAACGGAGAAAAATCTTCAAATGTAAAGTAACTTCTGCAGAACCCCAAGGAAGTGTTATAGGACCGTTACTGTTCATATCATATAAAGGGTGATTGTCAAGAATGATGCAAAATGGTAAGTGATCCTGATCCGGGAACGACCAAGTCGAAAGCTATAAATTCTGATCTCTCTGACAGTGAAATGCATGTACCAATACTGACGTCGCTAATAGTTTAGGGTGGACAGCTTTCAGAGGTGATAGTCTCGACCAAAACAAGAAAGAGTATGAAGTAAACATGGGCTCTAAATTGAGTACCTTCAGACTTATGAGCACTTGTTCATCTTGGACACGGTGTAACCCATCTCTTATACCGAAAAGAGTGGCCATAACTCTTACCCTTTTCCATCATCTCTGAAAGTTTGTAACACCATTACGCTATCACACTTATAACTGGCTTAGTAGATAACGTCAGAAGATCCATGATGCTAATGTTTACAGAGGTTTCGCTACAGAATAGCGTTTTAGTCAAATGAATGAAGACCTGCTGAGAATTGACAGGGATTGGCCGTTGATTCGCAACTTAAGTGAATTTGACGTGCTTACCAAAATAAGCACGTTACTTTATGATTACACGTACGGCGATGAGTCACTGGAAGATTACACAGCCATTAAATATGTGGGACTACACGTATGGCGTGATTTAAAGTAGAACGACCACTAAAAATTACATAATAAGAAAAGGCGGTGGCCATATTGTCGTGCAACCACAAAGAAAGTAGCTTGTGAAACACCCATTCCACCGATACATGAGTGCTGCCCGTTGGCCCTGTACCATTGGCAGGTAGGACTGACTAACGGAATGTTAATAATCGTGTAAGGATAACGGACATGCTCATCCAAATCGAGCAGCAGACGCTATATGAGAGTTGTTGCCCATCAAAACGTGGTTATTGGTAAATTTTGTTCTTTCCAAGAAGTGTCAACCGATATACCAGTGGAAAAATGCTGGTACTGGAGCGCAATAGAGGCTAATGTGCTACTGTTTTAAGACACCCAGAATGAGGCAACTGGTACCACACTACTCAGTCAACTCGTCTCAGGACCTTTAAAAGTTTTCTCGAAAACGTTGGCATGCGTACAAAATGCACCCTATTTTTAAGATACACCGATGGACTAGAGGGTGTGAGCGAGTTGCATCTTGCTCCCAGAAACTCCAGAAACTGAGTTGTATGTCGCTCGTACCCATCAACTCCCAATTGCCATTTCTCACTCAGTCACTCACTCACTCACTCATCCAGCCCAACTCATTGTCGTTACCTCTTTGAATCTGTCTGGCTGTGACACAGAAAGAGGGGGCACTATAACTATCGCTGTTTTCTGTCATACTACTAGACCCGGCAGGTTATCGAGAGCGCTAATGCGCTGCTTCCTTTACTCTGGTAGGAGCGCCGGCCTCGGATTGAATCCGCTCGACGGATTAGCAACGGCGGCCCATGTGCCGGCCAGCCTGGATGTGGTTATTTAGGCGATTTCCCACATCCCCCTAGGTGAATACCGAGATGGTCCCCACATCCCGCCTCAGCCACACAGTTCGCAGACATTTGAACACTTTCGCACTCTTCCACGAATTACACTATTCGCAGACAGTTGGGTGCACTAATTCTGTCCCGGGGGCTACGGGGTGGCAGCAGGAATGGCATCCGGCCACACCTTAAACTAACATTGCCAAATCCGATTAAGCATGCCGACCCTGCCTCACTGCGGGAAAAGGCACAAGAGAAAGTAAGTTCTGTCCTACTACTACTGTGCTAACTCAGTAGCAGTGAGAGAAAGCGAGAAGGAGACAATGGCACTATCTCATTTATTCTTTTCTTCTGCTGTTGATTCTTCTCACTGTCATTATGTCTCTTCCTATCACCAGCTATCACTCACTTCCCCTTTGTCCTTCGCTTTATTCCTCTCGCGGACGGCCGGAGTGGCCGAGCGGTTCTAGGCACTACAGTCTGGAACCGCGCGACTGCTACGGTCGCAGGTCCGAATTTCTCCTCAGACTTGGATGTGTGTTACGTCCTTAGGTTAGTTAGAACTACTTAAACATAAGTTCTAGGGGACTGATAATTTCTGAGGTCAAGCCCCATAGTGCTCAGAGCCATTTGACAGTGTGAGAGGAATGGGTGGTTCAGTGTCTCCATCACTCGTCTCATAGCAGTGTTCTGTCACTGTCAACGATGAACCCCTGTCACGGTGTCTGTCTCTTCCTCTCACACTGCTATTGTCCCCTTTACTCTTTCTATACCAGAACCACAACCACTGCGACTAATTATTGGAAGACAGTAGACAGCAGACAAAAACACGGAAGAGCACTGTCGCCTCTCTCAGCGTAACAAAGTGTGAATATGTTCACAAGCCAAATCTGCTGGGAAAATTTTTAATGTTATTTTATCCATGTTCGATCTTGTAAACCCCACGGCCGTTTATGATTGTAGGTGACTGACGCAATCAGCCACGAATACTTTTTAAATATTTTATTTTACTGCCATAACGGTTAGACTGTCAGTGACAGAGCACCACGAGTTCCTGCTGCTAATAAAACGAGTACACTGTTCGTCTATTACATATTTTTACGAGCTTAGAACAGGAGCGACTTCAGAAATGGATAGGAACTGTGATCGCTGTATAGAGATGCAAGCTGAGCTGTTGACCCTTCCCATACAGCTCCAGGCTGTGTTGGCTTTCGCCATACCGCTTGAGGTTGCTTCCAACGTGCGTCACTGTAGGGGAGTGTGGGGGGGGGGGGGGGGGGGCGGTCGGACGTGGGTATGTAAGGGACGTCGACCACGTCCCACATGTCCCCTGATCGGTGAACTGCTGTGGGCCTCCCGCGTACTGCCTGCACTGAGGTTGATCCCTCACCTGTGGTCGAGTGGGAAATCAATCCAGTCTGGCAGGCAGCGAAAGACTTTCCGAGGGTCCGATCGTAGGGCCTCTCCGGTTAGTTTAACGGACAGGTTTTGGGAATGGCTGACGAAGGCTCTGAGCCGGACGCAGTCGTCCACTCTGTTCCAGAGGAAGCTCCTCGGCCCACAAGGTCTGGGCATTCACGGAGGGCGGGTTTGCTGATAGTTGGGAGATCCAAAATTAGGCGCGTAATGGCACCTCTTAGGAACATGGCTGCCAAGGAGAGGAAGGAAGCTAGTGTGAACTCCATGTGAAGTAATTCCGGATGTGGAAAGGGTGCTTCCGGATAAAATGAAGAGTACTGGGTGCAGAGAAAGGATGGTGGTGGCCCATGTCAGAATCCTCGGATCCAAAGCGACACATGTCATTGATACTGTCTGGTTTCGGGCGGTCAGCGGAAATGGTAAAAACTGCCAGTCTTGCTTGCGAGATTAAGGCGGAACTCACCACCTGCAGCTTCCTCGACAGAACAGTGCAGAGCCGAGTAGAGGGTCTAATTAAGAGCTTCAGGCTATTCTGTGACCGTGTAGGCTACAGATTCCTTGACTTGCGCTATCAAGTGGTAGGTGTCCGGGTTCCGTATTATAGGTTACGAGTCCACTACACACAGGAAGCGGCTACTCGAGTAGGGGGGGGGGGGGCTGTGTGGAAGGGACTGCGCGGTTTTTTAGGTTAGAAGGTCTCAGGAAACCACAGAATGTGCGTCCGTCTAAAAGGGGGCAGGTAAAACATATCAAGGTAGGTGTAGAGACGATCGGTATTGTAGGTGTAAATTGTCGTAGCTGTGTTGGGGAGGAACCAGAGCTCCAAGCCCTACTAGAAAGCACTGCATCTTCAATAGTTATTGGTACGGAAAGCTGGCTAAAGACGGAAGTGAGGTCAGCCCAATTTTTTTCAAACGACCCAGCAGTGTTCAGAAAGGATAGATTAAATACAGTTGATTTACCTCATAATGAAATTTGAAGTAGATACTTTCTGTGAAACGGTATGGGTAGAGGTTATACTTGACAATAGGACTAAACTATTAATTGGATCTTTTTACCGACCCTCCCCCCCCCCCCGCCCCCCCGCCCCCCGCCCCCGACTCAGAAGATACAGTTGAACAGTTCAAGGGAAACGTGAGTCTCGTTTCAAATAGGTGCCGCACTCAAACAATTTTAGTCGGTGATGACTTCAATCTACCCTCGACATGCTGGAAAAATTATACGTTTAAATACGGCAGCAGGCATAAAACGTCATCCGCAATTGTTCAAGATAATTTTCTGAGAAAGCATTCAGCACAATCAGTTCATGAGCAGACTCGAAGCGTAAATGGTTGCGAAAGCATACTTGACCTCTTAGCCACAAATAATCCTGCACAAATAGGGAGTATTGTGACGAATACAGTGATTAGCGAGCAGAAGTCAGTTACTGCTAGCAGTATACCGTTAACACCCACAACCATCAAAAGAAACGCAAAGTACATCCATTTAAAAAGCTGTTAAAATTGCTCTTAACGACTTGTTAAGAGACAGTCTCCGTTCCTCACGATCAGATCACTTAAGCGTAGAAAGGATGTGGAATGAGTTCAAAGAGATAGTATCGACGGCAGTTGAGAGATATATACAACATATATTAATAAGTGATGGTACTGATCCCCCATGGTACACAAAACGGGTCAGATCGCTGTTGCATATACAACGAAAAAAGCATGCCACATTTAAAAGAAAGCAATATCCTAAAGATTAGCAAATTTTGTACAAGATCGAAATATAGTGCGTATTTCAATGCGAAATGCTTTTAACAATTTCCACAACGAAACTCAGTCTCGGAATATGCCAGAAAACCCAAAGAGATTCTGGTCATACATAAAGCACACCAGTCGCAAGACGGAATCAGTACCTTCACTGTGCGATAACAACGGCGACGTCACAAATAACTTAGCTTTGGTAGTACTGTCATCAAACACGGTTTTCCGGAACTCCTTCACCAAGAAGACGAAGTAAGTATTCCTGAACTGCAACCAAGAACAACTGCCAAGACGAGAAACTTGAAGTAGATATCTTTGGTGTAGCAAAGCAGCTCAAATCCCTCAATCAAGGCAAGGCCTGTAAAAAATGGGTCTCAGCACTGTGGGACTTAACAGCTATGGCCATCAGTCCCCTAGAACTTAGGTTAGTTAGGTTTACGTAGTTCTAAGGACAGCACACAAAACCCAGTCATCACGAGGCAGAGAAAATCCCTGACCCCGCCGCGAATCGGCAAGGCCTCTGGTCCAGATTGTATACCAATCAGGTTCCTCTCAGAGTATGCTGATACAATAGCTCCATATTTAGCAATTATATAGAACCACTCGCTCACAGAAAGTTCCGTACTTAAAGACTGAAGAATTCCTCGAGTCACATCAAAACCCAAAAAGGGAATACGAGTAATCCGATGAATTACTAACGTCGATTTACAGTAGTTTTGGAACATATGCTGTGTTCGAACATTATGAATTACCTCGAAGAAAATGATTTATTGCCACATGGTACGCTCGGATTCAGTAAACATCGTTCTGCGAAACAAAACTAGCTCTAGGCACTCGTGAACTGAAGAGTGCTGTCGACAGAGGATGTCTTTACTTATTCCATATTTTTATATTTCCAGAAGGCTTTTGCCACCGTACCTCACAAGCATATTCTAACCAAAGTGCACGCCTATCGAATACCGCCCCAGTTGTGAGACTGGATTCGTGATCTCCTGTCAGAATGGTCACAGTTCATAGTAATAGACGCAGAGTCATCGAGAAATACGAAAGTAATATGCGGCGTTCCCCAAGGAAGCGTTATAGTCCCTCTATTGTTCCTGATCTATATTAACGACATAGGAAACAATCTGAGTACCCTATTACATTGTTTGCAGATGATGCTTCGATTTACCGCCTTGTAAAGTCATCGGATGACCAAAATGAATTGCTAAATAATTTAGATAAGATATCTGTATGGTGCGAAAAATGGCAATTGGTCCTGAAAGAAAAGTGTGAAGTTATTCACATGAATACTGAAAGAAATCCGCTAAATCTCGATTACACGTAAGTCACAGAAATCTTAAGGCTGGATATCCAACTACATACTTTGGGATTACAATTATAAATAACCTAAATTGGAACGATCACATAGATAATGTTGTGGGTAGAGTAAACTAAACACCGCGATTCATTGGCAGTACACTTAGAAGGTGCCATAGGTATACTAAAGGGACTGCTTACACCACGCTTTTCCGCCATATTCTGGAGTATTGCTGTGGAGTGTAGAATCTTCATCATATGGGACTGGCAGATGAAATCAAAAATGTTCAAAGAAGAGGGGGCTCGTTTTGTACTACCGCGATTAGGGGAGATGGTGCCACAGACATGGCACGTGAATTGGAGTGGCAATCATTAAACCAAAGCGTTTTTCGTTGCGACGGGATCGTCTGATGGAATTTACATCACCAGTTTTCTCCTAAGATTGCTAAAACATTCTGTTGGCACCCACCTACATGGGTAGTAATGGTCACGATAAAATAACAGAAATCAGGGCTAGCCCAGAAAAATTCAAGTGCTCAATTTTCCTGCTCCCGTTTGAGAATGAAACGGTAGAGGGACAGCTTGAAGGTGGTTCATTGAACCCTCTGCGAGACACTTTATTGTGAATAGCAGAGTAATCACGTAGATGTAGACATAACCGTTTTCGAGCTACCATGCGCATCTTCAGATGGCTAATATTTTTCGTTACCCAGACCCTTTCGTCAACAGAATGCCGTCTGCCCCACACTGCACAAGGATATTTGATTATTTAGGACACTGTACCGTATTGTTAATAATGAAACGAGTGATAAGATACTTACATCTAATATATTTTTCAGACAGAACACATAATCTTTGCTCTGTTTACACTCTTGGCCCATATTTAATGAATTATAGCCTCATATCTTTGCTTAATGATAATCTTTGCATTGTAAAGAAAAACATGAAGTGTCTAACACATGTGCTTTGCTCAACATGTATTTTAAGAATATTATGAAGTTCGTGTTGGGGCTTAATTCAAGAACATATACATCGAGCTAGAAAACCACATGGATCACAACAAAACAAGCCTCCAACTACAGGAATGTATATAAGTGAAAACAACTATCTTGCGTCAAGCACTTTATCAGTTTTTTCATTAATAAAATTAACGGGGCACAAAATACCAAAATATTCTTGGGCAGTGTGAAGCAGGCGACACCCTATTGACCCAAACATATCACGAAAAACATTAGCCATCTGAAATCGAGAATAATAGCCCGTAAACATTTATGGCCGTAAAATAAAACATTTAAAAAGCATTTGAGGCTGGTTGCGTAATTCACCGACGTTCTAATGCGCTGCGGAAGTAGAATGTGGCAGCACGTATCTCACTTGTCTGCCTGTATTTTAAACAAGGAGCATAATAGCCTTGTCTGTGCTCTGTCAAACTTTTACTGGGTGATAAAGTTCTTTTATGTGAGTGACGCTCAGTTTTCTAATGTAAAACTGAAATTACACAGAACTAATTTTACATCTGAGAGAAATAACTGATGCAGTTCTTTCTCATTTACATTTCACCTCACTTTGGATTTTGCATGTACAAGTATGGTAACTTTGTATGACTGTATACTGGAAATGGATAAAGATATTAAGAGAATTTTCAATGCCACCAATTCACTGCGCGAGGTCGTCTTAGAACACGCGGCACGGTTTGTGACCTACGTGATTAAAGCACCTTCTTCGGCTTCACTGAGGAACCACCCATGAAACAAATGGTGCCTCCAAAATCCCCTTAAGGCGCGCCATAGATCACATAAAACGTAAGGAAAACCAACTCACCAACCGTCGACCCCAAGAGGCAAACAGAATTATTAGAAACAAGCTTCACTATTTTTACATCACCAATCACACATACAATAATACACTCATGTTCAAAAGAAACAATACCTTGAACTGCTAGAGATAAGACGTTCATATTCACAGGACATTTACATACGTATGTTGTGCAGAAACAATTAGCATTTGAACCATGTCGGCCCGACTGTTCAAGGTCGACATTGATATCGCGGCGCTGCACCACCTACTGGTAAAACGTGCCTCCGGCTCTCGTTGGCGCTATAAACCAAAGGTAATGGATCACTGAGACTTCAGCAGACGTGCGAGATTCTTCGCAGACTTGTGCATACCGTCAAATCAGTGGATTTAAAAGAGGGCGCATTATGGACATACAAGAATGTGATACATACATCCGTGTGGGACGAAGTGTTTTAGCACTGCAACGGCTGTGTACATAACAGTTCACGGAAGGCCGTAGAATACGACGAGATGGGTCAGGTAGCATAACGTAGACCACCATCCCGAAAAGGTAGACTCGTTATCCCAAAGGTATTGCCGGACGGATCTCGTCGTCCTCGTCTCTGGCGGAATAGTGGAACAGTGGAACACACAGTACACAATTATGCGTGTCAGTCCGTCGTCGTTTATTACGGCATGGGTCACGTGCGCGTCGTCCACTTCTCCACCTACCTTTGACAAATGTACGGAAAAAAGCACGATGGCAATGGTGTATGGAACGACGTCACAGGGGACAGGAATGATATCAGGTAGTGTTTTCGAACGAATCCAGGTTCTGTTTGTTTGAAAATTATGGCCGAATTCAGGTTCGCCACAGAGAGGGGGCGCGGTATTACAGATTGAATTCAGTCATGACATACAGCGCTGACTCGAGGCCTTTTGTGGTTGTACCCAGTAGCACATACACACCAATCACATTTGGTGCATGTCCAGGGCACTGTGACCTACGTGAATGACATCCTGCAACCCGTACTCACACCCATACCCTTTCTGCACAACACCCCAGGCGCCGCTTTCCAGCAAGGCAATGAACGACCACATGTTGCTGCACGCTCACATTCCTCCTTGATATCACAGGATATCAGCCTTATGCTATGGACCGCTGCATCACCATACTTTCCACCGCTATGTGGATTTGGTGATACGACAGGTGCAGTGCTGTGAACCAATGCCAACCACCACAGATGACCTTTGGAACCAGGCGGACGCAGCATAGATCGCCATGCCACAGGACGCCATTTGACACTTATACGCATTAATGCTATCACGGATGGAGCAAGTTATCAGGGCTAATGGCGAATCCTGCGCCTGCTAGGGAACAGGAAACAGGAAACATACTGAACCGAGGTGACCGAAATGCTAAATCGTTACGCAGATCATAATAATGTACATGTTAATATGAACATATTATCTCTAGTCATTCAATGCTTTCTGTTTTTCCTGAACATGGGTATGTTTCTAGTAGAGGATGTTCAAGATGTTCAGCCTACTGAGACTTGCCTACAACACTTGACTCTATCTTCAGTCTTTGGCTGATGCTCCGGTCGTGTTAGAAGCAGTCGCTACTCTCTCTCCCCTCCCAGCTGCTTGCATATTCTGCAGTAGTGATTGAGATGAAAGCATCCCTCAGTTGCAGGTAGTACTCGGTAGACGAATGCTGGATAGACATCGTAGTGGCATTTATAGATATAAAAAAACTGCTAGTGACACTGTAAGAAGGGAAGAGATACGGCAAGGCATGAACCGACTGCACCTGTTATAATGAAAGCAACTCAGATTCAGAACTATGGGTGAATAATGCCCAAATTGTAATGTAACAGATGGCTAAAATACACACTAACAAACCAAAATTCAATACAGCCACACAATCAAGTGAAATAGAAAAGGTGGAAAGGAAAATAATCAGGTAAATATTGGAACCAAAATATGAGAATGGGAAATGGAAATTAAGATGAAATAAAGAAGAGTATGACAAAACAGAGCGAATATGAGACAAGGTGAGGAAGTGAAGAGGTGCATTCTATGGACACCTACAAAGGCTAGATGAAAACAGGATAAAAAAAGGATTTGCAACTTCTTTGACAATTACTACATAACACCCATGACGTGGGTAAAGGAGGTTAAAGCACAGCTGAAGGAAATGGGAACAATGGAGGAGGAGGAGGAGGAGGAAGATGAAGAAAAAGAAAGAGAAAGGTTCAGAGCAAGAGCAAAAGATTTCAAGGGCTTCCAGAGGAAAACAAAGAAAATGGCAAGTGCAACATGGACAGAAGGTAGAAGAGAGGATCACAGTAAAGCCTGAAATAATTACTGGAAGGATAGACACGAGAAAAGAAAGAGGCGTACAACAAGTAACACTGCTCTTAGCAATGTCAGGGTCTAAGCGAACCTGATTTTTTGTCATTTTTTAAACTGGTTTTACCTACTGACGACCATATGATGTAACTTGTAAGTTCTATCTGTTCTAAGTTCCCCAAATGCAGACAGCATATCATAACGTATACTTTTATTCCACGACATTTTTTCCAGCGAGTTCCCCATCTTTGATTATCGGTCGAGACAGATCCCCGAAATGATCGTGCACGTCGATCAATTACCACTGTAGCCATTTTCATTCTACTCGCTGACTATTAGAAAATGTAATAGTGCTTGTCTCTTTCATAAGATGATATGAACATCTTACCATGTACAGACGATGAGATGATATGACGTGACAATGAGCAAGAACTGGAAGCATTAACTAAACTATAACTGAAACCCTTAGGTGTTGTGTTGCCGACAGGTGGTGTTGATATACCACGATGGGGACAACTGAAAATGCGTGCCCCATCCGGGACCACGGCCCATTGACTGGTGTCTGTACACAGCACTGGTCTTCCCCAAAAGCATTTAGCCCGTTCCTCTGTGGTATTATTAAAAGCGAAACATAAAATAGACTGCATTCATGAAATCACAGTAGTTCCCAGACGTTCTTCCCAGGAAGGTTTGTGCATACTTAACTATAATTTTGTCACAAATACTAACCTAATTTAATCTGTATTGAAGAACTTCTAATGATTACTTTCTAATAATACGCGAGGAAATTGGCTCAAACACTTCAGAAGGGAAAGAAAAACATTACACTGTAGATGCAATGCCAGGACATTGGGAGATTTACAAATTAATACCACTTCATCTGTTGTTGTTGTGGTCTTCAGTCCTGAGACTGGTTTGATGCAGCTCTCTATGCTACTCTATCATGTGCAGGCTTCTTCATCTCCCAGTACCTACTGCAGCCTATATCCTTCTGAATCTGCTTAGTGTATTCATTTCTTAGTCTCCCTCTACGAGTTTTACCCTCGAAGCTGCTCTCCAATACTCAATTGGTGATCCTCAATGTTTCAGAACATGTCCTACCAACCGATCCCTTCTTCTAGTCAAGTTGTGCCTCAAACTCCTCTTCTCCCCAATTCTATTCAATACCTCCTCATTAGTTGTGTGATCTACCCATCTAATCTTCAGCATTCTGCTGTAGCACCACATTTCGAAAGCTTCTATTCTCTTCTTGTCTAAACTATTTATCGTCCATGTTTCACTTCCATACATGGCTACAGTCCACACAAATACTTTCAGAAACGACTTCCTGACACTTAAATCTATACTCGATGTTAACCAATTTCTCTTCTTCAGAAACGCTTTCCTTGCCATTGCCAGTCTACATTTTATATCATCCCTACTTCGACCATCATTAGTATTTTGCTCCCCAAATAGCACAACTCCTTTACGACGTGAAGTGTCTTATTTCCTAATCTAATTCCCTCGGCATCACCCGATTTCATTTGACTAC
The DNA here is from genome assembly GCF_023864275.1 of Schistocerca cancellata. Classification (NCBI taxonomy): domain Eukaryota; kingdom Metazoa; phylum Arthropoda; class Insecta; order Orthoptera; family Acrididae; genus Schistocerca; species Schistocerca cancellata. The sequence goes on along the minus strand of NC_064626.1, from coordinate 47,577,924 downwards.
ATTCCATTATCCTGATTGATTTTGTTGATGTTCATCTTATATCCTCCTTTCAAGACACTGTCCATTCCGTTCAGCTGCTCTTCCAAGTCCTTTGCTGTCTCTGAGGTTCGCCGATGACATTGTAATTCTGTCAAAGTTATTATTTCTTCTCCATGAATTTTAATACCTACTCCGAATTATTCTTCTGTTTCGTTTACAGCTTGCTCAATATACAGATTGCATAACATCAGGGAGAGGCTACAACCCTGTCTCACTCCCTTCCCAACCACTGCTTCCCTCTCATGCCCCTCGCCTCTTATAACTGCCATCTGGTTTCTGTACAAATTGTAATAGCCTTACGCTCCCTGTATTTTACCCCTGTCACCTTCAGAATTTGAAAGAGAGTATTCCAGTCAACATTGTCAAAAACTTTCTCTAAGTCTAAGAAAAGGCAAACCTACGTTTCTAGCATTTGTAATCCTTCTTCTAAGATAAGTCGTAAGGTTAGTATTGCCTCACGTGTTCCAACATTTCTACGGGATCCAAACTGATCTTCGCCGAGGTCCGCTTCTACCAGTTTTTCCATTCGTCTGTATAGAATTCGCGTTAGTATTTTGCAGCTGTGACTTATTAAACTGATAGTTCGGTAATTTCCACATCTGTCAACACCTGCTTTCTTTGGGATTGGAATTATTATATTCTTCTTGAAGTCTGAGGGAATTTCGCCTGTCTCATACATCTTGCTCACCAGATGGTAGAGTTTTGTTAGGACTGGCTCTCCCAAGGCCGTCAGTAGTTCTAATGGAATGTGGTCTACTCCCGGGCCTTGTTTCGACTCACGTCTTTCAGTGCTCTGTCAAACTCTTCACGCAGTATCGTATCTCCCATTTCATCTTCACCTACATCCTATTCCATTTCCATAATATTGTCCTCAAGTACATCGCCCTTGTATGGGCCCACTATATACTTCTTCCACCTTTCTGCTTTCCCTTCTTTCCTTACAACTGGTTTTCCATCTGAGCTCTTGATATTCATACAAGTGGTTCTCTTTTCTCCAAAGGTTTCTTTAATTTTCCTGTAGGCAGTATCTATCTTACCCCTAGTGAGATAAGCCTCTACATCCTTACATTTGTCCTGTAGCCATCCCTGCCTAGCCATTTCACACTTCTTGTCGATCTCATAAAAATGCAGTAAATGAAGCAGGCAAAAAGGAATACAAACGTCTCAATAATATTTTCTCCTTTCGTCAATTAAATTCAATATTTCTTCTGTTACCCAAGGATTTCTATTAGCCCTCGTCTTTTTACCTACTTGATCGTCTGAGGGATGAAGTAGTGAAGGCAACAGAGCTACCCATTCTTCTTCTACTGTATTTCATTCCCCCATTCCTGTCAATTGTTCACTTATGCTCTCCCTAAATCTCTGTACAACCTCTGGTTTAGTCAGTTCATCCAGGTCCCATCTCCTTAAATTAGCACCTTTTTGTAGTTTCTTCAGTTTTAATGTACAGTTCATAACCAATAGATTTTGGTCAGAGTCCACATCTGCCCCTGGAAATGTCTTAAAATTTAAAACCTGGTTCCTAAATCTCTGTCTTACGATTACATAATCTATCTGATACCTTTTAGTAGCTCCAGGATTCTTCCATGTATAAAACCTTCTATAAGAAGGAAAAATAACACTACCCAAAACGTAAGAGTTAATCTGGTGTGGAGAATATCTCCAATAATATACTACAACGTAGCGGCCCTATAATACGCAATGTTCTTAGTGATTTATGTAATACACCATTAACACATGTTGTAGTACCAAAAAGAGTGAAATGTGCCATTGTTAGGCCTCTCTATAAAAAATGTGACTCCACAGACATCAGTTCCAATATCACACCTTCAATTGTTTTCTAAGATTTGTTCCAAGATAATATTCTCCAGAGTTGTCACCCACAAGTGTACGAACAATTAACTTATCCAATTTTACTGTGCACGTAATAAACTCTTTGAATGATAGAACCTTTTATGATTTATCAAAAGCATTTCTATTTGACGATTTTTTGTGTGTGTGTGTGTTAGACATGATATTCTGTAAGAGAAGTTAATATGGGATATTTAGTTCCGCAAATGGCTGGTATGGTTCTTATTTAAGAAATGATCGCTAATTAAGTCTGATACACAAGAGTAAAATTTCTATACTGTCCGAAATCACCTAATTTTCCTTGGGCATTCTACGTATTACTCGAAGAGCCTATCATCTACATAGGGGTAAATTACAATGGTAGTCCCACAGTCTTCGACCATTGGCTCACTGTTTTTGTTGCTTTATTCTAATGGTCTGCCGGTTTACTGGAATCAGCAAGCAGCAAGTCCCGTTTGCAGACTATACGAGCATTTTTCTGCGGCTGAGAAGAGAAGCATCAACAGATAAAGTAATAAATGATGTACTTGTGAATGTTACTGAATGGTTCTGTGCTAAAGAGCTAGCTTTAAACTGTGAAAAAAAAAATGAAAATGTAGGTCATCCAGTTTTGTACTGTCGAAGACATCTCCCACCTATGCATCTTATATACCAATAACAACTAATAAGCAGCCTTTGAAACTGTAAGTTCTTAGGTGTGCATATTGATGAGAATTTAAATTGGGAAAACCATGTAGTAGATCTCCCAAAAATATACATGTACGGCTACCTTTGTTAAAGTGCTAATGCCATATTTGTAAACACAAAAGTCAGTCAATTACATATTTAACATATTTTCTTACACTAGGGTAACTCCTTGCTTACACAAAACCTTTTTCTTTCACAAAGTAAGATGATTAGAATTAAGAATGGAGTTCACTCGTGTACAACTTACGGGAACCTCTTTCAACAGCTGGGAATATTCAGCACAGCCTCACACTACATTTATTCTCTGATCAAAATCGTTAGCAGCAACCCACTTAAATTTGAGAGTAACGGCGATATTCACAAAAACTACACTACAAGGAAACATTCTGTGCATCATCGGCCGGCCGGAGTGGCCAAGCGGTTAAAGGCGCTACAGTCTGGAACCGCGAGACCGCTACGGTCGCAGGTTCGAATCCTGCCTCGGGCATGGATGTGTGTGATGTCCTTAGGTTAGTTAGGTTTAAGTAGTTCTAAGTTCTAGGGGACTGATGACCTTAGAAGTTAAGTCCCATAGTGCTCAGAGCCATTTTTGTGGATCATCCTTGAATGAACCTAACTTTGTTGTGCAAATTTCATCTTTTTCTATGCCAATTTTTTTTTTTTTTTACAATGAACCTGCACAAATAGAATACCTCGTTGATTTCAGAAGCGTTTTTGAATGTACGTTACGGAACTTTCTCCTTAACAACGGTTTCTATACCATCGAGAAATTCTTGGGTTAAGATAATTAGTTGTTGAAAACTGTAAATGGCCAGCGTACAGCGATATAGATATTAATTTACATTGTTCATTTAGCTGTATATAAAATTTATATGTTTGCTCCTTTGACATGGTCAACACCATAATGCTTATCATGAATTTGATCTGTAAAACAACTCACTAACTAGATAGTCTCTTAGAGTTTCTTGCCGGATCCTGAAATAAATTTGAATTTGACTCGATATTTCAGTGTTCCTTGTGTCAGCAACAGCAGCGTTCTCCTCAACATGATTATTTGGATCCGTAGCATTAGATTTCAGTGAAACTTCGTCTTGCTACATAGGCCTCCACACTGTACATAGCGCACGTGCGGCCCATCACAGTTGCTACGCTGCATGTTAGCGGTGGTGACACCGCCATTAGTAGTAACACCGACTGCAACTATACAGCGGAGTCAAAGACTGGCCGCTCTGAACAACGCTGTTCTAATGCTGGGTAGTACAGGGTTGCACGTGCTGCTAAAAGGAAAACTATTTGAATTGCCTTTTGATACACATTGCTCCTAAAACCGGAAGTATTGGCAACTATCACGGACACTGGATGAAATTTGTTGACTATCAGTTATGCAGTGTCCTGCTATTATCGAATTTTTAGGTTGTTGTAGCCTCGTGTGACGGCCATGTTCCAAGCACCTGTCCTGAACTGTGCGAATCGAACGGGTGATGTAAGCCTTCCCTTATATGCCGTGCCCCCGAAGGCTCAAATCGTCTTTGACAGAGGCGAGTAGTGCCTTAATCTTGGAAGGTGGAAGGAACATCTTCTTAACGTTAAAACTCGTTAAAATTTTTTCAGTCCTAAACGATGTGCCCCCAGTACAAGGAAAAGAGGCAGGTATATGCCCATCTCTATGCACCTCCGGATATCGTCCCAACTCCATAGCGCGACGAATCTGAAAAGTTGAGTATTCAGTTTCCTTCGACACAGTCATCAATTATGCAGGGTCAAACTGTCCGCGTTGCAAATGAATTATTCTGTGCATACCGGAGTTCTAACAACACCACTGTTTATTTGCTATCCACCATACCAATGCAAAGATACAGATCAGTGTCCGTCGGCTTCCGGTGAACACTACCGCCCGCAGTACCATCACGTTTCTGTAGTCTATGACGCCCAAAAATTGAATCCGCCCGTCATTCTTGACCTCCATGGTATATGTACTGCTGTGATGAAGACAGTTGAAGTGGTCCACAAATCTGTTGAGAACATCATGTCCATGAAGACTGACAATTACGGTATCACCTACGGACCTCCGCAAGCTCATTGGTTGCAAAACTGAAGTTCTCAGTGTGCTACTGTTGTAATCCTCCACTACGACGGAATAGGCTACGAAGACACAGTTAACTAACTACACAGTTGCTGTATACGTTGTTTCTGTTCATGTGTTGGATGGCTTTCTTTTACGCCACTTACACGTTATGTGTCACTAAAAAAGGAGAAGGTATTCCGTAATGTGTATCGTGTGGTGTCACCGCCAGACACCACACTTGCTAGGTGGTAGCCTTTAAATCGGCCGCGGTCCGCTAGTATACGTCGGACCCGCGTGTCACCACTATCAGTGATTGCAGACCAAGCGCCGCCACACGGCAGGTCTAGAGAGACGTCCTAGCACTCGGCCCAGTTGCACAGCCGACTTTGCTAGAGATGGTTCACTGACAAATTACGCTCTCAGTTGCCGAGACGATAGTTATCATAGCCTTCAGCTACGTCGTATGCTACGACCTAGCAAGGCGCCAGTATCATTTGCTGTTTATCTTGTGATGCATGTACCGTCACACCGATGTTCACCAATTACGGATTAAAGTTAAGTATTTCAACAGCTACGACCTTTTTTGCTAAAGTCTAACTTCCTTAAATGTTCCAGACCTCACGCCAGCCTGCGTGAGCTTAAACGCGTGCCTTTCGGCTACCAATCATAGTGGCTTGGCTGTCTTGCCAAGTCACAACATATCGTCTCTGGAAGTTACAGCGTTTTATGTAAGCCATTTGCAGTCGTCTTCAATCATATTTTAATGATTTCATTTGAAGGATAACACTTGTAACTGCTTGACAAAGTTTCAAAATAATGTACGCAAAAATAAATTTTAAAAGCGGGCATTTTGACAAAGAATAAAAACCTATTACCACAAAATTTGTTTTCGTAAAAACGGAAAATGCAGCTCGAGATGAAGGCACCGTCGTAACAGAGGAAATCGCGGCGAACCGGATAAACACTGGTCGACTAACGCTGGGTGTCATCGGAGTGCAAGACAGGACATCACCGTCTAATGCAGGTATGGCTCAAATGGCTCTGAGCAATATGGGACTTAACATCTCAGGTCATCAGTCCCCTAGAACTTAGGTCTTAGAACTACTTAAACCTAACTAACCTAAGGACATCATACACACCCATGCCCGAGGCAGGATTCGAACCTGCGACCGTAGCTGTCGCGCGGTTCCAGACAGAGGCGCCTAGAACCGCTCGGCCACCGGCGACCGGCAATGCAGGTATGTTCACATGGAAATTTCATCTCTCATACAGGGAGTCAGGGAATAGAATGATAATTAAAGAACTAGCAATGATAAAGATTATTAACAGCCAAAGTGACATTCACAACACATTTTGCTAGCAGAGTTTATGGGGTTAACTGTAGCACAGGCATTTTGAAACAACAGCCTTCATTTTCCCACAGAATATATAATACATAAAAAACAATAGTTAGAAGGCCGAACATTGAGCCTTCTTGCCATATCGTTAGCGTTATTTTCATTTTACGCGACGAATAAAGAGAAAAAGCCACTCATTTTTTTCTTGTTCAAGAGAGCAAACATTTTCATTATTAAAAAAGTTTTATTAAATAAAGCTTTTCATCAATTTACGTGCCCAGTGTAGGCTTTGTGTTTTGGCAGTGTGACACTATTATGTCAGCATTCAGTGTTAGGAAGTGCTGCGACCGCCCACCCACCAACGTACAACGTAGAACATTTTGCCCGAGAGACTCTGACGCCGACGACCTATTCCATTATGAGCTGTGCGGATGCCGCAATTTGAAAAGCCTTTCACACATTCCGATCCATCTAATTCAATTCCGTTTAGAGAGTACGAGGGAATGCCTTGATTTGAAATGCATTGTGGACCTTTGTGACATTCTGATCCACCCCGTTCCGTTCCGTTCCGTTTCGCTTTGATGGTCGCAGTTTTCAATGTTCTGTTTACCTTTCTGACGTTCCGAACCGACCCATTCCATTCCATTGACGGCCTTTGTGTAAATACTGCCATTTGAAATCCATTGTGAAATATATTATTTTCGTGACATGAATTACTAGGGAAAGTTATGCTCGCCACTGCATCTATATAGTGAATTTTGAACAACACTCATAAACCACCAGCGGTCAGGTCAGTGGTACACGGGCACACATGTGAAATTAAATAGACTATTGTTGCCAGAGACGGCATTCGCTCCGTCGTTTTGCCAGACACCACACTTCCTAAGTGGTAGCCTTTAAATCGGCCGCGTTCCGCTCGTATACGTCGGACACGCGTGTCGCCACTGTCAGTGATTGCAGACCGAGCGCCGCCACAAGGCAGGTCTAGAGAGACTTCCAAGCACTCGCCCCAGTTGTACAGCCGACTTTGCTAGCGATGGTACACTGACAAATTACGCTCTCATTTGCCGAGACGATAGTTAGCATAGCCTTCAGCTACGTCATTTGTTACGACCTAACAAGGCGCCATTATCATTTGCTATTTATCTTGTGATGCATGTACCGTCTGACCGATGTTCACCAATTATGGATTAAAGTTAAGTATTCCAGAAGATCCGTACATTTTTACTAGACTCAAGTCGTTTAATGTTCCAGACCTCACGCCAGCCTGCGTGAGCTTAACGCGTTCCTTTCGGCTACCAATCATAGTGGCTTGGCTGTCTTGCCAAGTCACAACAGACTCAATAATTCATGAAGTGAAAGGAGGATGGATACTATCAACACCACAGAAGGGGATGCTGAAAACAAGTGTACGCTTCACAAATGTTTGCAAATATCTCCAAACGGAACCGAATGTAAAGGTAGAACCCTCTACCTCAAATAAATGTGAAATTTGGAGGTTGTTCAGAGATATTTGATATAGGTGTATAAAGGACATAAGGCTTCCGGTTTGTATCAGTATTACACTAAATATATCAGGACAACGAAGCAAGTGACTAGGGTATGTGCTGTGGGTCTCGTTGGGAAACAGTACGTACTCTCAGGGAATGGAACAAGTATGTCAATAACAGTAACACGTAGTTCATGCTTGACCTACAAATTTGCATTCTGCAATGCTTCGTTTTATCTCTCGTTTGTCTGCCATTGTTAAATGCACATTACATTGATACATAAATAATTTTATTTATGGAGAGCTGATGAACCTGCAACTCTTATTTGCGTTCACTGAATGCCGAGAAAGGGTGGCACAGTGGTGCTGTGTTTATCTACTGTGCAATGATGACAGATTCTATCACTGCTAAAGGAGATCAAGGCTATCTTCATGATTATTCTTTTCGAACAAGAGAAACATAATTCTGGGCATCTATTCCGCGAACACGTTAACCCTTAACGTGATCACGGAATAGATACCCCGAATGATACACCATGCTTGTCTGCACATTTCGAACACCGCATTTAAAGCCATAAGAGTGAATGCAATTATAAGTTATAAACAAAGAGGATGATTTCAGTAACTATTCTAATCATACTAATAGAGCAATAGTAAACACGTGACTTAAGCTGCATTCTAGTTGAGTTATTACGGGATCAAACATCCATAATCATAACTGTCCAACGCCAGTGTTGCCCTGGACTAACCAGAAGCGCCGGAACGAAGACGATCGCAAGACCAGAGAAGGTGGTGAGGAAAAGTCGGCCGATGGTGCGCGGAATTGGAGCGCGCCGCGCCTGGAGCGACATCTTGAAGAAGTGATTATAAGCGCCGCTCCTGCTTGCCACAGGCGCTCAGATCGGCCCAAATGGAAATGAGCGTATGGCATTATTGGCCCAGTCTGCAACGGACATTAGTGCTGCGCTGTCAAATCGTCATGATCTTCATGATATGTATCAGGGGCTTACTAGGACTTTGTTTATAGCAAGAGCGTTATCTTTTTCATGTCACCTCTCGCTAGCGACAATTGCTGTAATCGAAGTTAAGTATTGTCAATTTGCTTTCTGGAAATAAAACTACTAATGTTACTTGTTGCGTTCTCGGAATGCTATTCAACAATTCAAACATCCTTCTGGCACCCTATTAGCGACGAGTGGGCGAGGCCCCACAAGTGTTCCACCTGAATACGTCTATCATCATCATCAGTTATCTGCTATATTAGCAGGTCCTTTGCCTCTCCATTTTCTGCGATCCATTGCTTCCTTCTTAAGGCTGCTGTATGTTGTACCGTCCATCATGCCATCCAGTATCTGGAATCTCTTCCTTCCTCGCTTCCTTTTCCCTTCTACATAACCTTCTAAAACTGTTTTTATCAGTCCGTCATTCTTTCTTAATATATGCCCAATCCAATTTCTTTTTCTTCTCTTTATTACATCTAGTAACTGTCTTTTCTCTCCCACTCTTCTCAGTACCTCTTCATTTTTTACTCTGTCCATCCAACTTATTCTTTCCATCTTCCGCCATGTCCAGATCTCAAAAGCCTCCAGCCTTTCTCTGTCTTTTTTCCTCATAGTCCATGTTTCAGCTCCATATAGAAGAACACTCCATACAAGACATTTTATGAGTCTCTTTCTGAGTTCTCTGTCCAGACCGCTGCAGAAGATTCTCCTTTTCTTATAAAACGCCTCTTTTGCCATTGCTATCCTTGTTTTAATTTCTGTGGTGCACTTCCAGTCGGTGTCTATCATGCTTCCAATATACTTAAAATTTTGCACCTGTTCTAGTGTTTCTCCATTCAGCACAATTTTTATTTCCTTATTTCCTCGTATTGCCAATACTTTTGTTTTATTTGTGTTAATTTTCATTCCATATTTTTTTCCGTTAGTTGCAATGGTGTCCACCAAATCCTGTAATTCTTTTTCCCCTGTGGCTTGATGGACCATGTCATCAGCAAATCTCAAGCACCCTACTCTTCTTCTTCCAATTTCTACTCGTTTGTCATCTAATGAGCATTGGTCAATCATTATCTATCAAACAGGATGCAATTCAAAATGACATTTTATTAGAATACAAAGAAACTATACTACGCCTATAAAAGTGAAGCGCAAATAAAAAACCCCTACCAAAGCTGGTATTTGTACTTTAGCTTTAAATAAAATTGAGATCTGGTGTAAAATTAAACATCGACAAAAATACTAATAGCTCCCAAACTGTTGCTTGAAAGACGATAAACTTTTTCCAATTGTGGCATTTTTACATCGCGACGAGAAATCCGCAATAAAAATGGTGGGTTATCATTGAACGCTAATTTTCAACAATTATCATTGAACGCAAATTTTCAACAATAGGCAGCGTTGCAGCGACTTGTAAAGCGAGGAGCATCTTACATGAACTAGGCGCAGACGATGCATCATAACTAAACACTCGCTGCTGAATCGACAAGGTCTCCCCGAGACATGTTATTTATATACAGTACAACATAGAACTTCCCAAGAACATCCCTCTCGTTCATCCAGCCAGGTGCTACTATTTCGTTTGCAGATGAATTGTGTGTGAGTGTTTACATATTTCTTTCTGATGAATAGCACAGATCGTTCGAAAACTTTTGAACATGACGCAAAATGCAGACCAGTCACATACTTTAGAGAATGACTATTTACACGACTGCGATGCTACTTATATTTTCTTTCGACTTGAAAATTGTTAATATCTTTGAACATAGCACCATTAAATGTAATTCAGGATAAGCTTGCGAGTCTATTTGAAGTTGTGTGCACACATGTGAGAAACTAGGTAGAGTACTGGCATGAACAGTTTAACACGCCATCATCTCGGACAGTAGTGTCAGAGGACGGTTACGAACCACAAATGACCTAGTTTCACCGGCTGGAATTTTTAATTTCCTACCGCTGCCCTCTCGGATTTTATTCAGTTTCCCACAAATGCTATACTTGGCTGGCCGGGATGGCCGAGCGGTTCTAGCCGCTTCAGTCTGGAACCGCGAGACCGCTACGGTCGCAGGTTCGAATCCTGGCTCGGGCATGGATGTGTGTGATGTCCTTAGGTTAGTTAGGTTTAAGTAGTTCTAAGTTCTAGGGGACTGATGACCTCAGATGTTAAGTCCCATAGTGCTCAGAGCCATTTGAACCATACTGTATGATAGTTAGGTCATCAGTCGCCTAGAACGTAGGTTGGTGCCATTAAGACTGAGGTTTAATTAGATATATGGACATCACACACATGCCCGAGGCAGGATTTGAACCTGTGACCGGAGCGGTCGCTCGGTTCCAGACTGCAGCGCCTACAACTGCACGGGCACTGCGGCCGGCACATACAGTATAGGCTGATTCATAAATATTACACTTTTGGTCAATTACAGCTTATCTGCGTCTGCTGAAGAGATGCAATGCCGTAATCAAGCAATAGTTTTTATTTTTTCTCAAGGTCGAACACAATTCAACTCAAAACACAAGGCAATACACAGAATACCAATACAAAAGAAAGAGTAAAGCGAATCTTCCGTGCGCTAGTCGCAGCAGAATAATTTTCTATTTCTTGTGCATTGACAGGTGTTCATCTGGCGACTCCCACACACTCCCCTTTCGCTCAGGAAAATAGGTTGGATCTTGTTGAACTTGATTTAGTCAACGGTGGACGTTAAGGGGCACCATTAGTTCATGGGCAGTTTCTTAGAAAACCCAAAACAATATTTCATCGTCATTGTTTCGTACCAAAACCGAGCCACGGTTTTCAAGACAGCTATTTACAGTAAATGGTCAATATTTACAAGATAATTTTACACACAAAGTCTTACAGGTCTCGATCATAGAAATAGAAGGTAACTTTGCATATCGGAAACTCATAGAGGTATTACAAACATTTTTCAGAGGTTCAAAGTACGAACGTAAAATCCAGTTGGAGGCGAAATATAAACACATAATAACGCAGCAGATTTCTAAGATTTTACCGTGATATTCCCTAGACATTTATTTAGATGTATCGTCTTCTCTTTTTCAAAAATCTTCTTCTGTTACAGAGAGACACTTTAAAACTTGAGTTTCAGCTACTAAGAAGCGAGGCGCAGATACCAATGTGGGTATGCATAGCTAATGGTTATGAGTTTTCAATATATTACTAAAGTACCGAATTAGGAAAGCTTTGAAAATTTGTTTTATGTCTTTCTCCGTGGCCAAGATAAAGTACGTTTCCAGGTAATATCCTGTCTGAAGTGCAAATATATTTTTAAGTGATGTACTGAACATTGGGCAAGGCATCTGGGGTCATCGTAAGGGTTCTCTGTCACAAAACTATGTTTTAGTCAGCATTCATTGACGAATAAAATTTGATTGGCTGACTCATTTGCAAGTACAAAGAATTTCGTATGACAAACACCGAATTTTTTGGTATGCTGTAGGTGTAGCCTGTATTACCCTCCTTGTATATGTAAAATACTCTCGCAAAATCCGGCGTGAGGCGAAAATGTGGTATGTAAAATAACGTAGCCTGGAGAAATATTCTGTAAAGTGTTTTTCTTATCATCAGAAGTGATCTGTGAACCTCACGTTGTAATACTCAAGCACATGTAAAATTTTTGTGCTCGTGAATTCTGATGTGAGATGTAAAATTGGTTTAGCGTTATTTGAATTTCCTATTAGTAAACTATCAAAATTATGCTTAGCAATAAATTTATTTTCTCTCTCGCATAAAAGCATGTCACTCATATGAAAATACAGGAACCACCGGAAAAACGCTTCTGTCGGTGCAAAAAAAAGATAATATGCTTGTGTTTAAAACACTGACGGAAAAGTGTTGTATCAGCCGCCCCATTCTACATTCTTCAGCACTTTAAACATTTCCCCAAAATATTTTTGGCTGGTGAACATATAGACGCTATTTTATTATGAGTAGACCATGGCAGTGGGAAAGAGAGAGATAAATAATGAATACTGGAAGACAGTATACCCTGGTTTATGTATAGAAAGAGCGAATAACAGACAGACAGACAGACAGGGAGACAGGGAGATGGAGCAAGATTGAAGGCATTGACACTGGAAGGAGACTAGCAGTAGTACAGAACAGATGTGACTGTGGCTATAAGGCAAGAGAGATAAAGAGTGAGAGCTAAAGAGACAAAGAGATAATGTCAACGAGATGAGTGAGAGAGAGAATGGAAGTTGACGGATATGAACGACTTACAGCGATAGACTAATGGGTGAGAGCGAGTTACAATTAGAGGACGTCTGGGAACGAGATGTGAGTTGCAGATTAAAAAGCGCGACAACGGTTGAATGAAGCAGCTACTACACCACTTTTCAGTAGTCTCTTACAAACAGGAGTATGTTGGCTTTTTTGTACTCTAATAGCAGCATTTTTTCCGCTGGTGTTTTAAAACGTCATGCATGATGCGGCATTTTTTCACGCATCGCAGTCTTTATGAACTCATAACACCTGAACAGTGTGTGGTGCCCCTACATAAGTTCGTAAGTGCAGTTAATAGCGTATGTGGATATTACCCGAAAAATTTATTGTGAACAGAGTTAGTAGCACAGAAGTAATTAATTTAAACGTCATTCACGATACGGCAGTTTCTTACGTATCTCAACGTTTATGACAGCATATATACTGAACCAAGGTAAGTAGGTGGTTCTTAGGCAAAAAGTGCTGTCAGCTAACTGTAAGGGATATTTGTACCATGTTCGGCTGAAATCGGTCCAGTGGCTAGCACGAAACGTGTTAGTCACACACACACACACACACACACACACACACACACACACACACACATTTTCTAATGTGTATGGGTTTTTGAAATCAGTCCTCTTAAAAGATGCTTATGTCTTACTCGCAGATGTAGTAATATGTTAATCTTGTGTTGAGATCGAGAATTTCTTATTAAACCTAATAAAGCCCCGACAACATAACTGCCCAGGAAGTATTTGATGCACCTTAACGTAGGCAATGTCACTTAAGTCGTCTTGAGCTGCATGAAATACTTTTTAGAAGGAAGTCGTGCTTCTTTAATAAATTACTGTCCTGGTCATGACATTCAGGCCATATTATTAACTAGACAATGAATGTTAGCCACCTAATACGAATTCGTTGTCAGTCTAATGTCAATCAGGGAATGTCCTTACTTAAATGTGGGAAGAAAAGTCTAAGGTTTTAAAGAGTAAAACAAACTTTAGTAGCATCCTTATTAGATTACTCGAAATGTCACAACCGTAACTTGGCATTTCCCTATTCATTCTCTTCCCTGCCAGAGGCCTCCATTGCTCCAGAATGCAGTCTCTTCGAGAGACCCTCCTAATTAGAGCAACAGGTCAGGCGCGCGAGATGGCGGCCACGGGGAACATTGGGGCCGCCTTTGCGTTGCAGAGACTCGCATTTCTCGCAAAGCGCGCCACAGGGACTAATCAGTGTCGGGGCCGCACCGTGCTAAATGAACCTGACGATGAGGGAGGCGGAGCGGCGCTACACTGAGGAGACTCCGTCAGTCTCTCTCCCTCCCTCCAATAGCGCAGCTCGCCCCAGTCGCGAGGAATGTTGCAGAACCTCGTGAAGCCTTAGCAGCACCATCTACTGCACTGGTTTGCATTTTATTGTTTTTCTCTAAAAACTATAGTCTGCAATAACATTCATATTTCAGCAACTTCTTTGTGACATGTCGGCATGTACAGGGCTATTACAAATGATTGAAGCGATTTCATAAATTCACTGTAGCTCCATTCATTGACATTTGGTCACGACACACCACAGATACGTAGAAAAACTCATAAAGTTTTGTTCGGCTGAAGCCGCACTTCAGGTTTCTGCTGCCAGAGCACTCGAGAGCGCAGTGAGACAAAATGGCGACAGGAGCCGAGAAAGCGTATGTCATGCTTGAAATGCACTCACATCAGTCAGTCATAACAGTGCAACGACACTTCAGGACGAAGTTCAACAAAGATCCACCAACTGCTAACTCCATTCGGCGATTGTATGCGCAGTTTAAAGCTTCTGGATGCCTCTGTAAGGGGAAATCAACGGGTCGGCCTGCAGTGAGCGAAGAAACGGTTGAACACGTGTATCTGGACATGCTGGAAAATTGGCTCATGCCACAACTGGAGACCGACAGCACCGACTTCATCTTTCAACAGGATGGTGCTCCACCGCACTTCCATCATGATGTTCGGCATTTCTTAAACAGGAGATTGGAAAACCGATGGATCGGTCGTGGTGGAGATCATGATCAGCAATTCATGTCATGGCCTCCACGCTCTCCCGACTTAATCCCATGCGATTTCTTTCTTTGGGGTTATGTGAAAGATTCAGTGTTTAAACCTCCTCTACGAAGAAACGTGCCAGAACTGCGAGCTCGCATCATCGATGCTTTCGAACTCATTGATGGGGACATGCTGCGCCGAGTGTGGGAGGAACTTGATTATCGGCTTGATGTCTGTCATATCACTAAAGGGGCACATATCGAACATTTGTGAATGCCTAAAAAAACTTTTTGAGTTTTTGTATGTGTGTGCAAAGCACTGTGAAAATATCTCAAATAATAAAGTTATTGTAGAGCTGTGAAATCGCTTCAATCATTTGTAATAACCCTGTACATACCGTTATACTGGGTGTTCGGAAATTCCGGTTACAAATTTCTAGGTTTTGCAGAGGCGAGTAAGCACGTAATATTCTGAATAGGATAGCAGATCCGAAAATGTACCATTTCCGTTCTACGACGGTTTCAATTCAGATGTGTAACGCATTCACGTCTGCTGAGGGAAAGAGAGAAGCCTAGGAGCCGCTTCTCCTGATATGAAGTAGGGTACACCGAGGCCCACGAGAAAGGCAGGTCACGGCGCGTTACGTCACAGCACAGCACAGTACGTGACACTGCAGGTCTTACGAGTACCAGCACTGGACTTCGGCGGGGAGCTAGGTACTGTTTCAGACGATTTTAATAACTCCTCACTGCCGATTTAAATGCATGGATGTACTCGACAGCACACGACAGAATTAATATCTTCAACGGGTACAGTTTCAATTAAATATTGATTTCCCTTGAACCCTGCACGGAGCCTAGAGTTGGCGCAGTGTGTCAGACAAGACGAGTAGTGTGATACATGCCCTGCAGCAAAACTGTGACATATGACGTTGGCCCCGAGGGTACACAGTGTGTCTGGAATAGTACGCGTCAGTCACCCGATGTCATTTAACATCTGTATTACTGCGAGACTTACTTCACGCCATGCATTACCGGCACAGCAAACATAGCTCGGTACACGTTTTTGGAATACACAGACGCAATCCATGCGTATGGCAAACCTCGAGGTAACGGAAGAGGTGCTAAAACTGTATCACGAACGTTCTCCCCAATGTAGCACGCTATCGCACAAGCTTTTTGCCCAAGTAACGCAGCGTCTGCGACAAACAGTTACCTTCACCGAGAAGAGGCAAGAGTTCGGTGCACTGCATCACTGAAAAGAGCCCAACGAGTACTCTAACATTGCGAGCGCAACGGATTTTGGTCACGCAGAACGTCCCAGCCGCTACTACGACTAACAATTACATCTGTACCATTTACAAAGTGTACGCAGTAGAGGTACAGACGATTTTCCACCGCGCGTCACCCATCCACGTAGTTCCTGCACTGACGCATAGAGAGACTCCTGTTTCCATCTCGAGTTCTGTTCGCAAATGAATTTAAGTTGAGTAGGATGGTGGTCTGAATTCGCGAAACGGCCACTTCTGCGCAGATGAAAACCCTCGTGCCACGCATGTACACTCAACAGCAAAAAAAGTGGGTCACCCCTGAATTCAAACGTGTAGGCTGCACCTGAATGCATGCACCAACATAGCATATCTGTGTTGCACGTAGTTCGAACCCTCCACAATACAGTCGTTATAAGATACACAATGGGTATCGCTAGAGACTACTAGAGAACACCAGTCTTTATGACAGTCCATCCGGATGTAAAGTAACACCATGATAGTACAGAAGAGATCGGACAGTCCTTAACGTTTGTAAACTAAACTTATTGTAATTAAGTGACATTTAAAATGTTATGGGACAACTAGTTTTGTCACATAAATCGTTCAGTAATCCTTAGGCACAATTAAATATTTGAGACAGTATATGGATTTATAAAGTTGTATGGCAATTGGAAACAAGTTCTTTGATGTCTAAAAGGTTTACCCAATACATGCTGAACGTCATTCAACGTTCAACGGGGAGTGGTTTTGCATCTACTTTATGTAATACTAAGCAGTTAAAGGAAAATGTGATCAACGACTGCAACCACTCTATGGAAATCCCAGCATTAACAGCGAATCACAAGTAGTATCATTGTTGATAAGTAATGTGAACAGTTACTTGTACACGAAGTTGTACTTTAAATGACATGACCAACGTCTTCGTTCTGGATCCGGATGCAAACCCAGAACGTAGAGCCATTGTTAACCAAGCAAAGCTTTGTGCCTTATCGAGACTCGATCACTAGGCAGAAAGAGACGTCAAATATTGACGTTTGCACCGGTATCAGTTATCAACTCTCAACTTGAACGTAAATGACGATAACGTTTGTACGAAAGCAGGAACCCTAACTCGACAATTACCTTCTTGGTAATTAACCTCTAAAGACGTTGTATAGTGTTGCATTGTCAAGGAATAAAGGATGCACATGTTTAAAATTGAAATGCCATCATGTAATGCTTGGGACAAGGATGTGAACGCAGCACCTAATCGGATTGTGAATAAGTTCGTAAAATCAGAATGTAGATATCACAGTTTGTCACCAGTAGTGGGGTTGGAACCTTAAATGACGACTGAAGTTGTATTGCTTAACCGTGATTCAAACCCAGCGCCTACCGCCGTCGTTGTCTAACCAAGAACGGAGGAGAAATGTCCAATGTTGGTCCACCATCAGCAAGATGTTTTCGTCACCTTATTTCTAGTTAAACGTGTGCACGTCTATGCTGACTGGGAGGCGAACGCCGTACACATAGTTATGAAGACACGTTAATAATCAACTTCATATTCAGTAGTAGCTAGGAGTAGCATGTTCAGTTGCAAACCTTAAGGCCTTACTCATCCATAGTATCGTGTTGCCTAGTATCTGCGATATCGTGATGTTAATTACCAAGTGGATTGACTGCCGTAAAGAGCAATGTTCTCTAGTAGTTGTGTATCATTGAGATGTAAATGAAGTGCCTCAGCAGAAAGTAATTTCCATCGTGCAGCACGTATTGTTTCAGAGACACTGAGTACATCTTATAAGTCCAGAAAACGTGTATTATGTATGTTGTGTCTAGACAAGACAGCCTAGACACAATGAGAGGAAGCCGAAAGGCACGCGCTTAAACTCACGCAGTCTGGCGTGAGGTCTGAAACAGGATACGTAATGAATGCTATAAAGAAAAGTACGTAGCTTCTGGAATACTTAACTTTAATCCACATTTGTAGAACATCGCTCTAGATGATACATTAATAGAATCTCAATATCTATACTGGTAATGGCGCCTTGCTAGGTCGTACCAAATGTAGCTAAAGGCTACGCTAACTATCGTCTCGGCAATTGAGAGCGTAGTTGTCAGTGAACCATGGCTATCAACGTCGGCTGTACAACTGGGGCGAGTGCTAGGATCTGTCTCTAGACCTGCCGTGTGGCGGCGCTCGGTCTGCAATTACTGACAGTGGCGACACGCGGGTCCGTCGTATACTAGCGGACCGCGGCCGATTTAAATGCTACCACCTAGCAAGTGTGGTGTCTGGCGGTGACACCACAATATCCTAAATATATACTATTATTTGGAGAAGCTGCCGCCAAACCTGTTTACTTTTACATTCCGCTTAGTTGTCGTGGTTGAATACAGGTTTTCTTAAGGCTACATCTAATGCACGGCGCTTACAAGAAAGTATTGTTTCCTGCGTCATGCTATTGCTAGCTAGGTGAAATATTTTGTGGTAGCTATGTTAACTATCAAAAATACGCTCCTGGAAATTGAAATAAGAACACCGTGAATTCATTGGCCCAGGAAGGGGAAACATTATTGACACATTCCTGGGGTCAGATACATCACATGATCACACAGACAGAACCACAGGCACATAGACACAGGCAACAGAGCATGCACAATGTCGGCACTAGTACAGTGTATATCCACCTTTCGCAGCAATGCAGGCTGCTATTCTCCCATGGAGACGATCGTAGAGATGCTGGATGTAGTCCTGTGGAACGGCTTGCCATGCCATTTCCACCTGGCGCCTCAGTTGGACCAGCGTTCGTGCTGGACGTGCAGACCGCGTGAGACGACGCTTCATCCAGTCCCAAACATGCTCAATGGGGGACAGATCCAGAGATCTTGCTGGCCAGGGTAGTTGACTTACACCTTCTAGAGCACGTTGGGTGGAACGGGATACATGTGGACGTGCATTGTCCTGTTGGAACAGCAAGTTCCCTTGCCGGTCTAGGAATGGTAGAACGATGGGTTCGATGACGGTTTGGATGTACCGTGCACTATTCAGTGTCCCCTCGACAATCACCAGTGGTGTACGGCCAGTGTAGGAGATCGCTCCCCACACCATGATGCCGGGTGTTGGCCCTGTGTGCCTCGGTCGTATGCAGTCCTGATTGTGGCGCTCACCTGCACGGCGCCAAACACGCATACGACCATCATTGGCACCAAGGCAGAAGCGACTCTCATCGCTGAAGACGACACGTCTCCATTCGTCCCTCCATTCACGCCTGTCGCGACACCACTGGAGGCGGGCTGCACGATGTTGGGGCGTGAGCGGAAGACGGCCTAACGGTGTGCGGGACCGTAGCCCAGCTTCATGGACACGGTTGCGAATGGTCCTCGCCGATACCCCAGGAGCAACAGTGTCCCTAATTTGCTGGGAAGTGGCGGTGCGGTCCCCTACGGCACTGCGTAGGATCCTACGGTCTTGGCGTGCATCCGTGCGTCACTGCGGTCCGGTCCCAGGTCGACGGGCACGTGCACCTTCCGCCGACCACTGGCGACAACACCGATGTACTGTGGAGACCTCACGCCCCACGTGTTGAGCAATTCGGCGGTACGTCCACCCGGCCTCCCGCATGCCCACTATACGCCCTCGCTCAAAGTCCGTCAACTGCACATACGGTTCACGTCCACGCTGTCGCGGCATGCTACCAGTTTTAAAGACTGCGACGCAGCTCCGTATGCCACGGCAAACTGGCTGACACTGACGGCGGCGGTGCACAAATGCTGCGCAGCTAGCGCCATTCGACGGCCAACACCGCGGTTCCTGGTGTGTCCGCTGTGCCGTGCGTGTGATCATTGCTTGTACAGCCCTCTCGCAGTGTCCGGAGCAAGTATGGTGGGTCTGACACACCGGTGTCGATGTGTTCTTTTTTCCATTACCAGGAGTGTACATTCATTTCGTCAAATATTTGACTAAATCGTCAAGTGTAGGTGTGCCTACACATGTTATAGCATATAAATTGTAGCTGCGTTAGTTTATACTACAGACTCGAGTAGGTTAGGTGTAACTTTTGATCCTTCAAGGGATGATCGTGGCCATGCGGCCCGGGTCTGTACTAGCCGTGGCTCGCGAGCTGCAGGCCAGCCACGCCGTCCGAGGCGAGACGCAAGTGAGCGAGCTGGCGGTGGCGTTGGTGGGCCAACAGCCAGGGACGAGCCAGCACGGCTGCGCCGCATGCCCCTGCCTCTGCCGGTCCGTTTGACGTAAATATGTTTACCTCCTCTCCTGGAATCAGCCTGATGTGTATTTATGCTTTCCGCTCTTATACTGTCTGCGTAATGGCTCACTGGGAGAGGTCTATTCGAGGTAGAGTCAAAAAATGGTTCAAATGGCTCTGAGCACTATGGGACTTGACATCTGAGTTCATCAGTCCCCTAGAACTTAGAACTACTTAAACCTAACTAACGTAATGACATCACACACATCCATGCCCGAGGAAGTATTCGAACCGGCGACCGTAGCGGTCGCGCGGTTCCAGACTGAAGCTTCTAGAAACGCACGGCCACTCCGGCCGACCGACATAGAGTCGTCGCTCTCATCGAGGAAGGAGGATGTTCCATCAGAGAAGCTGGCGGATGGTATGGCGTACCATATCAGAAGATTCCAGGTTCGAATCCTGGCAGGGTCGCCATATGAAACGTCCTCTTAGAACAATTTGTACACGACTGTGCTTAACCTGACACACAATATTTTTAGCGCTACGCAATCTGACTTTCAATAATCCCTACAAAACAATGGCCCTGACTAACATTAAACTATACCTTTCACAAATAACTTACCTCACAAAAATCTTCGTTACTGGAACTACTGCAATATAGCGAGCGCCACTACTGCCAGCTAAATAAAAGATTCAAAGTATTGAAGGCACTAACTACTGACAGGGATAGTTAGCAAATGAAAGATTTTAATAGAGAACCAACACTGTATTTACCTTAATAATCATAATATATATAGCAGTTCAATTTCAAAACTTCCGCCATCTCTCTCCCCACATCCACCACTGCTGGCGGGTGTGTATGTTCGTCCTTAGGATAATTTAGGTTAAGTAGTAAGATTAGGGACTGATGACCTTAGCAGTTAAGTCCCATAAGATTTCACATACATTTGAACTTTTAAGTTTACTCGTTGTTAATATCTTTTCTATTCTCTCTCATTCTCTCTCTCTCTCTCTCTCTCTCGCACTATCGCCGAAAGTGCCCTTCTATTACACTCCCCCAAAACTTTGTTAACATATCTAGCGGTTTCCAATGACGCTACATTTTTTCTCTTAATAGCTGCTGTCTTTACTCTCTATCGTTCGTCTCACCACCTGTGAAACCGTATTCTTTGATCTCCCCTTCCCTATAACCCATTCTTCGTTCTGAGAACAGTCCTTCCTTATCTCTGGGTCGTAAGATTAAACGAACTGTGACACACGTCCATCTAAGTAATACTTTGCAAGCATTTCACGCTTACATTTTGCACTTCTGCACTTCTATCCATTCCCACATCCCGCCCTCCTTCCTGTTACGCGTCCCTTGACATCTGGATCTACATCTAAATGAATACTCTGCAATTCATAATTATGTGCTTGGCAGGGGGTTCAGCGGTCTGGTGGATTAATCTCGTATTGATGTGTAAAACGTGTAGGTTCACATCTGAAGTCAGGCGTAGATTTTGAACACACACAAGTAGCTCTCCTTCACCCCTAGTAACGCCAAGTGAAGAACGACAGTAAGCTCCGTAGTTCAATATCCTCAGTAAAGATAACATCCCTTCGCTGCCGACTGGGCATTCGTTTGAGCTGTGACAGATGGAGAAACTCCTGTCACCAGCAAGACGTCGTTAACTAGGAAAAGTATTTCATTTATTGAACCAATGGCCATGTAAGTTCACAAGGCTCTTACTTTATTTGAAACTGAGACGTTGACAATTGTGGTGCTGGACTGGGATTAGAATTCGATTTCACTGTGTTCCCGAAGATTGCAAACTCTTCTAGGCGTCCTCGAAAGGCACCTATCTGGTTTCGAATCCTGATCAGCACAAAATATTCATTATTTAATTTCAAGCCCTAGCATGTGCACTCCGAACTACTGGTGAAAAGTAGTTGCATTTACAACGTCTCTTCGTGCGTTGTCAGCTGTAACGTGTTCGTTTCAACTCACAGCCACATGATGAGCTTTTTATCGTAACATTACAAGATCAAACGTTTCCTTACAGCTTTTCAAGTTCAAACATTCCTCTTCATCCTACTGGTGAAAACGGATTTGGGTTTGACGTTGTGATCACCGACGACGACATGTTGTGGATTGAACTTCTACCCAGCAGAGTGTTTTTCATCACATCATTGAAAGTACAAACATGCCATTCCTAGCTATTATTGGAAAAGAATTTGATAGTTAAAGTTTCATCATGACCACGTGTGCGGGATTTGAATTCCATTCAGCACAGAACTTTACGTCGCCTGCTGTCTAGCTAAACATGCGCCCATCTCGCTACTGGTGAACCAACAATAGCTATTTATCGTCTGTTCCTGTCTAGAAAACGACGGTGCTAGATGCAGGGTTCGCATCCCAGACGGGGAAAAACAATTCTATCGTCAATTGGGGTTCCAGCATTTCGCTATTGGTGAAACCATTTCATATTTAACTTCGGATACTTTTGAGCACGACTGTACATAAAATCAGAGCGACCCGAATTGCATTTCACCTGAGTCCCATTCGACCTACATAACGCAGCTGTCTAGCAGGTCCTCTAATCGCTCCTTGCTACAGTCGTTTGACTATTGAAAATGGTTACAACAAATCACCACTAGAAAAGACTGCTCTGTATCGCAATAACTCAGGATGTAAAGTAATACCACGATATTAAAAATATCGGGGAACAGCTCATCACAGATAAGACTGTCCTTAAGGCTTGTAAGCTCGCATTTATTGCAATAACTGACATACCTGAAATGTTAGCATTCTCATTATTACGTCAGATAGGTAATGCACGTAGTTCGTCGCATTCATGATTTCCTCTTCAAAGTAACATGCAATACTTGTAAATTTTAATGACATTTTGTATTAAATAACGTTATTCACGAGCAGCTAGTTGAGAATATGTATGAACTTCAAATGACACGACGAACCGACTCAGTTTGCATGACCTGGATTTGAATCCATTTGCAGAACAAGATTTTGTGACTGACGGAAATTAACAGTCATTCCTGACTAGGCATAAAGAATATGATATACCTCGATTTTAGACAGTGTCAGTTAACAAATATCAGCTTTAAATTACATAACGTAACATTCCTAATGGTCGCGAATTCCTACCCAGCATCTATTGTCCCTGTTAACTAACTACGAGAGATGTTAAATACTGCTTTTTCACAAGTAACTTACTTGAAATGTAGTGAGGTAAAGCTTTGTGTTGGACAAGGATTCGAACCCAGAATCTAATCGGATTGTTATCGAAAAACAATCAACTTTGACATATCGGATTTTCTCAGCAGTAGCTAGATGTATTAACTGAAATGACGACGAAACATTAATTTTTCCTTCCCAGGACTCCAACCCGGCACATATCGCAATTATATTCTAGAGAAAAGGAACTAAATATGGGTTTGTCACACCAGCAGCGACATGTGAGCATGTTTGAACTAGAAATAATATGACGAAGTGTTCAGTACTGACTAGGAATCGAACCCCAAACATATCGTTGTTGACTACACACAAAGAGACGACACTTACTGAATTTTTATCCACCAGCAGCTCGGAATAACATCCTTGAACTTAGTGATCTCGCAAGTAGTTCTGTGTCTCACTGGGAGTCAAAAACGTCAGATATCGTTAGTGTTGACAACGAATGAAAATGCATTAAAAATTAAAACTATTTTCCACCAGCAGATAGGTGTTCTCATGCTAGGGCTTGATAATACACAGTGAAAAGTTTAGTGCTGGGCCAGGATTCCAACCCATTCATGCGCAATATGTGGAGATGTGGAATCTGCAGTTTTGAACAAACAACAAGTTGTGGTCGAGCTGTATTGTCACGAAGGGATCAAATTCCGCGTTAAGGGCGGTCTGAGTTGCATTCCCAGTTCAGAACCAATTTTATCGACATACAGAAGCACAAATAAAAGATGGAATAAGTGTCCTGTGACCATACACAGGATTTGTTTCGTCACTAGAAATAAATAACTAGAACAAGAAAGGTTACTGGTGATAGAGTTTCTACATGTCGCCACTCCGTACTTCATTGTGGTTCTACCTAACGTCTTCTTGGTAGACAAGAATACCATGTTTAATGTGATTTTCAGACCACAATGCCATTATACCTTCTTCACTTGGCTCTTCTCTACGACTCATTTCTCTATCATAACACTGTTGCGGCACAGAAGATGAGATTTCTGACACACAGGCCGCCTGAAGTGGTTTGCAGGATCTTCAGTACATTCATTTACTTGGTTGACCGAATCGCCATGAACTAGCTGCCTTTGCTACCCAGTGCATACACCGACATAAAATAGCGTAACTGCCACCTACACAGGACTGCCAGCAATGTAGCTCAAATGGAAAGGAACACTTCCTATTTAAATTTCTGCATCCTACTCTATTGCGCTATCTGTTTGTTGAAACCATCGTGCAGTGCAAAAGAAATGCTGTAACTGTCTGTCTCTCAGAAGTCTATATCCGGTCATATGCATTATCTCACAGCACTGTGGAATGCCGAAGTTCTGGAGGAACTGTTGTTCACTTCCAGATGTGCTGTAGCTACGTCACAGCTAGTAGCGTAACGGTAAGCGTCGCGGACTGTTGATAAGACGTCGCGTGTTCTATTACTTTCGCTACTACATTTTTTTAAACGCAATTCTGCTGTCTGCTGAAGTTAACAATTTAATTGGACTTTGAACGTAATTCTCTTCACTTCTCAACCCAAAATAGCCTTTTTTCCACATGCGACAAACTTCTGCGTCATTTTGTTCTTTTCAGGTTTAATAGACGGTCAGGCGGCAGATGCGCTCGAAGCATCGTGCCAAAATGGTCAGAAAAGTATTTTCTACATTAGCTGTCGTCTGGTAGTGGCATTTTATTCTTCTTCAAATCTTGTTTGACAGCTTTAACTCAGAACAATTTTTCTACATACATGTCATCAATAAACTGGATGTGCATTGTCAGACTGTTAGTACTAAACGTGACAGAGAAATTAATCATCAATGATATATACGAATTCTCTGATGTTATCTATGTTTTAACAACACTAGAAGAAACCTTACGAAAACTGCGCACTGTATTGTAAGAAATGAAATAAAACTACCCACGATAACCTTACAACGAAAGTAAGAGCGTTTTAACAAATCTAATTATCTGTACACAAGCGTGCCTCTATCTGTACGAATTAGTAAAAGACTACTCACTTAGAATACCATTTAAACACAGATCCAATCGAAATCTGTGTCATACTCAACAGGTATGCAAATGTGACATTTCATAAGTAAAGTTGTGTGTTCCTAGAAGCCCAAAATTTGCTTGTCAGCAGCGGATAGAGGCGTTACCTGTTGTGCAGCATTGTTAAGTTTTTCACCATTGCACCATGAACTGAAAGTATTTTCTTGCGATTTGCTAATCAATTTATCTCCTTCATACTTATTACCCTGGCATGGGAGTCTTAAGTGCAGAACATTAAAGAAATTCGAATCGACCGTCAACGATAAGAAATTCAATAGAGACGCTTGTATTTTATAGCCGCTTGGCAGTCAGAAAGCCGAGTTCTACGACCATTAACACAACTTACTGAGTCGAGCTGCCAAGAGGATTTGATGTGTAAAGGTTTTCTTCTGAGTTTGTTACAGAATTTTTTCTGGGAATTCTCAGCTCTATGAAATAACCCACATAAGAAGCTCGCACGCGTTGCCCCTACTACGATTGGAACTGACGACTTTCTTAACCGTTGGAACACGAGACACGGGTGCGGGCGGCGCCACGGGGCTACGGACACACTGCTGCCAGCACGCCACTCTCGTCCCGGTATTGTTCGCTCAGCCTCATAACGCATCGTGAAAGATGAAAAGTTCAATTTTTACTTTTTTGCGTTTTCTGAATCTGCAGACTATTACCTTTTAAAAGATATATAATTTATTCAATTCCGAAGACTACAACTATTTTTAAATTTTTTTTGAAATGTGTTTTACATGGGCGTGACCCACTGTGGCGCTGTTAAACTGCTGTCAAATGGTGTTATTATTAACGTCCGTGTTCATCAGGTACATTTTAGTGATGTGAGATAAACTATGCGTTGTGGCTAAACCTATTTTCAGAGACTTAGCAGCACCTGAACTGTTGAAAAAGTGTATTCACGGAAAAACTCAAAACCCCAATGAAAGTGTAAATAGTGTTATATGGTCGAGAATCCCCAAGACTGTATTTGTTGGAATAGAAACACTTCACTTTGGTGTGTATGATGCTGTTGCGACTTTCAATGGTGGCAACATTGTAAGGTGCAAGGTATTTAGAAATATGGGAATGAAGATAGGTTCTAACATGGTACGAGCGATGCTTGCTTTAGACAAGGAACGCCTTCGGGCTGCAGACAGGGCTGTAAAGAGTCTAGAAATACAAGCAAGAGTAAACAGGAGGAGGAATAAGAGGAAGCTGAAGGAGGAGTTTGCAGAGGATGAAGATAATCCATCCTATGGACCTGGAATGCACTAAAAAGTTAATCCAATCTTTGTCGCTCGATTCCCAAAACTTTTATTTTCTCATACTAATTACATGTTTTCTAAGGATCTTCCAAACATATTTGTTTCAAACTTTCAGTAAATGTTACACAGTACCTTCTGCATAATTTAACACAGCCTTTTTCCAAAAAACTGTATATTTTTGAATATATAAATAAAAAATTGCAAAAAAATGTTGTGAATTTTCATTACAATTGAAAAAAATCATCTTTAATAACTGAACTAAAATTTTGTAAAATCCCTGTGTTAAGTTGTAGCCAATATTCCAATAAATAATCTGTAAAAAGTTCAACTTCCTACCTCAAATACTTTGTGAGGAAAGATGTAATTTATAAGCGATATTTTAACATTGCAAGTATAGGGCGTTCTGGAGCCCCTTAAAAGTTGTCGCTTATGTGAATAATAGGATTTCTTTAGCCAAAAAATTGAAATTATTTTCTCAGTGTCTTTGACTCGTGGTATATAATCCTCATGAAACTTTCAAAAGGAATGGTAATATCAAGTGAATTTAGCGAGTCAGCTCAGTACCATTCGCAGAAGTGATTGCACTGTCACAGTGTTGCCACATGTTTGTGACGATGTTGCCAATTCTCAGCTGTGCTAGGAACGGATCTGTAGCGTTATAGGAGGCGAATCCTGTGCTTGTGCCATTGGAGGATACGGAGAGGAGGCGTGGGGTTTGGTTAATATGCAGCGTTTTCTCCTACCAGCTGTGTCAAACATTCAGGTGTGTAATCTTCCATCATGATTACAGTTTCCCACAAAATATATACGAATAAAACACTTACCTTGTTACTTTGTTACAAAAGATTATTTCAGTACAAGAAAAAGTCTTTATTATCTTACTTTTCGTGACAGGTTGGCAAAGTTGATTTCCAAACACTTTGCACCTCGAAATTGATTGCATCTATGTGCAGTCTTATGATCACACAAGTAGAATTTCATGAATTGCAGGAGAATGTAGAAAAATGTTGGTGTGAATGGATGCTGTAAGAAACACAGTTACCTAATTATTCTGTAACACGTAATAATCAATTCATTTGATAATATGATAGAGTAATAACTTTCGAAATGTTTCCCTCTTGTTTAGTCTTCCTATGATGAACTGGATTCACACCCATGAGACTGGTTTTTTCTTTGTATCCTTCCATCTACTATCTTTGTGTGTTATTGTTCGGTGTTCAAAAAGCAAAATATTATGCCTGCTCCCACGAGGTATTAAAATGAGGTCGCAAAAAGGCTAACGAATTATAATCAAAATATAGTGAGACGCCAATTTGTCGGTCGTCATAGTGTTAAGTGGACAGAAATAGTTGGGAGCTATTGTTGTCTTTTCTGATTGAGATTTTCATATTACCCTGACACAAGACGCCGAGACAAATGTGTATATTCTCCGTGACGAAACATCCCACATTCCATTCATCCTGATCCATTCGTTACGTGCATCGGCGGCAATGAGTGATAGGAAAGCTGTTGTGGGGTAACGAATAACAATAACAATCTTAGTAATTACAAATTAATATTCAAGCATGTTTACTGCATTACAGACGATTAACAAAATAGCCAAGAATGGCTGGGTGTTTAATTTTCGCACTGAGTAGGTGTTCTTACCAGTTTGTTACTGAATTCAGTTCTAGTTGTTTGCAGAGAGAAAACAAAGAACCCCGTAGCCATACATATCGCTAGTACAACGAGATGTGATCTAAAGCAAGGATAGTTGATAGATAATGAGACGAACATGGTGTCACTGAGCTGATATTTGAAATATATTTCTGTTTTCTCCCTCTGTCTCTCTCTCTCTCTTTATTTTTATTTTAATTTTGTAGGAAAGCATCGTGAAGCGCGATAATAAGCAAGTAGTCATATAACCTGTTTACAGTTATTTTCATCGGGATACATAATGCAAAAATACAACTTTTAAGTGAGTTATTGCGTAATTCTAGTTATTGACAGTCTATTCGTGAGCTTGCTCGCATTCAGTGGGGTGAAACCTATCATAGAAGGAAGCAAAACACAATTATTTCTTGCACCATGCGCAACACAAAAACGAAATTTCCCTGCACTGACGTGTTGTCCGATATATTGCACGGAAAACGTATCTCATTCATGTTGCTAAATACAGCTCTATCAGATATCAATTTGGAAGCGTACCAAGTGTATAAAAGTATATCTTGAAATACGCAGAAAGGCCCATAGAAGTATTCGACTGAAACATAGCCATGACCAAAATTGTAACTGGGGTCGACAGCATCGTCGTCTACCACCTTGACAACTCGAACGGTGACAGTGCTCGGCCGGTTACTTACGTTTACTGGCATCAAAGCTACAGCATGAAAACACAAAAATGTTAATAATCCGAAGATCATTAGTTTTGGAACCCGTAGAAAGTAAAGCAGTCATCAGTCGCAAGATTGGTTTGAATACCACAGTGCTTTAATAGGCACGGACTTGTTGGAGGTGGTGTGCTGTTGCTTTCATCCGACCTTTGAGTTGACTTACCTAGCCAGTTAATGGGGGAACTTACAGTCTTACGTGGATATCGGACCACAGTGCAGCTCGGCATTTTTCACATCAACAAACACTGCCCCAGTGGAAATATGTGTAAAACAGCACAAAAAAATCGTGGGACTGGTGAGGAATCGAACCTGAGACCTTCGTATCCATACCCTTGCTCTTTATCACCAAGCCACTTTGCAGCCAACACTGTAGTTTCTGCTTGGCATTAAAATTAAGGATCTCTCGTTTGTGCCTGCGTTGGCACTTTCGTGTCCATAAGGAGACCTTACCTTTGGGATTACCCTCGTATACGTGTGTGTAAACGCCTTCCAATGCCCACTCATGGAAGACAAGGATACCTAGTCTAGCTTCAATATTACAAATACGCCTCTGTGGATCAACGCAGACTTAGGTTGATAATCATTTGGAATATTTATCAGTACTGTACCCATTGGTGTGAAACTCGTTTACTACTAATGATTCCCACAGCTACAACAACACTACTTTAATACCTCTTACACAAAATACTTACGCAGTGCTATCAGACGAAAAAATCAACCTGACACAAACTGTGGGAAGTTTGTTTTGCAACCTTCGTACCTGGATAAAGAGCTTTTCCTATTTGAGATATCTGTGAACGTTGCTGCATAAGACGATTTAAGAAGAAACTAAATTCCTTCAGCCACGCCAGTGTTTAAAGAAATCGTGTTAACGACACTAAATCGTGGTTTGTAAATCGTTTACCAGCCGTACACTGCCGCATTTCGCTGGTTCGAAGGCGAAAAAAAACTGACACATTTCACATAAGGAAAAGGGGGACGAAATGTCTCCCACTCGAAGGTCATGTTGTTTTACTTAAATGATTACAAAATCGGGTAAAACGAACAATGAGGTTGTCAGTATAAGCACATTACTGTTGTCAATATGATGTTGCACCGCCCAGGGCCTGTAATGATAAAGGGCCCGTTTAGGTCAGGTATATTGTACTCAGAAGTGGAAGAGAGAGAGCACCACTAAAATCTACAATACGTATGCATTGCAGACACACAGAAATTACTGTTACAGAGTACTTATGGAGTCCAATGAGTGAATTGCATATTTTCCGGTCGGGAAGAGCACTGGCAAACAGTCTTCGCTACATTAAGTTACTTAAACTGGCGTCACTTTGAGCTAGAATTTATGGCCAGCGACTAAGTGTAAGGTCAGTGAGTCGGATGCGGGTTTTGCAACTGTGAAATACTTTCCTTACATTATGGAAGCGAATATTAAATTTGAACTAATATTGCGAAACTTTTGGACTTGGATAGCTTAGAATGAAAATCTTTCTGTTTATTGCAAAGGAAACAGAATGTTTTAGAAAATCAATTGTGTCATACACAACTTGGAACAGGTCACGTCGACCAAATCATATGGAAGAAACTACAGCGACATATATTGAAAGGCAGTAAGATCCCTTTGCTTTTGGTTTGGCAGTATTCGTCAGCCATTTCTAGGCGCAAGTAAATGAAGAAAGGCAGCGCGTTTTCGTTATCAAGTAACGTCTTCATCAATTACTTTACTTTTAATGTGATCTACGAGTAATTGCTGATGTTTGATATTAACTTGAAAAGGATTCCGTAGACAGGGAAAAAACTTGTTCTTGGGCAACTACTTCTATAATACCTAAGAGGACTTAAATGATCTTCAAGCAGATGTGTTCCAGCAGCGGTATGAAGAAAATGATAGTTCCATAAAATCCACTGTGAAGTGTGAAGTCACCGGATAATTTGATTATCACCGTCATTATTACTAAGAAATTTTCTGAATTAGTGAAAATTTCAAAATGGCTTCAAATCGAGGCTATGACGCCTAGAAGAGTCTGTACATCCTGCTGACATGAGAATAGCATAATCACCACGTCAAAAGCTTGCTTCTACTTAACCATTTAATAGACTCGCATTTTTTTTTCCACCGTGACTAGTTTAGTAAGCTAAGCACATCATCCGTTACAGCGCACTCCTGGGGCTGGGAAATGTGGCCACAATGGTCTGGTGGAACGAACTATCACAAGTGCAATGCGTGGGGTCAGGCATTCACTTTTAAGAGGCACAAACTTTACCTCTGGTAACCTCAAGAGAAAGCTGTTATAATCCAGAATCCGCATTAAACATCACGTTCCTTCATTCCAAACGGGGCAGAGCCGGTTTACGTAGGAAAATGACATAGGTGGAGGTCAGGGTAAACAGAAATACTGTCACCAGTAAACTTAGTTCATCAAATAAAATTTTCTAATGTAAGTGATAGCCGTCTAAAGGAACAGGGCTCTTATTTTATTTGTACTTGATGGAACTAGAGACGTAGAGAAATTTGGTGCTGGACTGTGATTCGAATTCGTATCTCCTCTTTCGAGGATCTGAATCTCTCGGAACAGTGCAGTCTTGGGAAAAGGAATGAAATGATTCAACTATAGTTTTCTCCAGGTCTCCTCCAAAGGTAAATATGTGGGTCCGAATCCTGATCCAGTACAAAAATATTCGTAATTTCATTTCAAGCCCTATCACGTGCACACCGGCCAACTAGTGAAAATCAACGTACATTTTTAATGTGTGCGTGTTTGTCCGGAAATTGTTGGCAACATGAACAGACATCCTACTGTTGGTGAGTAAGCAATTGATACTTAAGCAATATTTGTGGACAATAAAGAAGAACGATAGGAGTGCGGTTCGATTGTCACTCAGGCACAAATAATTGTATCCTCATTTTAGATTCAACTACCTTGCAGCTGGCAAGAGAAACCGGTACGTAACATTTTACTTAGTTAACAATCCGATTACGTCTGGAGTTCGTATCTCCGTCGCAGAACTTCACATCATGCGCTTCATCTTTAAATTCATAAACGCTTTATTACTTCTGAATTGAGTTATATCAGACATCTTTCGTGGTTAGTTAACAGGGATGAAAGGGTCTTGATAGGAGACCCGGTTTATTACAAAAACTGTCGTCTTTTATTTTCAAGTTTAGATTTGGTTAGTAATATAGGCGAATATTTCGGTACTTCATGACTCTTCATGGATAGTCAGCTATATGATATCATTAGATTAGATTAGATTAATACTTGTTCCATAGATACTGAATACAACATTTCGTAATGATGTGGAACGAGTCATTTTAATGAAAGATTTCTTTACATACCAGTATTCAATTTCTTTACAACAATTTCTCTCTCTCTCTCTCTCTCTCTCTCTCTCTCTCTCTCTCTCTCTCTCTCTCTCACACACACACACACACTCACACACTCACACACTCACACACTCACACACACACACACACACACACACACACACACACACACATTTTATTTGTTTGTTGTGCTCGACTATCGGCAAGTTTTGAGTACAGTTACGAAAGAAATATAAACACAACTATGAGAGTTACTGATTTATGATGCTTAGTAGCAGTCAGTTCTGGGTAGTATTAGCAACTAAGCTCCAGTCCCTAAACCTAGTTACAGAACTGCAAATCAGACGCATTACGTATTCCAAGCCGTAGCAACCGCGTCTTTGAAGAGCCAGCTATGGTCACATCCCAGCCCGCTGTAGGATCACATCGGTTCCTCTTCTTCCTGCTGGTAATGTAACTGAGATTTGGCAACAACGCAAGGTATCTTTGGCAACCCTGTGATCGACGAGTTACTTCCTGGTGTGAACGCAATTAAGCCTCAGAGTTAACTTGCTTACTCGTGTCATTTACATTAAATAACCTGAGCTGTTACAGCTTGAGGTTTAACAGAAGATTGTAAATTTACAGTTTCCAGCCCAGCAAACACATTGAACGTGGCATTCGCAACTAAAATCGTCTTGTAAATAGCGGTTTACGAGTTCTGGCCTCCATTGGCCTCGTAAGAGGAAGCCGCAAACCATATCTATCTGCTAGCTCTGTGTTGACGGGCTGACCTGCAGAAACGTGGTACCAGCCTCGCTGAATGTGACATTTTAATCCCTTCTGTGTAAGAGCTGCAAGCAGTCAGATCAAACATCGATAAGAAAATCGCAAGAAAATATTTTCAGCTCATGGTGCAATGGTGAAAAACTTAACAATGCTGCACAACAGGTAACGGCTCTTTCCGCTGCTGACAAGCAAATTTTGGGCTTTTAGGAACACACAACTTTATTTATGAAATGCCACATTTGCATACCTGTTGAGTATGACACAGATTTCGATTGTATCTGTGTTTAAATGGTATTCTAAGTGGGTAGTATTTTACTAATTCGTGCAGATAAAGGCACGCTTGTGTACAGATACTCAGATTTGTTAAAACAGACTTACTTTCGTCGTAAGGTTATCGTGGGTAGTTTTATTTCATTTCTTACAATACAGTGCACAGTTTTCGTAAGGTTTCTTCTAGTGTTGTTAAAACATAGATAACATCAGAGAATTCGTATATGTGTTGTTGTGGTCTTCAGTCCTGAGACTGGTTTGATGCAGCTCTCCATGCTACTCTATCCTGTGCAAGCTTCTTCATCTCCCAGTACCTACTGCAACCTACATCCGTCTGAATCTGCTTAGTGTATTCATCTCATGGTCTCCCCCTACGATTTTTACCCTCCACGATGCCCTCCAATACGTAATTGGTGATCCCTTGATGCCTCAGAACATGTCCCACCAGCCGATCCCTTCTTCTGGTCAAGCTGTGCCACAAACTTCTCTTCTCCCCAATCCTATTCAATACTTCCTCATTAGTTACGTGATCTACCCATCTAATCTTCAGCATTCTTCTGTAGCACCACATTTCGAAACCTTCTATTCTCTTCTTGTCCAAACTATTTACCGTCCATGTTTCGCTCCCATACATGGCTACACTCCATACAAATACTTTCAGAAATGACTTCCTGACACTTAAATCTATACTCGATGTTAACAAATTTCTCTTCTTCAGAAACGCTTTCCTTGCCATTGCCAGTCTACATTTTATATCCTCTCTACTTCGACCATCATCAGTTACTTTGCTCCCCAAATAGCAAAAGTCATCTACTACTTTAAGTGTCTCATTTCCTAATCTAATACCCTCAACATCACCCGACTTAATTCGACTACATTCCATTATCCTCGTTTTGCTTTTGTTGATGTTCATCTGATATCCTCCTTTCAAGACACTGTCCATTCCGTTCAACTGCTCTTCCTAGTCCTTTGCTGTCTCTGACAGAATTACAATGTCATCGGCGAACCTCAAAGTTTTTGTTTCTTCTCCATGGATTTTAATACCTACTCCAAATTTTTCTTTTGTTTCCTTTACTGCTTGCTCAATATACAGATTGAATAACATCGGGGAGAGGCTACAACCCTGTCTTACTCCCTTCCCAACCACTGCTTCCCTTTCATGTCATGTCCCTCGACTCTTATAACTGGCATCTGGTTTCTGTACAAATTGTAAATAGCCTTTCGCTCCCTGTATTTTACCCCTGCCACCTTTAGAATTTGAAAGAGAATATTCCAGTCAACATTGTCAAAAGCTTTCTCTAAGTCTACAAATGCTAGAAACGTAGGTTTGACTTTCCTTAATCTTTCTTCTAAGATAAGTCGTAAGGTCAGGATTGCCTCACGTGTTCCAGTATTTCTACGGAATCCAAACTGATCTTCCCCGAGGTCGGCTTCTACTAGTTTTTCCATTCGTCTGTAAGGAATTCGTGTTAGTATTTTGCAGCTGTGGCTTATTAAACTGATTGTTCGGTAATTTTCACATCTGTCAACACCTGCTTTCTTTGGGATTGGAATGATTATATTCTTCTTGAAGTCTGAGGGTATTTCGCCTGTTTCATACATCTTGCTCACCAGATGGTAGAGTTTTGTCAGGACTGGCTCTCCCAAGGCCGTCAGTAGTTCCAATGGAATGTTGTCTACTCCGGGGGCCTTGTTTCGACTCAGGTCTTTCATTGCTCTGTCAAACTCTTCACGCAGTATCGTATCTCCCATTTCATCTTCATCTACATCCTCTTCCATTTCCATAATATTGTCCTCAAGTACATCGCCCTTGTATAGACCCTCTATATACTCCTTCCACCTTTCTGCCTTCCCTTCTTTGCTTAGAACTGGGTTTCCATCTGAGCTCTTGATATTCATACAAGTGGTTCTCTTATCTCCAAAGGTCTCTTTAATTTTCCTGTAGGCAGTATCTATCTTACCCCTATTGAGATAAGCCTCTAAATCCTTACATTTGTCCTCTAGCCATCCCTGCTTAGCCATTTTGCACTTCCTGTCGATCTTATTTTTGAGACGTTTATATTCCTTTTTGCCTGCTTCATTTACTGCATTTTTATATTTTCTCCTTTCATCAATTAAATTCAATATTTCTTCTGTTACCCAAGGATTTCTACTAGCCCTCGTCTTTTTACCTACTTGATCCTCTGCTGCCTTCACTACTTCATCCCTCAAAGCTACCCATTCTTCTTCTACTGTATTTCTTTCTCCCATTCCTGTCAATTGTTCCCTTATGCTCTTCCTGAAACTCTGTACGACCTCTGGTTCTTTCAGTTTATCCAGGTCCCATATCCTTAAATTCCCACCTTTTTGCAGTTTCTTCAGTTTTAATCTACAGGTCATAACCAATAGATTGTGGGCAGAGTCCACATCAGCCCCTCGAAATGTCTTACAATTTAAAACCTGGTTCCTAAATCTCTGTCTTACCATTATATAATCTATCTGAAACCTGTCGGTATCTCCAGGGTTCTTCCATGTATACAACCTTCTATCATGATTCTTAAACCAAGTGTTAGCTATGATTAAGTTGTGCTCTGTGCAAAATTCTACCAGGCGGCTTCCTCTTTCATTTCTTACCCCCAATCCATATTCACCTACTACGTTTCCTTCTCTCCCTTTTCCTACACTTGAATTCCAGTCACCCATGACTATTAAATTTTCGTCTCCCTTAACTATCTGAATAATTTCTTTTATTTCATCAAACATTTCTTCAATTTCTTCGTCATCTGCAGAGCTAGTTGGCATATAAACTTGTACTACTGTAGTAGGTGTGGGCTTCGTATCTATCTTGGCCACAATAATGCGTTCACTATGCTGTTTGTAGTAGCTTACCCGCATTCCTATTTTCCTATTCATTATTAAACCTACTCCTGCATTACCCCTATTTGACTTTGTGTTTATAACCCTGTAGTCACCTGACCAGAGGTCTTGTTCCTCCTGCCACCGAACTTGACTAATTCCCACTATATCTAACTTTAACCTATCCATTTCCCTTTTTAAATTTTCTAACCTGCCTGCCCGATTAAGTGGTCTGACATTCCACGCTCCGACCCGTAGAACGCCAGTTTACCTTCTCCTGATAACGACGTCCTCTTGAGTAGTCCCCGCCCGGAGATCCGAATGGGGGACTATTGTACCTCCGGAATATTTTACCCAAGAGGACGCCATCATCATTTAATCATACAGTAAAGCTGCATGCCCTCGGGAAAAATTACGGCCGTAGTTTCCCCTTGCTTTCAGCCGTTCGCAGTACCAGCACAGCAAGACCGTTTTGGTTATTGTTACAAGGCCAGATCAGTCAATCATCCAGACTGTTGCCCTTGCAACTACTGAAAA
Source organism: Schistocerca cancellata (assembly GCF_023864275.1). NCBI lineage: Eukaryota > Metazoa > Arthropoda > Insecta > Orthoptera > Acrididae > Schistocerca > Schistocerca cancellata. The sequence continues at coordinate 47,541,144 of NC_064626.1, read as the reverse complement.
GGCTGCTGCCCCTCTTCAGGAACCACACGTTTGTCTGGCCTCTCAACAGATACCCCTCCGTTGTGGTTGTACCTACGGTACGGCCATCTGTATCGCTGAGGCACGCAAGCCTCCCCACCAACGGGAAGGTCCGTGGTTCATGGGGGGAAGAATTCGTATATATCATTGATGATTAATTTCTCTGTCGCGTTTAGTATTAACAGTCTGACAATGCACATCCAGTTTATTGATGACATGAATGTAGAAAAATTGTTCTGAGTTAAAGCTGTCAAACAAGGTTTGAAGAAGAATTAAATGCCACTACCAGACGACAGCTAATGTAGAAAATACTTTTCTGACTATTTTGTCACGATGCTTCGAGCGCATCTGTCGCCGGACCGCCTATTAAACCTGAAAAGTACAAAATGACGCAGAAATTAGTCGCTTGGTTGTTTCGGGGAAGGAGAACAGACAGCGAGGTCATCGGTCTCATCGGATTAGGGAAGGACGGGGAAGGAAGTCGGCCGTGCCCTTTGAAAGGAACCATCCCGGCATTTTCCTGGAGCGATTTAGGGAAATCACGGAAAACCTAAATCAGGATGGCCGGACGCGGGATTGAACCGTCGTCCTCCCGAATGCGAGTCCAGTGTCTAACAAATTAGTCGCATGTGGAAAAAAAAGGCTATTTTGGGTTGAGAAGTGAAGAGAATGACGTTCAAAGTCCAATTAAATTGTTAACTTCAAAAGACAGCAGAATTGCGTTTAAACAAATGTAGTAGCGAATGTAATAGAACACGCGACATCTTATCAACAGTCCGCGACGCTTACCGTTACGCTACTAGCTGTGACGTAGCTACAGCACCTCTGGAAGTGAACAACAGTTCCTCCAGAACTTCGACATTCCACAGTGCATCAAAACTAGACATGGTTGTCTCACTGGGAATTCCGCGATCGTTCATTAAATAAAATATGGCGTTTCAGTCTTCGATCGCTATTCTTTATTTTCAATTACCGGTTTCGGGCTAGCTGCCCATCTTCAGATCATGTGTTGTAGTTACAGAGTAACTTGTCCGGACAAGTTACTCTGTAACTACAACACATGATCTGAAGATGGGCAGCTAGCCCGAAACCGGTAATTGAAAATAACGAATAGCGATCGAAGACTGAAACGCCATATTTTATTTCATTCCACAGTGCTGTGAGATAATGCATATGGCCGGATATGGACTTCTGAGAGACAGACAGTTACAGCATTTCTTTTGCACTGCACGATGGTTTCAACAAATAGATAGCGCAATAGAGTAGGATGCAGAAATTTAAATAGGAAGTGTTCCTTTCCATTTGAGCTACATTGTTAGCGTAAATGCCACCTACACAGAACTGCCATTTTATTTCGGTGATGACAAAATAGAGTCGAATGTATGCACTGGGTAGCCAAGGCAGCTAGTTCATGGCGATTCGGTCAACCAAGTAAATGAATGTACTGAACATCCTGCAAACCACTTCAGGGGGCCTGTGTGTCAGAAATCTCATCTTCTGTGCCGCAACGGTGTTATGATAGAGAAATGAGTCGTAGAGAAAAGTGAAGAAGGTATAATGGCATTGTGGTCTGAAAATCACATTAAACATTATATTCTTCTCTACCAAGAAGACGTTAGGTGGATCCACAATGAAGTACGGAGTGGCGACATGTAGAAACTCTATCACCAGTAACCTTTCTTATACTAGTTATTTATTTCTAGTGACGAAGCAAATCCTGTGTATGGTCACAGGACACTTATTCCATCTTTTATTTGAGCTTCTGTATGTCGATAAAATTGGTTCTGAACTGGGAATGCAACTCAGACCGCCCTTAACGCGGAATTTGATCCCTTCGTGACAGTACAGCTCGACTACAACTTGTTGAGGAATCTGCAGTTTTGAACAAACAATATCTCCACATATTGCGCATGAATGGGTTGGAATCCTGGCCCAGCACTAAACTTTTCACTATGTATTATCAAGCCCTAGCATGAGAACACCTATCTGCTGGTGGAAAATAATTTTTATTTTTAATGCATTTTCATTCGTTGTCAACACTAACGATATCTGACGTTTTTGACTCCCAGTGAGACACAGAACTACTTGTGAGAATACTAAGTTCAAGGGCGTTATTCCGAGCTGCTGGTGGAGAAAAATTCGGTAAGTGTTGTCTCTTTGTGTGAAGTCAACAACGATATGTTTGGGGTTCGATTCCTAGTCAGCACTCAACACTTCGTCATATTATTTCTAGTTCCAACATGCTGACATGTCGCTGCTGGTGTGACAAACCCATACTTAGTTCCTTTTCTCTAGAATATAATTGCGATATGTGCCGGGTTGGAGTCCTGGGAAGGAAAAATTAATGTTTCGTCGTCATTTCAGTTAATACATCTAGCTACTGCTGAGAAAATCCGATATGTCAAAGTTGATTGTGCTTCGATAACAATCCGATTAGATTCTGGGTTCGAATCCTTGTACAACACAATGCTTTACCTCACTACATTTCAAGTAAGTTACTTGTGAAAAAGCAGTATTTAACATCTCTCGTAGTTTGTTAACAGGGACAATAGATGCTTGGTAGGAATTCGCGACCGTTAGAAACGTTGCGTTATGTAATTTAAAGTTGATATTTGTTAACTGATACTGTCTAAAATAAAGGTATATCACTCGCTTTATATCTAGTCAGGAATGACTGTTAATTTCCGTTAGTCACAAAGCCTTGTTCTGCATACGGATTCAAATCCAGGTCATGCAAACTGAGTCGGTTCGTCGTGTCATTTGAAGTTCATACACGTTCTTAACTAGCTGCTCGTGAATAACGTTATTTAACACAAAATGTCATTAAAAATTTACAAGTATGGTATGTTACTTTGAAGAGGAATTCATGAACGCGACGAACTTACTACGTGCATTACCTATCTGACGTAATAATGAGATTGCTAACGTTTCAGGTATGTCAGTTATTGCAATAAATGCGGGCTTACAAGCCTTAAGGACAGTCTTATCTGTGATGAGCTGTTCCCCGATATTTTTAATATCGTGGTATTACTTTACATCCTGAGTTATTGCGATACAGAGCAGTCTTTTCTAGTGGTGATTTGTTGTAACCATTTTCAATAGTCAAACGACTGTACCAAGGAGCGATTAGAGGACCTGCTAGACAGCTGCGTTATGTAGGTCGCATGGGAATCAGGTGAAATGCAATCCAGGTCGTTCGGATACTTTTGAGCATGACTGTACTTCGTTAACAATCCGATTAAGTGCTGTGTTCGCATCCCTGTCACAAGCCTTAAATGATGGCATTTCAGTTTTAAACATGAGCATTTCTTGTTCCTTGTGAATGACACCATATTAAACGTCGTTGGGGGGTAGTTCCCAGGACGCTAACTAAATGACGAAAATGTTTGTACTGAACTGGGAATCCTGTCATAACATTGTCAGGATCTGAATTGATAACTGATACTAGTGCAAACGTCTATACTTCACGTCTCTTGATGCCTAGTGATCCGGTCTCAATAAGGCCCAAACAAAGCTTAGCTTAGCAATGGCTATAGGTGCTGGGTTTGAATCCAGGTCCAGAACGACGACGTTGGTCAAGTCATTGAAAGTACAAATTTGTGTATACGTAGCTGTTGATGTGTTACGAGAACAATGATATTACTGGTGATTCGCTGTTAATGTTGAGATTTCCTTAGAGTGCTTGTTACCGTTAATCGAGTTTTTCTACTGGTTCGTCCAATATCCAGTCTCCAGAGCCACTCGCCTTTGAGCGACTTTCAGCACGTGGATGGAAAACCTTTTAGAGAGCGAAAAACTTTTTTCCAATTGCTGTACAGCTTTGTAACTCCATATATTGTCTCAGGTATTTAATTTTGACTAAGGATTACTGTACAATATATGTAAAATAATCCGTTTTCTCAGAACTTTTGGAATGTCATTTGTTGTAATGAATGTTAGTTTCTGAGTGTTATTAGAAAACACGTTCTTAGCGATGAGCCACCCCATATGTTTTGTATGACAATATTAGTTGACGCTGAGACTGACTGCCATAAAAGACCATTGGTCTCTAGTAGGCTCTTGCGGTACCCATTGTGTGTAGTCAAACGACTGTACCCCAAGGGGTTTTGTTGTTTAGAGGACCTGCAACACAGCTACGTTATGTTGGTTGTATTCGGCAGTGCCTTTTTTGCTGCCAAGTGTACATGGATTTCAGAGCCAGTATGGGCAGGTATTCCGGACGGTCATGTGATTCCGTACACTCAAACTAAAGGTCCTGCATACTTGATCTTGCTACAAAACGTATTGGACCCGTTCTTTGAAGCGTTGTCACTGAATGTCACTCCCGAAATGTGGTTTCAGCATGATGACGCACCACCTCACATATCACGTGCGTTCCGGAAACAACTCATCAGCAGGCAATGTGATGAAAGATGGAGAGCCCGAGGTTGCTCAACCCCGTGGCCGCCGCGATCAGCGGATATAATTTTTATGAACCACTTCTTGTGGGGTTGTATGGAATGTTTAATTTACAGCACTCCTGTAGAGACAGAGAAATACGTACTGCCACGAGTTCCAGCAGCTCCACTAGGAAGTGATGAGGCACCAGGTGGTATGGAGATTGTTTACCAAAACGTGCTTCATAGGTACAGTGTCTGTAACAACGTTTTTGTTCGCCACATCGAGCCTCTGTTGTAATGCGTCAGTACAGTACTGTACTGTAGGTACAGTATGCTGGGTTCCTTTCTGCTTTGGAATAATGTAAACAGGTAACGTTTAAGTGTTAGTACAGGCATATGTGCTGAACTGATACATGAATGTTTCGTTATGTTCCCTTTCGATTTGTTACCTAGTAATTAGATTTCGTCACGCCTAATTCAGGTCCCCAAGCAGACGTTTAGGTGTTAAACATCTTAATCGAAACTATCGTAGTACGGAAAACAGTACATTTCGTATTCAAAACATTATGTACAGTCTTCGAAGTCTTCTACGGGAACTTCCGCATACCGTATATACATATACATCTACATCTACGTGATTATTCTGCTATTCACAACAAAGTGCCTGGCAGAGGGTTCAATGAACCACCTTCAAGCTCTCTCTCTACCGTTCCACTCTCGAACGGCACGCGGGAAAAGCGAGCACTGAAAATTGTCTTTGTGAGCCCTGATTTTTCTTATTTTATCGCGATGATCATTTTGCCCTATGTAGGTTGGTGGCAGCAAAATGTTTTCGCAATCGGAGGAGAAAACTGGTGATTGAAATTTCATGAGAAGATCCCATCCCAACGAAAAACGCCTTTGTTTTAATGACTGCAAGACATGGCACGTGAAATGGAGTGGCACACTATCTCCCCTGTTTCGCGATAATACAAAACGAGCTGCCCTTCTTTGTACTTTTTCGATGCCATCCGTCAGTCCCACCTGATGCGAATCCCACACCGTACAGCAATACTCCAGAATAGGGCGGACAAACCTGGTGTAAGCAGTCTCTTTAGTAAAAAAATGGCTCTGAGCACTATGGGACTCAACATCTATGGTCATCAGTCCCCTAGAACTTAGAACTACTTAAACCTAACTAACCTAAGGACAGCACACAACACCCAGCCATCACGAGGCAGAGAAAATCCCTGACCCCGCCGGGAATCGAACCCGGGAACCCGGGCGTGGGAAGCGAGAACGCTACCGCACGACCACGAGATGCGGGCAGTCTCTTTAGTAGACCTGTTGCACCTTCTAAGTGTTCTGCAAATGAATCGCAGTCTTCAGGTTGCTCTACCCACAAAATTACCTATGTGGTCGTTCCAATTTAGGTTATTTGTATTTGTAATCCCTAAGTATTTAACTGAATTTACTGCCTTCACATTTGTGTGACTTATGACGTAATCGAAATTTAGCTGATTTCTGTTAATACTCATGTGAATAACTTCACACTTTTCTTTATACATGTTTAATTGCCGCATGGTCTTGTAAAGTTATCAAACAGTCCAAGACTGCTACTCAGACTGTCTCCTATGTCGTTAATATAGATCAGGAACAATAGGGGGTCTATACCGCTTCGTTGGGGAACGCCGGATATTACTTCTGTTTTACTCGATGACTTTCCGTCTATTACTACGAACTGTGACTTTTGTGACAGGAAATCACGAATAGAGTCGCACAACTGAGGCGATACTTCGTAGGCGCGCAGTTTGGTTAGAGACGCTTGTGAGTAACGGTGTCGAAAGCCTTCTGGAAATCTAAAAGTATGGAATCAATTTGGGATCCCCTGTCGATAGCAATTATTACTTCATGAGTATAAAGAGCTAGTTGTGTTTCACAAGAATATTTTCTGAAATCCGTGTTGACTATGTGTCAATAAATATTTTTTGTAGAGGTACTTCATAACGTTGGAATACAATATATGTTCAAAAAAACCTACTGCAAACCGACGTTAGTGATACAGGCCTGCAATTCAGCGGATAACTCGTACTTCCCTTTTTGGGTATTGGTGTGATCTGAGATATTTTCCAATCTTTAGGTATGAATCTTTCTTTGAGCGAGTGATTCTATATAATTGCTAAATATGGAGCTATTTTATCAGCATACTCTGAGAGGAACCTGACTGGTATACAATCTGGACCGGACGCCTTGGCTTCACTAAGCGATTTAAGATGCTTTCTTACAGCGAGGATATATACTTCTATGTTTCTCATCTTGCCAGTAGTTCTTGATTGGAATTCAAGAAATATATTTAGTCTTCCTTGGTGAAGGAGTTTCGGAAAATCGTGTTTAATAACTCTGCTTTAGTGGCACTGTCATCAGTGACTTCACCGTTGTTGTCGCGCAGTGAGGGTACTGACAGCGTCTTGCCTCTGGAGTGCTTTATGTATGACCAGAATATCTGAGTCTACTGAAGAGTATTCTATTATAACATTTACGTATTCAGCGAGGAAAAAATTAATGAGTTGCGACATAAAAAGATAATTATATGCCTCTGTACGTACCTCTCTCTTTCATTATTCTCATGGTAGGGTATAGTATATGAAGTTATGAGCAGAGTTGTACGGGCACTAGGATGACTTCTCGAGATCTGTGTCTTTATTCAATCTCTCTCATTCCCGGAGAATTCCCGTTACACTTTCGCATGAGATACACCACTGGATACTATCTTAGTATTTGCGTCCCTAACTTACTTCGATAGCCAATATCGAGCCTGCTTGATAAATGCTCCAAAAGCTTTGACAATATTCTAAAATTCGTGTCTCTTCCGTTACAGATGTACTGCACTTTCAGAGAACCCTTCCAACAAATCGTCTACTCACATTCCCTAATACTGATTTCGCGTGATTGTCGTATTTGCTGTCGCGTTTCAGTATCCCCTTACATACCTACAAGACACGTATATTTTGAGAATATCCTAACTCGAGATCTTCCCTCTTTCTCATGAATTATGCTGGCAGTTTGTATCTAATAACTCTCTTTGCTTCTTTTGAAACATGCACTCTAAGACCAAACGACCCACCAGGAAGGAATTATCTGACTGGAACGCAAGTCGAAGATGTGTATATAGAGAAACACAAATGTTTACATCACGTTTTCAAAAAAAGTGGATGATTGTGAAGATCTTACAACAACTCTGTCAACATTCGCGAACTGTTCGCATAAGGGCTAGACGTGACCTAACGTGTACGTCCTCCTGAGGATATCGAGACATATTCTGTCCAATTTGCGCCTTAGATCGACAGAATTCTGGGATGACTGGGGGGCCCTACCCATAATGCTCCAAATATTTTCACTTCGGAAGGGATCCGACGAAATGTTGACCAAGACAGGGTTTGACAAAGACAAGCTGTAGAAACTCTCGTTGTGTGTGGGTGGATATTATCTTGCTTAAATGTAAGCACAGGATAGTTTGCTGAGACGAGGAATAAAACGGAGTGCAGAGTGTAGTCCATGTACCGCTGTGATGGGTACCGCGGATGACAACCAAAACCGCTATGCTATGTAAAGATTTCACATGGCACAACATCACTCCTGGTGGCTCACGGCCGTGGTTCACCGCCATGTTGAATCTTTTTGAAGGACATCATATTCGCCGTTGACGGCAGAAATTATGTAGTTCACAATTGCAGTTTCGGCTTTCGGGCCAATTTAAAGTGGTACTGCGAGAGCTTAAACCTAATGAAAATGACGCACTGAGTGTAGTCGTTAGTAAAGAATTACACAAACTTGTGATGTATTATTTTCAGCATGTTTGTAATATGCTGCTGTCTACATCACTTACATTTTGCTTCAGCACTCATAAGGCATTAGAGAACTGAAAGTTTTATAAACACACTAGAAACTAGCTTTTTCGCCTATTTCGAACAGACAGCAAAAAAATTCGGTACTATCAACTATATGTGGATGACACTTTACTACTTTTTAAGAATGGGGGATGGCTTCGGGGGAGGAGATCAGACATCTAGGTCATCGGTCTCATCGGAGTTGGAAAGGATGGGGAAGGAAGTCGGCCGTGCCCATTCGAAGGAACCATTCCGGCATTTGTCAGAAACGATTTAGGGAAATCACGGAAAACCTTTATCAGGATGGCCGGACGCGTGACTGAACCGTCGTCCTTCCGAATGCGAGTCCAGTGTGCTAGCCACTGTGCCACCTCGCTCGGTCACTATTTTGGTAATCTGTATCGATATACGTATACTGCACGACTGACTAATTATTTATTCCGCCGTCCGCGGTACTTTGATGGCAAGAATAAATATCAAATGTGCCACAAGCGAATCTATTTTAAGTCTAAGATCCATAGACTAAGGAATATGCCGCTAGTAGATGCCGAAGTGATGAAGAAATTAGATATCGTGTAAGGTGTAGCTATTAACAATGGTTTCAGAGAGAAAATGATCACTAAATTATCTGAGTGGTATGTTAAAAGCGTCAGTGCACATGGAAGTCATGAAATTACTATGGAAGGTGAAAGTAATGCGTGCAAAACGACTAACGTTTTCCAAAAGACAACAGTTAGGGACAGTCTCGGATAAAATCGCAGAGGTATTCAAGAGAACCAACGTAGTGATCCGTTTTCACACAGACAATATATTTGGCAAGAAAGTCAGATACAGGACTGGTGGAACCAACTAGTTTTCAAGGTCAGGGGTATACAGTCTAGAATGTGGCACATGCACAAAATGTTATATCGGACAACCTGGGCGGGCGTTCAGCGAGACGATTAAAGAACGAATTAGGCAGACAGTGAACAGCACCTCTACCTCCAGTGAACATTAAAATGAGAATAAACATATAGTGAGCCACAACGATCAAGCCCTTGCAATAATGGATGCAGTTCCTAAAAGTGTAATCAAAATAATTCACGAAGAAATAGAAATTTACATCTGCATTCAAAATCATCCTGGCGACTAGCTTACTGATCAAACTGATTTAACAAAAAACATAGTGGAAAGTATCTAAAAATCTACTTTATGTGCAAATGACTGAAAGTAACATAGCGTACGGACACTTTATCTTTCCCACCTGATGTAGATTTACTGCTTTAACATTTTGTACAGGAATGGGTATACGCTGATTTTATAATATAATGTTGTTTACGACGTTTTTATTTATTAACGTGCAATAATCACATGATTTACCACTTTTTATTTTCATCTTTTCTTCATTTATTTTTAGAGCCAGCTAAGTGGTGTATCTTTCTAGCTCTTCATAAAAGCTATGAAAGAAGTCTTATAGCAGCTCTCGATGTTTAAAAGGGCACTTGATCGTCTCTCGTCATCATGTGTTATACAGCATTGCAAGTTTTATACATTTTATTTTTGTAATCTTATTGTATACCTTACATTTCATCTGATCCTAAGACTGTGTTTTAGCAGTGCATCATATTACTGCATAATTACTTTTTCACAATTTTATGGAAAGATTTTAAGCACTTTGGAATTTATTATTACATGCTTATTTATATCTAACCTTCCCGTATTAGGGCTCGGTAAGATGATGTGTCCTGTATTTACGACGTAGCGTCTTGGAATGCATTGTCCAAATTTGTTGTGTCTGCACTGTTGGCCGTATCACTGGAGAGCATTAAGCACCCTCTGTGTTTTCTGATCAGCAGCAACGCACACGCCAATAAAATAATATGAAACATTACCGTTGCCATGTTCTGTATTACTACCCAAGCCCGTAAGAGACCTCTACAGCGCCGTGCCATAAATTAATTTTCCCAGACTTTCCCCTTACGCCTTACGACCACCTGGAAAGCTGTACGTTGTCAACAATTGTAGAAAAATGTTGTAGGTGGAAAGTATTGTCTTGTATTAGTTCACAGGTTGTTTTGACTTGTGAATTTGTTTTCCCCCAACGGCCTTAGTGTGCATGATGTGTTGGGAGAAGAGCCAACACCGTGTAGCTAGAGGAGGCCGAAATGCACGCTATATGCTCACGCAGGATGGCGTGAGGTCTGGAACAGTTAAAGGAGTTGTGTCTAGTAAATAAAGTACGTAGTTGCTTGAATACTTAAATTTCATCCATAATTGTAGAACATCGCTCTTGATGATACATAATTTGAATCTCAATATAACGGGTAATGGCGCCTTGCTAGGTCGTAGCAAATGACGTAGCTGAAGGCTATGCTAACTATCGTCTCGGCAAATGAGAGCGTATTTGTCAGTGCAGCTTCGCTAGCAAAGTCGGCTGTACAACTGGGGCGAGTGCTAGTCAGTGTCTCACTAGACCTGCCGTGTGGCGGCGCTCGGTCTGCCACCACTGACAGTGGCGACACGCGGGTCCGTCGTATACTAGCGGACCGCGGCCGATTTAAAAGCTACCACCTAGCAAGTGTGGTGTCTGGCGGTGACACCACAGTGCATGTGGCAGTGAGCTTTAACATTTATCTGTACTGATTTACGTTAATCATAATTTACAGCCCGCGGTATGACGACGATATCCTAAGATCCGTTTCGTTGCCCTTCACGGTAAGCTGTCCTGGGCTTACATTTCAGCACGATAATTCCCGCACGTACACGGCGAGACCTTGCTCTGCATGTCTTCATGGTCGCCAAATCGTACCTTGCCTATCAATGTAGTCGGACCTCTCCGAAGTCGAGAACGCTTGAATCGCTATGAGCAGGGCGTTCGAGCTAGTTCGGGATTTTGACCACCTAACATTCCAGTTATTCAGAATTCGGCGCTGTGTCCTTCTGGAGGACATCCAACAACTCTATCAGTCAATGACACGCCGAATAACTGCTTGTAAAAGGACGAGAGATGGACGAACGTGTTATTGAATGGCTTAGTTTGTGAAGTCTTTCCCTTGAATAGATCATCCAGATTTTCTGAAACTGTAATCACTTGTTTGTCTGTTCATGTGCTTAACATCTACCTACTGTTGTACCATTCGGACGAGCCCCTTGTGGTGCGTCGTTTTCTCTTAGACGTCTATTCTTTCAGATTCTGGTTTCATACTTCTGCACCTGGTACCCTCTAATTATTGCAACCAAACTAATACACAATATTTAATTCAAAATAATCTCCATTGCTATTTATACATTTCTTCCACATCTCCAGCAGGCTATGAATGCCACGCCAAAACAACAGCTCTTCTTTTAAAGCTAACCAGTCAGAGAGCCATTTTCGTACATTTTCATACGAATCGATGGATTGTTCAGCGAGAGCGTGTACCAGTGATGGAAATAGATGGTAACCGGACTGAGCCAAGTCTGGAGAATAAGGCGCATGCCCTAGCATTTCCCAACTGAGCTCCTCGATCGTTTCCGGAGCACAGCGTCCCGGGTTCCATCCCAGCGGGGTGAGGAATTTTTCACTTTCCACGAGATGACTGGGTGTTTGTGTTGTCCTCATCTTTTCATCATCATTCCTGAAAGTGGTGACATCGGACTCAGCACAGGTTGGGAATTAGTACGGGCGCTGATGACCGCGCAATTGAGAGCCCCACAAAATGATCGATGATAATAATAATAATAATAATGATAATAATCCCTGTGGAGGCCTGGGAAAAGAATAGGCCTCCGGTATGTTCTGCCAGTCGTAAAAGGCGACGAAAAGAACAAACCACTAATAGTGCTAACCCCCCTTTTAGTGTGATTACTTGGTTGAGGACAGATCTAAAGAAGCCTCGGAGAAGCGCCGTCATGGTCGGGAACGACGCTTGAACCCTATGCCCGCCCACAATGGTAACGACACTGCTAGCCAACTGGAAAATGTTTTAAATCCAAATAGAGGTGTTTCGCAGGATATGCGTCCTGCAACCACCCTAGAAGGAAAACAATGACAGAGAATGAGATTGTCAGATGAAGTTAATCGACACCTCATGTTCTGTTATTACCAATCAACAAACCTAGGAACCAACACAACTGGATACAGATCACAAGTATACACAACATTTATTACCAGATACCCGGAATAAAAATTTTTAACAGAACAACGCCTAGCTGATCAGATTCGCGTAATAATCAAAAATAACAGGATACCCCAGTCAGAATTAGAAAACATCAAACAACAAGTAAAACAAATACTGGAACAAAATAATGCGCAATCAGAAGAAGAAGAAAATACAGTAATGGACTCAAACATTCCAGAGGAAACAAACAAAGAATAACACGCGTCAATTAAACAACCAGAGGAAAACGAAATCGTAAGACAGCCACCAGAACAAGCACAAACAGAACACGTAGTGGCACACATGTTAGATATAGAAGAAAAATTTCAGCTGACATATATAGAATACAAAGACACAAACACAGACATTAGACCATTCTTGTATAGACCGCCAAATAACCCACAAGTCGAAACAACAATAAAAACTATCAACACAATCATACACAACAAAATAAATGATAATACAACTATGGAAGAGTTACAACTACTGGTTTATATAGGAGCACTCACTACACTAAATATACACACTAGGCAGAGATCAGAATAAACCAACACACAGAAGAAACCCACAAAACCAGCATGGCAACACAGGCTACAGATCAGAATAGAAAAACTGAGAAAAGACATCAGACAGCTAACACAATTTATAACAAATGAAATATCAAACAAAAGACGAAAAAGGTTAGGTAAAATCTCACAACAGGAAGCAATAGAGCAATTATATGAAAAAAAGCAGAAAATACAAGCATTGGCCAAACGACTTAGAAGATACAAAAAAAAGTGAAAATAGAAGGAAACAAAACCAAACATTCAACACAAACCAAAAGAGATTTTACCAAACAATAGATAACACACACACTAAAATAGACAATCCACCAAACATAACAGACATGGAACACTTCTGGAGCAACATATGGTCAAACCCGGTACAACATAACAGGCATGCACAGTGGATACAAGCAGAAACAGACACATACAAGATGATACCACAAATGATATAATAGCAAATTACTGGCTAAAGAAGTTCACCTCAACACATTCACATCTAACTAATTATTTAACAGTTACATTGCAGACCCATACACATTCCCTGATACACTTGCACATGGAATAACCTATCTGAAACCTAAAGATCAAGCAGACACAGCAAACCCAGCTAAATATCGCCCCATAACATGCCTACGAACAATCTACAAAATATTAACTTCAGTCATTACACAGAAATTAATGACACATTCAACACAGAACAAAATTATAAATGAAGAGCAAAAAGGCTGCTGCAAAGGAGCACGAGGGTGTAAAGAGCAACTGATAATAGATGCAGAGGTGACATATCAAGCTAAAACTAAACATAGGTCGCTACACTACGCATACATTGATTACCAAAAAGCTTTTGATAGTGTACCCAAATCATGGTTACTACTGATATTGGAAATATACAAAGTAGATCCTAAATTGATACAGTTTCTAAATATAGTAATGAAAAACTGGAAAACCACACTTAATATCCAAACAAATTCAGATAACATCACATCACAGCCAATACAAATTAAGCGTGGAATATACCAAGGAGACTCATTAAGTCCTTTCTGGTTCTGTCTTGCTCTGAACCCACTATCCAACATGCTAAATAAAGCAAATTATGGATACAATATTACTGGAACATACCCACACAAAATCACACATTTGCTATACATGGATGATCTAAAACTACTGGCAGCAACAAATGGTTCAAATGGCTCTGAGCACTATGGGACTTAACAGCTATGGTCATCAGTCCCCTAGAACTTAGAACTACTTAAACCCAACTAACCTAAGGACAGCACACAACACCCAGCCATCACGAGGCAGAGAAAATCCCTGACCCCACCGGGAATCGAACCCGGGAACCCGGGCGTGGGAAGTGAGAATGCTACCGTACTGGCAGCAACAAATCAACAACTCAACCAATTACTAAAGATAACAGAAGTATTCAGCAATGATATAAATATGGCTTTTGGAACAGACAAATGTAAGAAAAATAGCATTGTCAAGGGAAAACACACTAAACAAGAAGATTACCTATTGGATAACCACAGCGACTGCATAGAAGCGTTGGAAAAAACAGATGCCTATAAATATCTAGGATACAGACAAAAAATAGGAATAGATAATACAAACATTAAAGAACAACTAAAGGAAAAATATTGACAAAGACTAACAAAAATACTGAAAAGAGAATTGACAGCAAGAAACAAGACAAAAGCTATAAATACTTATGCTATACCAGTATTGACCTACTCATTTGGAGTAGTGAAATGGAGTGACACAGACCTAGAAGCACTCAATACACTTACACTATCACAATGCCACAAATATAGAATACATCACATACATTCAGCAACAGAAAGATTCACATTAAGCAGAAAGGAAGGTGGAAGGGGATTTATAGATATAAGAAACCTACATTATGGACAGGTAGAAAATTTAAGAAAATTCTTTCTAGAACGAGCAGAAACTAGCAAAATACACAAAGCAATCACTCATATAAATACATGGGATACAGCATTGCAATTTCATAACCACTTCTACAACCCTTTAGATCACATAACATCAACAGATACGAAGAAAGTAAATTGGAAAAAGAAAACACTACATGGCAAGCACCCGTATCATCTAACACAGCCACACATAGATCAAGACGAATCCAACACATGGCTAAGAAAAGGCAATATATACAGTGTGACGGAAGGATTCATGATTGCAATACAGGATCAAACAATAAACACCAGATATTACAGCAAGCATATTATTAAAGATCCCAATACCACAACAGATAAATGCAGACTTTGCAAACAACAAATAGAAACAGTAGATCACATCACAAGCGGATGTACAATACTAGCAAATACAGACATGACAATGTAGCAAAAATAATACATCAACAACTTGCCATAAAACATAAACTAACAAAACAACACGTTCCCACATACAAGTACACACCACAAAATGTACTGGAGAATGATGAATACAAATTATACTGGAACAGAACGATTATAACAGATAAAACAACACCACATAACAAACCTGACATCATACTCACCAATAAAAAGAAGAAATTAACACAACTAATTGAAATATCCATACCCAACACAACAAATATACAGAAGAAAACAGCAGAAAAAATTGAAAAACACATTCAACTGGCTGAGGAAGTCAAGGACATGTGGCATCAGGATGAAGTTGACATTATACCAATTATACTATCAACTACAGGAGTCATACCTCACAATATCCACCAGTACATCAATGCAATACAGCTACATCCAAACATACATATAGAACTACAAAAATCTGTAATTATTGATACATGTTCAATGACCCGAAAGTTCCTAAATGCAATATAACATATACCGTACAGTTAAAAGGAAGTCACGCTTGAGCAAGGTCCGCGTCACTGTCCATTTTTGACCAGACATAACGTCTGAGAATAGAAAGAAATAATAATAATAATAATAATTATCATCGTTTCCCTGCTCGACTTAATCGTTCATTTGCTGTTGGTAGTGATCAGTGTCAACGGTTTGATCAGGTTTTAGCAGTTCACAACAGTTGATACCCTTCTGATACCACCGACCATTGTCTTCTTTCCAAACCGATATGGTCTTGCAGTGGATTCCGATGGTTTGCCTGGAATCACCCATCATTTACGACGCTTAGGACCCTAAAAATTATCCAAGTTTCATCGCCTGTCGCCATTCGATGGAGAAACGACTTTCTTTTCTATCTGGCGAGCAGCATTTCGCAAGTGGTCTTTCGATTTGCTTGCTGCCTTTCACCGAATTCTTGCGAAACTCATGTTCCCACTTTCTGCACCTTTCCTGTAGCTTTAAACCCAAGAGAAACGGCTTTTGCGCTACATTCAATTTGCAACACCATAACTCTAGTACTCTACTGATTTATTTTGCTTTTGTTTTATTTAATATCACATCGTTAAGCTTCTGTAAATATTGTTTGATTGAACGATGAACACAAAATTGTATACTCCTTTCTTTGTTAAAACTTGGATGTCATGATTTGATCCTATGCAATGTAGTATATCTGTCATTAAAATTCTTTGTCCCATTTGGAGGGAACAAAACTTACTATATATAATTGTAATGTCTGAATGAATAATTTTTTGTAGAAATGTCAATATGTGCAAATGTTCTGTTTTATTTAAAATATTTGGTTGCTGGTATGTAAACTGCTGATCCTCACTTAGGGTTCTTAGGTATTGTGTATGTAAAAGTTGTTGTAGTTCCCCTCGGGAACGGAACTGTGTAGCGCGCGCAAATTGTGGTTGGCCTATGTAGAAAAGGTGGAACTGATAGTCAGTCAGGGACAAGCTACGAGTCGGAGACGAGCTACGAGTCGGGGACAATCTACGAGTCTGTGCACTGCCATGTAAAAGATGCATATTGTGGTGGTTCCGAGAGAGGATTTTCCTGCCGCTTTCCAATGCCTCGGAAGAATGGATAAATAGCTGGAAATATTCTGGGATTGGTATCGATCATCGCCACCAAGAAATGACAGAGTCCAGCAATTCTACCTGCAATTCAACCTAACAACATGCAGTTGCCACCACATTGCGCAATTATTGCATCGGAATACTACAATGATGTACAGTGAGGATCAGCTTAGTGGATGTGTTAGTGTGCTCAAATATAAGGTAATTTATATCTGAATTTATGTACCTACCCTGATTTTTCTCCTCATCATAACACCTCTCAGGTTCCTCTCCATTTGAGCTAAAGTGATATCCGAGTGTCCTTACTAAAAGAACATTAAAGCCCAATATTTTACTTATTAATGCCTCTTCAACATAGTAAAAAGAAAGTTAAAGTTAATGTGGCAAGAGAGTGAGTTAAAGTAAATGTGGTTTGCTGAAAATATTCCTATTAAAACTGCTTATTAAAGTGCTGTTGCCAACTTCAAAATTAAAAGTTCTTAAGACTGAGGCTTATAAAGTAAATCATCACATTATTGTCTGTAGTAAATTCTAAAAGGTGAGTCAGTTTCTTGCTATTTTGTCAATATTGTGTTTCGCTGTAGTGTAAGTGGGAAACTGCAATAGTAGAAAATTATATGTTCATGATTGCTAAGTGCTTGTCTCTCTTGTGTATTGGAAGTGCAGATTAATAGTATAACAAGATACACAGTCTGTCTATTTTACTAATGCTAGGTAACAAGTAATGGAAAGATCTCTATTTATGAAAACCATAATCTATTTATTACCAAGACAGTGATAAGTAACCTGTCAGTGAATTTCAACTAACTTTCATTTTAAATACTAAAGTATTTAACTGAGAAAGATTTAACCAATGTCCAATTTATGGTCCTGGAGGGAATGTTAATGGTAATGTTATAAAGACCATTCACTTTGTGTAAGCCCTGAAAGTAATAGTGTGTTTCGGCATCTGTTATAATTTTGCAAATAGTTTGTGTTGCTCTAACTGTTGGTTTCAATCTTACCGTAAACATATGTATGTGTCAGATTTCACTGCACTCGCGTGTGACAAAGTATAGGTTGTGTTTATCCAATATAGTTACTTATACCTACTTTCTTAAACGAGAATTTTAATCATTCTCTTGCCTTGTTAGGCTGGCTACCGTTTTCTTTATCAGTTAAACAGTGCAGATAGGCAAAATTTTGTTTGTTACTGTTCAAATACTTAAGTAATTTTGACTTTCACTTCCGATAAGCCACCTCCGTTAGGTACAACATGGTCAACATAACAAAATTCCTCTCAGAGGGTAACACTGCTCAGTGGCTTTATACCATTATCACTCTAACAAAATAATTCTGTTTTGCAAACTGCCTCCAGTTTCGAGGTTATGGTATAGCAGTAGCAGACGGTAGTGTTATAAATTGTTCCGCGAGTTACTGGATGAAGATGATGCTGAAACTCAACAGTAAGGCCTGAAATTCGTTGATTTTGATGTGAGAAACGACGAGCGTGGGAAACCTTTGAAAATGTTCGAAGACATCATCTTTACATTTTTTGAACCACTCGAAACACTGTGTTTTCCCAACAGCATGTTCGCCGAAAGTTTCAACAAGCATTCGATGCAATTCTGCAGCAGTTTTCTTCAAATGATAGCAGAAAACCAATGCTGTCCGTAAATCGTAGTTCGTAGGCACGAAACTCGACATGTTTACGGGTTTGAAACAGATACCAATGTATGGAACTTTGGTTACTGTGTGTTGACATTCGTCATCAGCCGTCACTGGAAACAGATGGTGATAGCCATCAATATAGGGCCCATGAGACCTCATCTGCAGCGCCGTCTATAGGGAAATTATGGGTTCATACTTCTACACCTGGTACATCACACATCTACTCTTTTCTGTTGATGTACTTTGTATTTTTCGTTCATTGTGACTAGCAGCGACTATCTAAAGTGTCGTACCTGCTATCATCCACCTTGACATAAAAATACGAAAAAGTAATTTGCCAGAATACCTCACTATCCATACAACTTCATTCACAGTCTGCACTAAAGGACTTCAGAAGCCTGACTGAGATTCATTGGAAGCATCCTAAGGAAATGCAATCCTAAAACAATGGAAGTAGGTTACTTACAGTACACTTGTTCGCCCACTGCTTGAATACATCTCAGCAGTGTGGGATCCGTACCAGATAGGGTTGATAGAGAAGATACAGAAGATCCAACGGAGAATAGCGCGTTTTGTTACAGGATCATTTAGTAATCCCGAAAGCGTTACGTGGATGATAGTATGAAACGACCCTTTAGAAAAATTTATACAAGGCTGTGCTTAAACTGACACACAATATTTTTAGCGCAACGCAATCTGACTATCAAAGATCCCTGCAAAAGAATGGCCCTGAGTAACATTAAAGTATACCTTTCAGAAATCACTTACCTCACCAAACATCTCCGTTACTCGAACTACTGCAATACAGCGAGCGCCACTACTGCCAGCTAAATAACAGGTTCAAAGTACGGAAGTCACTAACTACTGATATAGTTAGCAAATGAAAGATTTTAATAGAGAACAAACAATGTATTTACCTTAATAGTCATAATATATATATAGCAGTTCATGACAAATTACGAAACTCCGCCATCTCTCTCCCCACATCCACCACTGCTGGCGGCTCACCTCCAACTGCGCAACGCTACGCGCTGTTCACATCCAGCTGCCGCTGCCCAACACTACAATGGCAGACAACAATGCAAACTAGCCACAGACTGCACACAGCACAGCCAGTGATTTTCATATAGAGCGCTACGTAACGTTGCCAATAAGAAAACATAAACAGCTTACTTACAATAGATAAATTCCAGTGGAAGACTCTGCAAGAGAGACGCTCAGTAGCTCGGTACGGGCTTTTGTTGAAGTTTCGAGAACATACCTTCACCGAGGAGTCAAGCAGTATATTGCTCCCTCCTACGTATATCTCGCGAAGAGACCATGAGGATAAAATCAGAGAGGAAAGAGCCCAGACAGAGGCATACCGACAATCCTTCAGTCTAAGAACAATACGAGACTGGAATAGAAGGGAGAACCGATAGAGGTAATCAAAGTACACTCCGCCACACAACGTCAGGTGGCTTGCGGAGTATAGATGTAGATATATATGTAGTTGACGGGTCGAAGGAGCTGAGCTCTCGATCACGTTGCCCATTCATTCGAAAGAATTTCACTTCATAGCAGCTCCAGAAAACTTAATTTTTTGCCAGTACGAAAACAAACGATTCTAACTAGTTTACTTACACAGTGCGGAAAGAACTGTAACGTCTCATAAGTCCGGATGTCATTTCTCACATGAATTCCCATCCATTAATGATGTCAACTTCCACAAAACACGGCAATACTACACTGCTGCGCAAAAGGTAAAGGGGAAAGTAAATTTAGTATGTGTCGCACGTAACATACCTTCATAAACGAGGACCACATATAGAAACAATTGCTACGGTATAGTATTGACCGTAAGAGAAAGAAATACTGAGCGAGAAGAACAGAAATGATATTTTATGCAAATAAGTTAATTACACTGAGGTCACCGCCATGTGATTCCCTGTGCATTACAGATCGGTGTACGTGGATCTTACAAGGGTGTGTGGGTAGCGTGGGATCACTTTGTGCTGTGCTTGAACTGTCGTCTGTGACCATCATTGTTGTCAAACGTGCTGGTGGATAAATAGAACACCCTACCACAAGAGCTCCTAACTGTACGATGGTTGTTGGTGCATGTGGAAGTTCTGCAACACGTGTCGGCAACGCATCGCACAAGTTATCGGTGGCATGTTAGTCGGGGGACCGGGCAGACCAGTCCACTGGCCAATTATTTCCTTTTGCACCTGAGCAGTTCGATGAGGTCGCCCCATATCGTCCATAAAAGAGGGAGGTTACGTTTCTCACGTCAGTAGGTTTAACCTTAAAAAACCCTACACATGCCTCCTGGGTGGTGCTAATCAACAGTGATTACAGGCAACCAGACTATCCATAGGATATCCTGGCAATGACATACCAACTAAATAGCAGAAACAGTTTTTTAAGAGCCCATTAACAAGAAACATTGGACTCCTTCAACTGAATATCGAAAGCATTATCAGGACAAAGTGTGACTACCTGTCAAAGTGTTTACTGGACAATAATTTCGATGTCGTCGTCATTTATGTAACTCGTGTTTCCAGGGATGAAATATTCCGAAGCTGAGGTCGAACTCCTAGATATTCTGCACTTGGTGTAACTTACCACTAGGTGTATGGAATTGCTACGTATGTCCGTAACAACATAAAGCTTTACTGAATTCTGTAAGTGTGGAGGCAGAGACACATACAGTTGTATACAATTGCATGTCATTACTATTACAAATGTTTACAAACCACCCAAAACAACATGACCCGATTTTGTCCTACACACAGCAGAACAAACTG
Source organism: Schistocerca cancellata (assembly GCF_023864275.1). Classification (NCBI taxonomy): domain Eukaryota; kingdom Metazoa; phylum Arthropoda; class Insecta; order Orthoptera; family Acrididae; genus Schistocerca; species Schistocerca cancellata. The sequence goes on along the minus strand of NC_064626.1, from coordinate 47,519,836 downwards.
TAATTTACATAGGAGACTTCAATGGTCACCACGGACTTTGGAAGCACTCTCAAAATGATAAAAATTGGAGCTTCCTTGCAGAATGGGTCGAAGAGAATAATCTTCATCTAGTGTTTGATGCCAAATATCAAGGCACTTTCAGTTCAGCTGCTTGGGACAAGGATTCAAAGCACAAGTCAGGATTTATTATCTGTAACGAAAGTGGCTTTCCCATCAACACCATAAGGAAAGTGATGAAAGGCATCTATCACTACCAACATAGAGCTGTAATAATACAAATTGGCTGCACGGTTCCTGTCTTACGATCGACTCCGCATGCTCGATGGAATTTCTAGAAAGCTGACTGGTCTTATCCAGTTCCGTTGAGAACTTCATCTATTCTCTGGATACCTTCATCACATAATAACTATCAACGCTACACTGGTGAAGTAAGAGCAACAGCTAAAAAGTGTATGCCAAGAGGATACCAAAAAGAGTACATTCCAGGGTGGATTGATGAAAGTGCTGGAAGTATTGGTACAGTGTTTCAAAGTGGTGACCAAGAGATAGCTACGGAACTATTGTCCAGCTTGGACATGTCTCGGAGGCAGAAATGGGCAGAAACAGTCGGAAATAAGGACTTTACCCACTCGAGCAGGAAAGCATGGAGTCTTCTGAGAAGATTGGGAGGATGTGCACCATCATGCAGAAAAAAATTCGAAGTAACACCAGACCAAATTGCTTCCCACATCATTACCACCTCAAGAGTACCTCCTGACAAGAAACATACAAGACATATCAGACGACAGCTTCGTGACCTGAAAAAGAAGGCATCTCCCTCATCTGAGTATACCCATCCTTTCACAGTTTCAGGCATTGACTCTGGACTGAAGGACCTCAAACCTCTTAAGGCGCCTGGATTCGATGGCATCCCTCGAGAATTCCTGATCTATATGGGAGGAAAAGCTAAGAAATGGCTGACAGAAATCTTCACTGACATCCTGGTGGCTGGTCAACTTCCATTCCAGTTTAAAAACGTGAAGATAACATCTATTCCGAAACCTGGAAAACCCAGTAACATGGTAGAAAGTTATCACCCCATTGCCCTACTTAGCTGCTGCTACAAGCTTTTTGAAACGCTAGTATATAACAGAATAAGTAGCGCTATCGCCCGCATCTCGTGGTCGTGCGGTAGCGTTCTCGCTTCCCACGGCCGGGTTCCCGGGTTCGATTCCCGGCGGGGTCAGGGATTTTCTCTGCCTTGTGATGGCTGGGTGTTGTGTGCTGTCCTTAGGTTAGTTAGGTTTAAGTAGTTCTAAGTTCTAGGGGACTTATGACCACAGCAGTTGAGTCCCATAGTGCTCAGAGCCATTTGAACCATTTTTGAAGTAGCGCTATCCTAGAGAACGTTCCAGTTGATCAGGCAGGCTTCAGACCAGGGCGTAGCTGCTACGACCAAGTATTCTCTCTCACATCCTTCATAGAGTCAGGATACCAAATGAGGCAGATCAACCAACGCCACAGATGTTTTCTAACTTCCGCCTTCGACACTGTGTGAAGCGAAGGCCTTATCTACAAATTTCTCCGCATCATACCCTGCACAAAATGGCCCGACTGATTAACAGCGTACTAAGCGATTGGAAGTTCCAGGTAATGACTGGAAGCAATGTAAGTACGAAGAGGAAGCTGAACAACTGATTGCCTCGAGGATCACTTCTCTCACCATTACTGTTCAACCTGTATCTGTCTGATGTACCTGACACTTCGTCCAGAAAATACTGCTATGCCGATGACCTGTCTCTAGCCGTAAAACACTTGGAAATGAAGACAACAAAAGAGACTCTATCCAACGATCTGTCTGCATTAGATAATTACTTCAAAATCTGGAGACTCCAACCCAGTGTGAGTAAAACAGGTGTGTGTTGCCTCCATCTAAATAATCGGTTGGCGAACGTAAACCTGGAAGTTCGTTTCAGAGGCCGAATTCTTCGTCATAACTGGAACCCAAAAATCTTGCTGTCTTCCTGGATCGTACACTATGCCTCAAACATCATCATCTTAGCTCAAAAGTTGAGGACTTGAGGACCCTTCCATCTTCAGCTCCGGGCTTGGTCTACTCAAGTGCTGAGTATTGTGCACCTGTTTGGATGAACAGTCATCATACAAGGCTTGTTGATACCCAGCTGAATACGACAATGCGCATAATATCTGGCTCAATCCGATCTACTCCAGTTTATTGGCTTCCACTGTTAACCGGTATAATGCCTCCTGATCTACGCAGATGTACTGCCCTTACGAGATAATTCCACAAGATCTCCAGGAATTCTAACCTACCCGTGCAAACCGACCTGCCACTTTGTGCGATGCTGCTGACATGGTTGTTAAGGTTTTCTGTCTCTTACGATTTAGGAGTTGGATATCGTAATTTCAAACCTCTTGAGGAATGGAATGGACGGTGGGCAGCAGTGACAGATATGCACCTGCACATCATCATCTAAGGTGCTAAACTTCCAACTAACACGCAAGACCTAGACTACTCTCTACAGAATCAGTACCGGCCATGGCCGACGTAGGGATGCTCTCTTTAAGTGGATGAAGCTCCCTGATTCAGCCGGTGACTGCGTGGCTCCATACCAGAGTCTTCACCACATTGTCAGTGAATATAGGATTCGAGCCTATCACGGCGCCGAAGAAGTCGTCCTGCTAGCAACTCCCCACTTTCGTGGGGATCATGCACCATAATATGAACCATGTCACGCTTTCTGATATCCAGTGCACCATCATAAATCGCCGTAACCTCAGTGTAATTGCTGTATTTGAAGAAAACTGTCACTTCTGTTCGCCTCATTTTGTATTTCCTTTAATTACATTATACAGTACACAGGATCTGCTCTTTCTAAGTGTGGCCCAACGTTGATGGAGCTATGTTAGTAGGCACTGACAGTACAGACGAAGTTAGTTATGACCTTAAGTCCTCTACATCAACGTATTATTCTATCACGCGCTGACTGGTTTTAGGACTGAACGAGGGCATGTGTACCTACAAACAGTCCAGTATTTGGTAAGCTGAACTACAGCTTTTGTTGAAGTCTCCTATTATAGGTCATACGTAATCACCCGGGCTACTATAAATAGTGTCTGTGTTAACAGTTAAAACAGAAGTATAAGATATTATAAGCCAACTTAAGGTCTTTGTTGATGCAGTTACTTTGATGTACAAGGTGAACACGGAGTTGCTACTTGGAGTGCCAATGAACGCCCCGATCACTATTGAGTAGCACCTCATATAACTATTTAGATACGTGGTGGGGATGTGAAAGTCCTGTCGGATGACCATATTTTAACTCCTTCCTTGACCTGAGCCGATGGCGCATCTGAAAAGTTTTGTGTTTGGTGACCTAGTTTGTGATTTGATAGGTTCTTCAAAAAAGTACCCATGTAGCCTGGAAATTACTATCGAAAAGTGTGTAACATTCTGAAGATACGATACCTGCGTGGACGATTGTTTGCTTCTTTTGCGTTGGGGTTCTACCACTTTGAAAATTTATTGTACTAGAAATAGTGGTAGTGCTGTTACTTCAGAATGTCAATTCTGTGCCATACAACGGATGCACAAATTATGGAAACGTCACGAGAAATGCATGCTTGAACATAAATCCCGATGGGGGCGTAGCCTGCAGGTGGATTTGTTGTACTAGACCACGAATGGCAACTTTACAATGTCCTCGGTACGCTGGAGGTATCACTTTTGGGCACAACACAGTTCTGTATCGGAACGTGCGCTAATTGTTGGTGCTCATATTTTGGTTGCTTCCGTAACCAAGGAAGTCGAAGTGTTTGGTGTTTCAAGAGACACCGCATCGAAGATTTATATTACATTCAGTGAAAGCGGTAAATCATCATCCGCTAAGTGAAAAACCGGACGAAAAGGTGTGATCTCCAGACACGTCTTCGGCTTGGAATCTCATTGTGTGGATTATCTTCAGTGATAAGTCCCGCTTCGGAATAAGCCCCGATGCCATGTCTGGAGACGCCCCGGAAAGTGGTGGCGTACGGGTCTGACAGTCACCGCCCTAACCTCGACAACGAGGAGTGATGGCTCGTATGGCAACCTAAAGGCGCCTGCTATGAAAAGAAATGGCACTCCAACCTTACAGCACAGGGATACGACGACCATATTCTACGCCCCTTTTTTTGCCGTTATTACATTTCAGCAAGATAAAGACCTCCCGCATCCTGCAAGAGTTTCTACTGCTTCTTTCCCTACCTGCCAGACTCTACCTAGCAAGGTCGCCATATCTCTCACGAATTGAGAACGCTTTGAGTATCATGCTCAGGGCCCTCGAATAAGCTCGGGATTGTGACAATCTACGGCAGCAGCTGGACACAATTTTGCACGATATCCCTCAGTATTGGTTGATAGCTGTCGAATGTCCTCCTAAGACGAATAACTGCCTTAATAAGGGCCAGAGGAGAACCAACCTGTTACTGCTTTGCTCAATTTGTGGAGCTCTGTCTGCAATTTCAGAAAAACTAGATGATGTACTAAAATTATTTGTTTGTCTGTACATGTGCGTCATATGTTAGGCTAATACTTGTGCTTCGTTTTCTTTCTGTCTTACCAAGTATTTGATAACGAGAGCACATACTAACATTCTACGAACTTTAAACATCATTTCCTTTACATGCTTACAAGCTTAACGTCAAACGTTGCATGAGTGTGGTCTGTGTAAGTTGCTTCAAAAATTCGGTTCTCCTAGTAATCTCCCCACAAAAATGTAAGAAAATAATTAAATATAAATGGAACTAACTGTAACCTCCCCGCAAAAATTTTGAAAGTACAATAATTAAATGTTAATGGTAATCGTGTTAAATGTAACCTCCCAGCAAATTCTTACAAGACAAATACAAATGTTAATGTGAACAGAGCCAAGTGTGGTTTCCCAGCAAAAATAAAAGAAAAGTCTATGATGATGAAAACGTGCCAAAAGTTATTTCCCCACAAGATTACTGAATAATAATGACCCAAATGTTGTTGAGCTCCCACAAAACATCGTTAAATTGAAATAAAAGCGACTGTACCTTCGCTACAAAAATATTGAAAAATAATGGCCCAATTTAAACTCGACACAAAATTTCAGAAATGAACATTCAATTGTAATGATTTTTTTCTTTTTTAATAACGATTGCTTTGAAAACAGAATTATTATTGGGGGATTTCTTGAACAAATTAATTACAATTACAATACATTATTAGCTGAGCGCAATGCTGCTTCATTACCTTATTTAACAATATACCTCGTCCTGAATCGTGACCAGAGACCCATGTCGACCCCCGCCGACTTCTCACACACAACTGTACTGAATACAACTCGCGACTACTTGCTCTCGCGACTCGCTACGTACAACAACTGCGTCCTACTCGGAACTGCACACTCGCGCGGTTAAGCGCAGACTAGCAACGATAAATAACTCTCTGGTCAGAGATTCTCTCATGGCTCGCCATCGCTGTACTGAATACACTGAACACATACGTGTTTCATCCTACGATGGAAGGCATCTGAGTGTTTCTGACGTCATGTCTTGTCAACTACGTAATGGGTAACGATATAATTTTGCAGTAAATCCAGTGGTATATACAGGGAGTTACAAAAGGTACGGCCAAACTTTCAGGAAACATTCCTCACACACAAATAAAGAAAATATGTTATGTGGACATATGTCCGAAAACGCTTAGTTTCCATGTTAGAGCTCATTTTAGTTTCGTCAGTATGTTCTTCCACCTACGCCCAATGGAGCACGATATCATGATTTCATACGGGATACTCTACCTGTACTGCTAGATCATGTGCCTTTACAAGTACGACACAACATGTGGTTCATGCACGATGGAGCTCCTGCACATTTCAGTCGAAGTGTTCGTACGCTTCTCAACAACAGATTCGGTGACCGATGGATTGGTAGAGGCGGACCAATTCCATGGCCTCCACGCTCTCCTGACCTCAACCCTCTTGACTTTCATTTATGAGGGCATTTGAAAGCTCTTGTCTACGCAACCCCGGTACCAAATGTAGAAAATCTTCGTGCTCGTATTGTGTACGGCTGTGATACAATACGCCATTCTCCAGGGCTGCATCAGCGCATCAGGGATTCCATGCGACGGAGGGTGGATGCATGTATCCTCGCTAACGGAGGACATTTTGAAAATTTCCTGTAACAAAGTGTTTTAAGTCACGCTGGTACGTTCTGTTGCTGTGTGTTTCCATTCCATGATTAATGTGATCTGAAGAGAAGTAATAAAATGTGCTCTAACATGGAAAGTAAGCGTTTCCGGACACAAGTCCACATAACATATTTTCTTTCTTTGTGTGTGAGGAATGTTTCCTGAAAGTTTGGCCGTACCTTTTTGTAACACCCTGTATGGACACTGTCCACGAAATATTTGGAGAATAGACTTACTAGCAGAGAAGTAAGAAGTTACAACGTCATTCCGAATGCGGCAGATTTTCACGTATCACAGTGTCTATGGCGTTCTATCTCCTGAACTAAGTGTCGTTCAATGACAGAATCGTGGAGGCATGTGTGGTATGTGTGGATACCATCTGCAAATTGTGTTGCGAATAGAGTTAGTAGTGAAGAAGTAATCACTTAAAACGTCATGTATGATGCAGCAGTCTTATTGCATGAACAGCGAAAGTGTAGTAAGCAATAAACTTGTTCCCTATAGCCGTTTTGTAAGTGGGGGGAGGGTTAGCCAGGAGAGTTTGTTTTTACCCACTGTTTGTTGTAAGTGGCTAAACTCTTTCATTCTCAATGTGGCTAACTGCACGCTATACGTTACGCCCCTTTCTCATCGTCCACCCTCACCTCCCAAGCCTCTTTGAAGTTCATGTGATTGTTAATCGAATGATATACACTCCTGGAAATGGAAAAAAGAACACATTGACACCGGTGTGTCAGACCCACCATACTTGCTCCGGACACTGCGAGAGGGCTGTACAAGCAATGATCACACGCACGGCACAGCGGACACACCAGGAACCGCGGTGTTGGCCGTCGAATGGTGCTAGCTGCGCAGCATTTTGCACCGCCGCCGTCAGTGTCAGCCAGTTTGCCGTGGCATACGGAGCTCCATCGCAGTCTTTAACACTGGTAGCATGCCGCGACAGCGTGGACGTGAACCGTATGTGCAGTTGACGGACTTTGAGCGAGGGCGTATAGTGGGCATGCGGGAGGCCGGGTGGACGTACCGCCGAATTGCTCAACACGTGGGGCGTGAGGTCTCCACAGTACATCGATGTTGTCGCCAGTGGTCGGCGGAAGGTGCACGTGCCCATCGACCTGGGACCGGACCGCAGCGACGCACGGATGCACGCCAAGACCGTAGGATCCTACGCAGTGCCTTAGGGGACCGCACCGCCACTTCCCAGCAAATTAGGGACACTGTTGCTCCTGGGGTATCGGCGAGGACCATTCGCAACCGTCTCCATGAAGCTGGGCTACGGTCCCGCACACCGTTAGGCCGTCTTCCGCTCACGCCCCAACATCGTGCAGCCCGCCTCCAGTGGTGTCGCGACAGGCGTGAATGGAGGGACGAATGGAGACGTGTCGTCTTCAGCGATGAGAGTCGCTTCTGCCTTGGTGCCAATGATGGTCGTATGCGTGTTTGGCGCCGTGCAGGTGAGCGCCACAATCAGGACTGCATACGACCTAGGCACACAGGGCCAACACCCGGCATCATGGTGTGGGGAGCGATCTCCTACACTGGCCGTACACCACTGGTGATCGTCGAGGGGACACTGAATAGTGCACGGTACATCCAAACCGTCATCGAACCCATCGTTCCACCATTCCTAGACCGGCCAGGGAACTTGCTGTTCCAACAGGACAATGCACGTCCGCATGTATCCCGTGCCACCCAACGTGCTCTAGAAGGTGTAAGTCAACTACCCTGGCCAGCAAGATCTCCGGATCTGTCCCCCATTGAGCATGTTTGGGACTGGATGAAGCGTCGTCTCACGCGGTCTGCACGTCCAGCACGAACGCTGGTCCAACTGAGGCGCCAGGTGGAAATGGCATGGCAAGCCGTTCCACAGGACTACATCCAGCATCTCTACGATCGTCTCCATGGGAGAATAGCAGCCTGCATTGCTGCGAAAGGTGGATATACACTGTACTAGTGCCGACATTGTGCATGCTCTGTTGCCTGTATCTATGTGCCTGTGGTTCTGTCAGTGTGATCATGTGATGTATCTGACCCCAGGAATGTGTCAATAAAGTTTCCCCTTCCTGGGACAATGAATTCATGGTGTTCTTATTTCAATTTCCAGGAGTGTATGTACCAGTGTACTAAGACTGTTTGAAACTGATCCAGAAGACTACGAGGAGGTGTTTAAAATATATGCTGCACATACATATGGTTCAAATGGCTCTGAGCGCTATGGGACTTAAGTTCTAGGGGACTGATGACCTCGGATGTTATGTCAGTTAGGTTTAACTAGTTCTAAGGACAGCACACACATGCATGCCTGAGGCAGAATTGGAACCTGCGACCGTAGCGGTCTCGCGGTTCCAGAGTGTAGCCCCTAGAACCGCTCGGCCACCCCGGCCGGCTCAGTGCACCCTGACCCAGCCCTCCCACCAAGCAAAAATCAGTGACAGTACTAGGAATTGCGGCGGGGTTGTCCGCCCAGCTGCAAACACGCTGGCCACGCACGAAGGGAAACTGTCACAGGTCGCTCACTGACAAAACGGAAACGTCGCAGGGTAAAAATAAAGCAACACTTACGTTGGGTTAGTTCTCAGTACGCAATAGCTTCCCAGAGAATGACGGTCAACATATTAACGCAACTCACGAGCCGAGAATCCAGCAACCTTGTTAGCGTATTGGTTAAGAGTACTGTTTCGAAATTTTGCGCCCCGTATCCAAACCCCGTGTTGCGTTTTCGTTTTGTCCAGGAAATATGTGACATCAATTTGTTTTACATCGTGAAATAAAATCTATTACCAATAACATCTGAAATACTTATTTCATCTTCCATTTGGTCCATTTATCATCACAATTGACAAGGATGAACACCTTCTAGAAAACTGCTACCAAAAGTTTTCGTTTCTCTCTAAAAATATATATACTTTGGGACGTGTTTATTAACAGATTTGAACATCATTTCCGTGGGAAGAAGAAATAGTTTAAAAATTAATGAAACACTTCAACAATAACGCAGAGAGACCCTAAAACTAAATATAATACAACCCTCTGACTGGGTAACACTTTATGAAGAACTCTGTTCCTTATAATGGTTCTTTTTTCATCTGATTCTTTGATTTCTGTATTTATCAGGGTGTACCGAACTGAAGGATATGAAGACGGTGTTTTTAAAAAATGAAAAACCGAAAATCACCAGGACTAGATAAAATGAAGTATTCTTAATCATATGAGATTTCCCCCGTGTTTAATCAATTCGATAATCATCTCTTTAACAGAAGCTGGGTAACATATGAAATACCGGAGGAACAGAAAATCACAATGCGAAAGGAGTAATACGTCAAACCACAACGGATAAGTATTCTGAATGTTGCTTACGAAGTCTACAGCAAAATATGAAATGAATGTCTGCCATATATATCGGGTGTTGTTTTGATGAAGGAACAAGCAGTTTTCCCAAACAGAAGAAGAGGCATATATTTTGCACTGCAACAGATAATTCAAGAGAGGATAATTCAGGAGAGGACAATTTAATGTGCAGACTCACGAAGCATTTGTGGATTATGAAAAAGCATCTGACGGCATTGACAGAAACAAGCTGTTGACAATAATGGTAAAAGGAGGTATCCCTGAACATCTAATCCAACTGGCGAAAAGCTTATATATGAACACTATAATTAGAAATTACACGAGTAGAGAGATATACTTTACGTTTACTCGTAGGTTTCTTTGTACTTCAGATATATGACGGTTCCTGATGAGAGGCAGCAGCCTTTGCAGTTGTTACAGGGGTAACAGTATGGCTGGCCTACCGTTTTGGTTGATGTTGCAAGGACATAACAGTTTTGCTGTGCTAGTACTGCGAACGACTGAAAACTAAGGGAAACTGCAGCCGTAATTTTTACCCAGGGCATGCAGCTCTACTGTATTGTTAGATGGTTAGATGATGATGGCATCCTCTTGGGTAAGATATTCCGGCGGTAAAAGAGTCCCCCATTCAGATTTCCGGGCAGGGACTACTCACGAGGACATAGTCATCAGGAGAAACGAAACTGGCGTTCTACGGATCGGAGAGTGGAATATCAGATCCCTTAATCGGGCAGGTAGGATAGAAAATATACATGCAAAGGTTCAAGTCAGACATAGTGGGAATAAGTGACATTCGGTGGCAGGAAGAACAGAACTCCTGATCAAGATAGTATAGGGTTATAAATAAGAAATCAGATAGGGTTAATGCAGGAGTAGGCTTAATAATGATAAAAAAAGAACGCGGATGAGCTACTATGAACAGCATAGTGAATGCATTATTATAGCCAAGAATGACATGAAACCCTCACCCACCCTTGTAGCACTGGTATATATGCCAACTAGCTCCGCAGATGAGGAGGAGATGGAGGAAATGTAAGATGATCTAAAAGAAATTATTAAATTTCCTGCTTCCTTAGCTATCTGAGTAGTCATGAGGGTCTGGATTCGATAGTAGGAAGACAAAGAAAAGTAACACTTGGTTTAGGAATCATGAGAGAACGTTCGGTACGTTGAAGAGCTTTCAGTTTGATTATATAATGGTTAGACAGAGATTTAGGAAACATATTTTAAACTGTGAGGTATTTCCAGGGGCAGATGTGAACTCTGAACACAATCCATTAGTTATTAACTGCAGATTGAAGAAACTGCACAGAGGCAGGAATTTAATGTTAATGAGATGGGACCTAGATAAACTAAAAGACCCAAAAGTTGTATAGGATTTCAGGAGAGCATTAGGGAACGATTGACAAAAAAAGGGAAAGGAATATGGAAGAAGAATCGGTAGCTTTGAGGGATGAAATAGTGACGGCAGCAGAGTATCAAGTAAGAAGAGAGACGAGGGCAAGTAGAAATCCTTAGGTGAGACAAGACATAATGAACTTCATTGTTGAAAGGAGAAACGCCTCAAAAGAGGATAAATGTAAGGATGTAGAAACAGGTATCACTAGGGTAAGATAGATACTGCCTACAGGAAAACTAAAGAGACATTTGCAGAAAAGAGAACCACTTGTATGAATAACAAGAGCTCAGATGGAAAGCCAGTTCTAAGCAAAGAAGGGGAAGCAGAAAGGTGAAAGGAGTACATAGAGGGTCCTTACACTGGAGATGCACTTGTGAACAATATTATGTAAACGGGAGAGGACTTAGATGAAGTTGAGAAAGGAGATATCATACTACGTGAAGAGTTTACTCCTGGGGTCTTGTTTCGACTCAGGTGTTCAAGTGCCCTGTCAGACAACATTCCATTAGGACTACTGATAGCCTTGGAAGAGCCAGCCCTGACAAAACCCTCCCATCGCGTGAGGAAGATGCACGAGACAAGCGAAACAGCCTCAGACTTCAAGAAGAACGTAATTCCAATCCACAAGAAAGATTATTATTAAGTAATTTTCACACCTATCAACATATTCTAACAGTTAATTCACTGTGGCAGAATACTAACACGAATTCTTTACAGACGAAAGTAAAAACCGGAGAACCCGACCTAGGGGAAGATCAGTTTGGGTTCCGTAGAAATGTTGGAACACGCGAGGCAATACTGACCCGACGACTGCTTTTGGAAGATAGGTTAAGGAAACGCATATATACGTTTCTAGCATTTCTAGACGTAGAAAAAGCTTTTTCCAATGTTAACTGGAATACTGTTAACTGGAATACTCACTTCCTAAATCTGAAGGTGGTATGTGTATTATACAGGGGGAGAGAGGCTATTTACAATTTGTACAGAAATCAGAATCGCGAGGGGCATGAAATGGAAGCAGTGATAGTGACGGGAGTGAGACAGGGTTGTAGCCTATCCCCCCACGTTACTGAATCTGTATATTGAGCAAGCAATAAAGGAAACAAAAGAAAGATTTGGGGTAGGAATTAAATTCCGGGGAGAAGATATAAAAACTCTGACACAATTGCAATGTCATTGGAAGGCCTCGGAGACAGAAATGAACTTGGAAGTGCAGCTGAACGGAATAGAAGTATCTTGAAAGGAGGATATAGGATGAACATTAATAGAAGCAAAACGAAGATAATGGAATATATTCGAATTAAATCAGTTGATGCTGAAGGAATTAGATTAGGAAATGAGACATTTAAATCAGTAAATGAGTTCTGCTATTTAGGAAGCAAAATAACTGATCATGGTGGAAGTAGGGGGGATATAAAATGCAGACTGGCAATGGCAACAACAGCATTTCTGAGGAAGAGAAATCTATACTCGATGTTAACAAATTCGAGTATCAGCAAGTCCTTCCGGAATGTATTTGTAACGAGTGTAGCCATGTATGGAAGTGAAACATGGACAGTAAATTGTTCAAACACGAATAGAATAGATGCTACTGAAATGTGATGCTATAGAAGAATGCTGCCGATTACATGGGTAAACGTAACTCATTTGGAGATACTGAATAGAATTGGGGAGAAGAGAAATTTGTGGTGCAACCTGACGAAAAGAAGGGAGCGGTTGAAAGGACACATTCTGAAAGATCAAGGGATCACCAATATAATACCGGAGAGAAACCTGTCAGGTAAAAATCGTAGAGGCAGCCCAAGAGATGAATCCAGTAAACAGATTCAGAGAGATGTAAGTTGCAGCAGTAACTCGGAGACAGCAATATCAGGCATAGATGTTGGGACGAATACATACATTAACACTACGTTACAAATGGAATTACATGAACTGAACGAGATAACTACACGAATAATACAGCTTCGCTGTGTTGTATGATAAGCTACAATAAATAAAACTAAAACCTTGGTGGTTTAGGTATTCATTCAATACGAACAAATATAGTGTTGAATAATAAACCAATTGAACATGTGGCTAATTTCGAGCATTCGGGATGTGATGTATCATACGATCAAGTTCGGGGTATACAGGGAAAAGCGAAACTTACGAGCGTACATGTGGTATAATAAGGTAAACACCGAAGGCTATAAAATGGCAGTTGTGCCTCTTTCCTTGTTATAAAGTCGTGACAGTTCCTACTACATTACATGGGCCTGAAAGGTAAATGCTGAGAAATGTACTGCAACTAGAAATATCAGAAATGGAATTTCACACGTCTGTGAAAGGCTGCACTAGGGAAAATTGGAAATGAAGTAATAAGGGACGAATTAGGGAGTGAACCGAAGATCGGAAAGGCAATCCAGTATATCGGAAAATGGAGAGATACAAACTACATGTTATCACCACGAAGAATTCCTAAACTAGCAATTTTTTATAATTCATGAGGCAATAGAACTGTGGGAAGACCGAGGATGAGATGGTGAGACCAGAAGACGACTAGGACTTACCCTCGAGTGGCAGAAAAAGAAGAAGTGAGCGGCAAATTTGGTCGTCGAATCAATAAATACGTAAACCAATTAACATAACGAAATAAGAATGTAAGCACAACGGCTAAAAAATCGGGAAAGGTCTCAAATGAAACGTATCATTAGTTAATGACAGTTTTGCGACCTTATGTGAAAGTGGATCTGTTTCTGTACATTATGGCCCTGTGGGATGGGTAAAACCAAAAAAAAAAAAATGGTTCAAATGGCTCTGAGCACTATGGGACTTAACATCTATGGTCATCAGTCCCCTAGAACTTAAAACTACTTAAACCTAACTAACCTAAGGACAGCACACAACACCCAGCCATGACGAGGCAGAGAAAATCCCTGACCCCGCCGGGAATCGAACCCGGGAACCCGGGCGTGGGAAGCGAGAACGCTACCGCACGACCACGAGATGCGGGCAGGGTAAAACCATCCTTCGTTCTATGATGGGCAGATTGTCAATGATATCGGAATACCGACTTGTTCATTAAAAGTAATTCTGCCGAAGTGTGTGCCGCTGCGTAAAGTTTGCAGTGCATACTCTTACCGACAGGAGAAGAATTACATCCACCTACTACAGAGGTGCCCGACTCCCATTGTACAGCAAAGGGAAACCTGATGTAGAAGCGAAGCAGATAAAGTACACACCTTCATTCGTTATCAGCTGCACGCTACATATTTTGAGAAAATGCTGTGATATGCGCGCCTCACCGTGAAATAATTGACAGATCGAGGAACTGGTTTTTCACGAACGATACAGACAACAATTGCTGCTGTGGTATATGTGTCTTCCCATGTTGCTTGTGATGCACTTGACGCATAGAAGTAAAAATGTAAACAAACATTGATACATTGTATGTTTGCTTGACTTACTGTTAATTATCTAAAGATTCTAACTTTATACAGTGAGGTGACAGCAGTCAGTCACGGGATACCTCCTCATCTCGTGTCGGACCTCCTTTTTCCCTAGCGTAGCAGCAGCTCGACGAGGTGGGCATTCAACAGGTCGTGGGAAGTGTTCTGCTGAACACTTCTGCTGAAGTTCTGCCACTGCAGGATGTTATGCACGGACTGACCTGTCGATTATGTCCCATAAATGATTGATGAGCTTCATGCGATGTGGGTGACCAAATTGTTAAATCAATCGCAAACAATTGTGGCCCAGTGACATAACTTTTTTTGGGAAGGGGGGGGGGGGGGAGACATGGTGTCCATGAATTGCTGCAGATGGTCTCCAGCAGTCAAAAATAACCATTTCCAATCAATGACCGCTTCAGTAAGACCAGAGGACCTAGTCCATTCCATATTAATTATTTATTTATTTATTGTTCCGTGGGACCAAATTAAGGAGAAGTCTCCATGGTCATGGAACGAGTCAATACATGAAATTATATCACGACATTAGAAACAGATAAAATGAAATATAAAAAAAACATATTCAGGTGACAAGTCGTAAGTTTAAATGAAGACACTCAACAATGTAATACTGGAATTTGCTTAATTATTTAGCTCTTCCAGGAGCTCCTCGACAGAATAGAACGAGTGAGCCATGAGGAAACTCTTCAGTTTAGACTTAAAAGAATTTGAGCTACTGCTAAGATTTTTGAGTTCTTGTGGTAGCTTATTGAAAATGGATGCAGCAGAATACTGCACTCCTTTCTGCACAAGAGTCAAGGAAGTGCATTCCACATGCAGATTTGATTTCTGCCTAGCATTAACTGAGTGAAGCTGCTAACTCTTGGGAATAGGCTAATATTGCTAACAACAAACGACATTAAAGAAAATATATACTGTGAGGGCAATGTCAGAATTCCCAGATATTTGAATAGGGGTCGACAAGAGGTTCTCGAACTTACACCACATATAGCTCGAACAGCCCGTTTTTGAGCCAAAAATACCCTTTTTGAATCAGAAGAATTACCCCAAAAAATAATACCATACGACATAAGCGTATGAAAATATGCGTAGTAGACTACTTTTCGTGTTGAAGTGTCACTTATTTCAGATACTGTTCTAATGGTAAATAAAGCAGCATTTAGCTTCTGGACAAGATCCTGGACATGGGCTTTCCACAACAGCTTACTATCTATCCGAACGCCAAGGAATTTGAACTGTTCCGTCTCGCTTATAATATGCCCATTCTGTCTGATCAGAATATCGGTTCTTGTTGAATTGTGAGTTAGAAACCGTAAAAACTGAGTCTTACTGTGATGTAGCATCAAATTATTTTCCACAAGCCACGAACTTATTTCATGAACTACATTATTTGTTACTGTTTCAATATCACGCACAAGATCCTTCACTATCAAGCTGGTGTCATCAGCAAACGGATATATTTTTGAATCACCTGTAAAACTAGAAGGCATATCATTTATATAAATAAGAAACAGCATTGGCCCCAGCACCAACCCTTGGGGAACGCCCCACTTAACAGTGCCCCATAGGGACTGAACATCACTACCACTCTCAATATTGCGGAGAATTACCCTCTGCTTTCTGTTCTTAAAGTAAGAGGCGAACCAATTGTAAGCTACTCCCCTTGCTCCATAATGGTCCAACTTCTGCAGTAATATTTTGTGGTAAACACAGTAAAAAGCCTTCGTTAAATCAAAGAAAACACCTAGCGTTCGCAACCCTTTATTTAATCCGTCCATAACCACACAGAGAAAAGAGAATTTAGCATTTTCAGTGGTTAAACCATTTATAAAACCAAACTGAACATTTGACAGCAAATTATGTGAATTTAAATGCTTCAGTAACCTTGTATATACAACCTTCTCGATAACTTTAGCAAACACCGATGGCATAGAAATAGGTCTAAAATTATCAACATTATCAATGTCTCCCTTTTTATAAAGTGGCTTCACTACCGAGTACTTTAATCGGTCAGGAAACCGACCACTCCTAAAGGAAAAGTTACAGGTATGGCTAATCACTGGGCTAGCATACATAGAACAATACTTCAGTATTCTGCTAGATACCCCGTAATATCCATGAGAGTTCTTTGTCTACAATTATTTAATTGTTAACTCAATCTCCCTCTTGCAGTATCATGGAGCATTTCAGGTAAGCCTCAGAACGCTTTTTTCTACGAGCGCTATATGATTCCCTGTTGGGACTAGGTTTCTATTTAGTTCACCTGCTATATTCAGCAAGTGATTATTAAATACTGTACATATATGCGACTTATCAGTAACACGGACATTCCCACTACGCAGAGATGCTATCTCCTCGACCTGTCTCTGCAGACCAGCCACTTCCTTTACGACTGACCATATGGTTTTAATTTTATCCTGAGACTTAGCTATTCTATCTGCATACCACATACTTTTTGCCTTCCTAATAACATTTTTAAGCACCTTACAATACTGTTTGTAATGGGCTGCTGCATTTAGATTCTGACTGTTTCTAACGTTTTGATATAATTGCCACTTTGTTGTACAAGATATTCTTATCCCTCTAGTCAGCCACCCAGGCTGCCTGTTTGTGCTAGTACCCTGTTTTGAACGTTCTAACGGAAGGCAACTTCCAAAGAGCATGAGAAAAGTCTTGAGAAAAGCATTATATTTATCGTCTACTGTATCAGCGCTATAAACATCTTGCCACTCTTGTTCCTTTATAAGGTTTACAAAGGTCTCTACGGCAACTGGATCAGCTTTCCTGAACAGCTGATGACTATATTTAACACGTGTTGCAGCATAAAAATCTTTTAATGTTAAAATTTGCGCATCATGATCTGAAAGGCCATTCACCTTTTTGCTAACCGAATGTCCTTCTAGTAATGAGGAATGAACAAAAATGTTGTCTATGGTTGTTCTACTGTTCCCTTGCACTCTCGTTGGAAAGAATACGGTTTGCATAAGATTATATGAATTAAAGAGGTCTACCAGCATCCTCTTCCTCGCACAATCACTTATACAATTAATATTGAAGTCACCACATTTAACTAAATTTTTGTATTTCCTATAAAGTGAACCAAGAACCTCCTCTAGCTTTAGCAAAAATGTTGTGAAATCGGAGTCTGGGGATCTATAAATAACAACAGTTACAAGTTTAGCTCCGTTAAATTTAACCACACCTGCAGAACATTCAAACACCTTTTCAGTGCAGTACTTTGAAACATCAATTGACTTAAATGCGATGCCGTTTTTTACACACATGGCCACTCCCCCACACCGCAAAGAGCTCCTCGAAAAGCAGCCAGCCAACCTGTATCCTGTAGCTTATACCATTTTGGAACTAATACCATCCTCCACAGTGCCTTACTGAAAACCAAAGTCCAAGGCTTTGTGTTGTCAGCGCCACACTCTAAGCTGACAATCAGCTCCTATGAACTGATACCGGGGCTCAGCTGGCTAGTCCGCGGTTTTCCAGTTGTCTGGAATCCAACCGATATGGTCACGAGCCCAGGGGAGTCGCTGCAGACGGTGTCGTGCTGTTAGCAAAGGCACTCACGTGGGCCTTCTGCTGCCATAGCGCAGTAACGCTGAATTTCACAGCACTGTCCTAACAGACAACCAACGACGACGAACGTATCTGTTAGCAGACACAACTTGTAATATCCCCACGGAAAATTACCCTCTACCACGCACCAATTAATCATTGTCAATCAAACCATCCACATTTATTTACTTTGGAAAAGTATCTGATCTGATTTTCTAGTAACATATGCGGCGACAGCTCGGCGACGCCAAAGTATTTTCTAGTACGTTTATTCTTTGGAATAACAGAGATACATATATGTATTCTCCATGGTTGTGAGACTGGTGACGAGGACAGCTTCGTAAGTATCTGTTGAAAGATTGACGGGTTTCTAAAAGAGAAATATTTGCTTTTCTTCTCGCTAAAGCGAGCTATTGACATTTGTGCCACTAGCGGGTTGTTTGAAGAGAGACTGTAAACGGAAAATAATTAAGACTTGGAACCAACAGAGATCGGGACATGTAATGGAGATGGATTGAATATACATTTTCCTTCATAAATAAGGTTTGTGACCCCTTTTATTCGGGAGTGAATGAACGAATGAGTTTTTTGTCTGAATCATTGATGATCGCGTTGGCCCTGTAATTAGTGGGGAAGTTTCAGCTGTGTCGAAGAGAGCCTGCAATCACCGAGTCTTTGTTAAATCGTCCAAAAAGGCTTCGTACACATCTGCAATTCGAAATCTTTCGTCAAAGGAACGAATTGTTCAAACGATGGATTTTCCCAACTGAATGCAGCGCTTAACAATAATAATAAATGTGAAGATCTCTTACAGCAAGCCAGCCGCTGAACACTAAGACGAAGGGCTCCACCAGAGATTCTATTTGGCTGATTTCACATATTGAAATATTGTATCAAAAACTGTACATAGATAAAGGAGAGACAGAGAGAGAGAGAGAGAGAGAGAGAGAGAGCGAATGAAAAAGTAGAGAAAATACCAATAATCCTCCATTAGTCTAACTTTTCGCCTGTCTTATCACGGATCAGCCTAAAGACAAAACGGGAGGCCCTTACATTACTGTATAGATTTATGTGTAAAAGTGAAGGGATCTTAAAGGCAACAAATACAAGTCTATACAGACAAGACATTACACAAAGTTAGCGGCAAGCTGCATGCATTCATCATTCAGCATCTATTCTCCTTACATTTATACATTATAAACTCTACGCAAACGCCGCTACTCTTGGTCTTTAAGTCAAGGCTGTCAGCCACTCCGTTGTCCGTGGTGAGAGGTAAAACCTGAAATTTGGTATTCTCGGCACACTCTTGACTATGTGGATCTCGGAACGCGAAATGGTTAATGAAGCTGGACGCATCGTTAAGGAATCCTGTAGTCCATGTCTATGAACTCCAGTGGTACAGCTGTAATCCCGTCGGAAACCTTTTCACATGAATCACCTGAGTACAAGTGACATAAAATGGCATTGCATTGGTGGAGCCTAACTTGTGTATGTGATGCTACCGCCAGTTGCATATGTGCGCCTCACTACAAATGTCTTTTGTCACCTTAGTTTATGATGATACAATCTTTTTTTAATGAGATACTCAATGCTTATTTCCTCTGTCAATGAATTCATGAGACACTGGTGTAAAAAATTAAAGAAACAAATACAAATTTTTCAAGATTGCGTTTATATTGCCACAGAACATTAGACTGCGGCCGGCCGAAGTGGCCGAGCGGTTAAAGGCGCTACAGTCTGGAACCGCACGACCACTACGGTCGCAGGTTCGAATCTTGCCTCGGGCACGGATGTGTGTGATGTCCTTAGGTTAGTTAGGTTTAAGTAGTTCTAAGTTCTATGGGACTTACGACCACAGAAGTTGAGTCCCATAGTGCTCAGAGCCATTTGAACCATTAGACTGTGTAGTTAAGGTTCTCTGTTCTTTATAAAAAGGTGATATTACAGTAGAAACACACATTCTGACAACTGGTTTATGTGCTCAAAATGGTGCGTGACCACCTTTGGCTGCAATACAGATCTGACGATGACAGGGCTTCCTGTGAGTGATGTCATCAATCTGATGCTGCGGCAGTAACGCTCATTCTTCCTGCAGACCTGCTAGCAACTGTTTGGCGGATGTTAGGCAACCCGTCGACGCAGTACATCCCAGACATGTTGATTCAAAACGGGAGAGTGGGCAGGTCATGTCAAGGAAACACTAACAACCCATGCTTTGCTTGGTCGAGCATTATTCAACAGTACGAAGTCTGGCCTCACAGGATTTCACGACAACCGACATGAGGACCCAACATCTCGTCACGACACCTTGGCGCAGTTACACCTAGCAAGTTCACCCGTGCAGTCTTATGAAGAGGTGTTCTAATAGTAGGAAAATGGTTCAAATGGCTCTGAGCACTATGGGACTCAACATCTTAGGTCATAAGTCCCCTAGAACTTAGAACTACTTAAACCTAACTAACCTAAGGACATCACACACACCCATGCCCGAGGCAGGATTCGAACCTGCGACCGTAGCAGTCCCGCGGTTCCGGACTGCAGCGCCAGAACCGCTAGACCACCGCGGCCGGCTAATAGTAGGAAAAAATCCCTGCCCACATCATTATGGATCCTACTCGATATCGGCCTCCTTCCACAGTGTTTTGGTCCCGAAAACGTATTCCATGTTCCCTCCAGATGCGAATCCGTCGAGAAAACTCTCCAATCCAAATCGGGACTCAACTGCGAAAAGAACGTTGGCCCATTGTTCTATCGTCGAGGTAGCATGTTAATGACTCCATTGTAAACCTTCCCTTTCGTGACAACGCCTCAAAGGCACACATACAGCAAGTCTCTGACAATAGGGGCCACCCTGCAGAATCTTTCTGTACACCGTTTACCTCGACAGAACTTGTCCAGTGGATGCTGCGAGGTCGGATGCCCGCTGCCGTGCAGTACTTTGGCTGCAAGGACACGACGGTAGCGTCTCAGTACAAATAACGTCTTCTGTTTCTGATGTCACACGCGGACGTGTTTACCTTGGTCTTCAGGATACCAGGATACAGTTTCGGTCTCTGTCAACTGTGTCCACATCCGGGAAAGAACAAAACGATTCACATTAAGCCATCGGGACACATCAGTTCGCGACTGTCTTGCTGCCATTCTTCCTAAGGTCCCCCACCGTAGTCTGGTAGGTATCTTTTTCTGTGCCGCATTGCACCGTCTCTGACTGCGTCACAGAGATTTTGGATGTGGCACTTCCCAGCAAACACTAGCCCGTTCGATAGATGCCCTGACGTCGTCATTAGCGTGTTTGTCCGTTGGTCGGAATGCCATCATCCATGCAGAACACGGTCGTATGTTGACTGTTTGTATGATTATATCGTGAATCAGACGCAGTGTAACAGAAGTACTGTTGATTCACTTCAGTGTGGAACCGCGCGACTGCAACGGTCGCAGGTTCGAATCCTGCCTCGGGCGTGGATGTGTGATGTCCTTAGGTTAGTTGGGTTTAAGTAATTCTAAGTTCTAGGGGACTGATGACGTCAGAAGTCCCATTGAATCAACAGAGCAAATTGTTCAAATGGCTCTGAGCATTTACTACCGCGACAACAAAAGAAAAACGAAACATACTGTTGGATGTAAACAAGAGGCGTGAAGTCTCCAAACTGAGTTCTCAACCACTGCGCTAGGAACTCACTCGCTATAACGATGTGTTAGCGACCTGACGACAGGGTGCACGAAATTTGACCATTTTCTCGTAAACTATTCACTGTTGTTATCTACGAGGTGCATTCAAGTTCTAAGGCCTTCGATTTTTTTTTTCTCTGGACTGGAAAGAGATATAAACATGCGCATTGTTTCAATACGTCCCAGAGATGACAGCACCGTACGGCAGATGGAATTTTACCGCCAGTGGCGAGAATGAGAACTGTTTTAAATACTTAAAATGGCGACGTTTTCCTTACTTGAACAGCGTGCAATCATTCGTTGTCTGAATTTGCGTGGTGTGAAACCAATTGAAATTCATCGACAGTTGAAGGATACATGTGGTAATGGAGTTATGGATGTGTCGAAAGTGCGTTCGTGGGTGCGACAGTTTAATGAAGGCAGAACATCTTGTGACAACAAACCGAAACAACCTCAGGCTCACACAAGCCGGTCTGACGACATGATCAAGAAAGTGGAAAGAATTGTTTAGGGGGATCGCGGAATGACTGTTGAACAGATCGCCTCCAGAGTTGGCATTTCTGTGGGTTCTGTGCACACAATCCTGCATGACGACATGAAAATGCGAAAAATGTCATCCAGGTGGGTGCCACGAATGCTGACGGACGACCACATGGCTGCCTGTGTGGCATGTTGCCAAGCAATGTTGACGTGCAACGACAGCATGAATGGGACTTTCTTTTCGTCGGTTGTGACAATGGATGAGACGTGGATGCCATTTTTCAATCCAGAAACAAAGCACCAGTCAGTTCAATTTAGGGTAACCGCCTGTGCTGAAAAAATTATGGTGTCCATGTCCTGGGACAGCGAGGGCATAATCCTTACCCATTGCGTTCCAAAGGGCACTTCGGTAACAGGTGCATCCTACGAATATGTTTTTAAGAACAAATTCCTTCCTGCACTGCATCAAAAACGTCCGGGAAGGGCTGCGCGTGTGCTGTTTCACCAAGACAACGCACCCGCACATTGAGCTAACGTTATGCAACAGTTTCTTCGTGATAACAACTTTGAAGTGATTCCTCATGCTCCATACTCACCTGACCTGGCTCCTAGTGACTTTTGGCTTTTCCAACAATGAAAGACACTCTCCGTGGCCGCACATTCACCAGCCGTGCTGCTATTGCCTCAGCTATTTTCCAGTGGTTAAACAGACTCCTAAAGAAGCCTTCCCCGCTGCCATGGAATCATGGCGTTAGCGTTGTGAAAAATGTGTACGTCTGCAGGGCGATCACGTCGAGAAGTAACGCCAGTTTCATCGATTTCGGGTGAGTACTTAATTAGAAAAAAAATTGGAGGCCTTAGAACTTGAATGCACCTCGTAATACTAAATACTTTGTCCGAACATTCCTCGGAATGAACGTTCGTACATAACTGCCGCCGTGTCACCCACGAACGAAGGTGTCAACGCCTGCTAATATGGAGGGGCATGTGGTTAGCACACGTCTCTCCCCGCCGTTGTCAGTTTACGTGACCGGAGCCGCTACTTCCCAGTCAGATAGCTACTTAGTAGGCCTCACTAGGGCTGAGTACACCTCCCTTACCAACAGCGCTTCGCTGTCCCCGAATGGGCACCCATCCAATTGCTAACCAAGCTTGGCAGCGCTCAACTTCGTGATCTGGCGGGAACCGGTGTGTCCATTGCGGCATGGCCGTTGGCTGAAAATAAAGGAATACCTATACTGAATAGCCCTTTTATCACGGTTTTGTTTCTCTTGTATCGAAGAGCGACGTAGCTTGGATTTCCATTGTGAGCTATGCAGGCGAACCCCGTTGCAGTACTGAACAAATATTTATTTCTCAGAAACGTGAGTGTTTTCCGTTGCACTTGCGAAGGCTAATTACTGTCGAAACACAGGATTCTTCTTACTTGAGGAGGTAATTTCAAGTGACAACGGTTGGCTTTCAGACTGCCATTGGTTTTAATACTCTGCAAATGAGAGGTGTTTGGATATGCGGTTACCGGAATCCCGGTAGGTAATCGTGTTATTCATTAAAGCCTGACGTTTGCCTTAGAGGGGTCAGTCGCCAGCAGTTGTTAGGCAGTACCCAGACCGGCCACTGCGATAGCCCCGGCCGGTCAGGTAAGCAGTAGAGCAAACACGGCGCGGCGGCAGCCGACACAGCCGAGCGGCTCCCACTATGAGTAAACACGCCGACCGAGACGCCAAGGCTATTGAGCGCGCCGCCTGAATACACAACCACCGCCGGCCGCGCAATACGTCAGGGGCGCTCTGACGTTACAAAAACACTGTGTAGACTTTTACCGACGTTTCTGTAAAGCACCTGTGTGTGCAGTGTTACTACTTGCCACAACTCATCAGAAGTTGCATTATAAACAAAATTAGTCATAAATGCAGCGTATTTCAAAGATGAAAAAACAAACAGGTTTCAGTTGTTTACTACAGACAAAGAATGAAAGATCGGAATACATTTCGCAAGTCACTGTGTAGAGAGAGGCTCTTCGTTCGCACATACTGTGTCGTCCCCGCGCTCCAACCGCGTGCTGATATTGTCGACGCCGTAGAGCTGCTACTGCCACAGATCTCGCAGTGCAGTTGAGACACGGTGCCCGATGACGTAGGTCCCCGTTGGTGGACGGCAGACAGAAAAAGCATCCATCGTACGATTTCGCATTTCTGATTTAAGATTGAATGATTCATTGCCCGGATATGCAGTAGTTGTTAAATCTTATCTCATCCGCATCGTACACACCGACAATTGCGATGAAACATTGTAATTATCATTCTCGTACGTTGTTGGCTCGTTGCTATGGAGCTGTTGAACCTGTATGAAGCGAGATCCACAGATACCCTTTCATAACTTCTGAGAGAACCTACGTCGTAATGTTAAAAACAAAAAAATGTTCACAGTACTCTTTTCAATTAATGAAGTAGGTATTTTGATATTCAGATTAAATTGTCCCTGCTGAATAGTTGTTGGTTAACTATAATTGATTAAATCACTTAATAATGTAGTCCACGCTTGATATTTCACTTGGAACGAACAGTTTATTGTTCCTTGGTCACTAAATACTTTATAACTTTCGCACCACACGCACACGAAGTCGGTTGGTAAAGTCAGTTCTATTAAAATTAAGTTTCTTGACAATTACGAAAACTTGACTCTTCAGCGTAATTGTATTATCTTCGTGATATCGTGTAATTGTGTCCTACTCGAGAGTAATTGAGTGTAGTCCTTTGATATACCATCCACTCTTCTTTTAGTTCCAACTATTTGAAGGTCAAGTCCAATATTCACTAGTTTCGTCAATAAATTTCAATTAACCCGTTATGTACGGTTAAACGTGTCTTTCAGTTCCTGTCTCCGCTTAGAAAATCATTTTCCGAAGTTCGTGAAGCACGTCACGATGGAAACACTTCCGAACGCAAAACAATTTCGTCGCCTTCTGTACTCTCAATAACTAAGACAAGAATTGTTCTCGCACGTCTTTACAGGACGAGAGCCAGCCAGCGACTTCTTCCGTGAAAGAGTATTGTAGGCGCATTGAATTTCTTCGTTGCGCTTACAACTCTCTTCCACATAAAAGTTATCTCTGACTAACATCAACTTGGACTTAGCTTCCAAGATATTAATTCCAATTATCACTTGGATATTTGTCCATTAATTAAATCTGAGGTTTCTTCCTCCTCTTTTCATAACAAAAACTCTCAACGATGTATATTGTTGTTATCAAAGCTCCTTGGTGTTAGCTTATCGGCAAAAATGTCGTATTTGCCAAGATAACTCTTGCCTACTTCATATTATGATATTCTGTCTTAATTCACTTTAAGGGCGTCGTTGGGGCGTCATATTACGTTACAATTAACACGAGCACCATGCGTTGCTCGAGAAACATCCAACTGGCAATCCATTTGATTCCACACACGCATCAATAGATCCCTGTTTAATGAATCGACAGCTCAGGCAATTCCAGTTCTCAGCTCTTGAAAAGAAGGCGCCGTGGGTGGGACAAAATTCTTTTCGTGTTACCTCACAGGAAAAAATCGCAAAGTGTGTGGTCTGGTGATCTGGGAGGCTAAAAGCAATGACGAGATGGATAAGATCTTGTTCAAGTCCAACGTTGTGGATTGCTGGTATTAAGATAATGCTGCACCTCAAGGTGACAGTTAGGCAGGACGCCTTCTTGCTTAAAAATTATGACATCTTCCTTATGAAGATTCAAATCAGTTTTGTATCGTGTCCACATATGGCGTGGCATGACAAGTCGCAGAATTCGTGGAAAATGGTTCAAATGGCTCTGAGCACTATGGGACTCAACTGCTGTGGTCATAAGTCCCCTAGAACTTAGAACTACTTAAACCTAACTAACCTAAGGACAGCACACAACACCCAGCCATCACGAGGCAGAGAAAATCCCTGACCCCGCCGGGAATCGAACCCGGGAACCCGGGCGTGGGAAGCGAGAACGCTACCGCACGACCACGAGATGCGGGCCAGAATTCGTGGAACTTTCCTTTTTGTGGAGTGAACTGTGAACAGGAACGGCACTAAAAACATATTGTGTGCAGAAGATAAACCATTTTTTCAGCCTTCAGTTGCAAGGTAAATTTTACTCGTTTACCTAGGTTTCGATTCCAGTAATGGAATCTTCTTCAGAACCTATAAATTAAACCACATACGGACATATATTACTCACTGAAATGCATTATCAGTCTAATGATTGAATAATAAAGAAATCGTGATACTTACAAAAAATTAAATCATTAGACCGATAATGCATTTTAGTGAGATATGTCCGTCCGTATGTGGTTCAATTTGTAGGTTCTGAAGAAGATTCCATTACTGGAATCGAAACCTAGGCAAACGAGTAAAAATTACCTTGCAACTGAAGGCTGAAAAAATCGTTTATTTTCTGTACATTTCACAGTTGCTGACGCGCTGCATTATGTTAAAGATTTCTACATATTGTGGGCTTCAAATTCTTACATTATGGCGGTTTACTTTACTCCATAAATGAGACGACGATTTGTGCGAAAAGATGAGTCGTTTGGAAAAAGTGTCCTCTGCCATATCCTGGACAACTGTAATGCAAAATTCCTACATTGTGTTAAGGTCGCCAACGCCCGGGTTCCCGGGTTCGATTCCCGGCGGGGTCAGGGATTTTCTCTGCCTCGTGATGGCTGGGTGTTGTGTGCTGTCCTTAGGTTAGTTAGATTTAAGTAGTTCTAAGTTCTAGGGGACTGATGACCATAGATGTAAAGTCCCATAGTGCTCAGAGCCATTTGAACCATTTTTGTTAAGGTTGACTGGATGCAACTGCTACAGTACATGCGACTTAGGAGGTTTCAGCTGCTGGCGTCGTTTCAGAACACCCCAACCATTGTTTGAGGAAGTGGAAGTTGACAAGAAGGGCAGCCCAGAAGCTTCAAAGGACTCCGTGTGAACGCCTCTCGGATACGCTCGACATGCGTGGTCGACCACTGCTCTTCCCTTACCATATCCTACCAACTTCGAAGAATTTTGTGTGCCAGTTATAAATCTGCTTGTGAAGAGAGTGTTTCTTGCTGAATCGACGGCGAAATGCACGTAGGGGGGATTGTTCGTAGCAACAAGGGGACTATATCACAAGAGAATTGCGCAAATTCAAACACACAAGATCAAAGTTAAACATGGGCGCAGCTATGTCAATAGTTAGAACCTTCCTTTATCCGGTGATACGCGACATATGTTTCCGTATATTGTTTTACAGTGAAACTATACAACTGAAATGTTTTATTTCTTTTTGAATCATCTGCTAGTTTTTGGAATAGTGAGGTATTTCATTAGGGCTTCTCGAATGGAAAAAAAAGGAAAATATTTCAGTTTCAAGTCCCGTCCATAGTAAATTCATTACATATTTTAGCTCAATATCAGCTGAATACGATGTGGAATAAACTCTGACGCGGCTTTCTAAATCATCAGGTGTAATGCAGATAAACCAATAGATACGTCATACAGAATCGACTGTCATTACTTCCGTGTCTGGTTTCAGATGTTCGTCAAGACATTTATGAAAGTAAGAAATCTGAAGACGAACATAATCAGGCACTACACCGTGTGTAGGAATCACTTGTCACTAACATGTCACCTCTTCCGCTCGCTTTTCAAATGTAATGTACGACAGTATCCACAGTCACGTACTTTCCGTTTCAAGGAATACAGGTGATCGTAAGTAAAGCGAGTGAAGTTCCAGTTATTAAGCTATGGAAGAAACGAATCACTGCTAAGAATAAAGTCAAATTTCAGCTTCATATTCCGAATAAAGGGGAAACGTAATGAAAGTAAAACAAAAGTTAACCAAAACATTACTGCTGGATGACGCTGTAAAGTGTGTAAAAACACTCTTTGACAACAAGGGTGGTTCTGCCATAGTAGCGCTGCTGAAGTTCAGTGCGCTTAAAGGTATGAAGAAGGGCGTTAGTCTATGTCTGGAGGAAATGACTGCACTTCAAAAGAACCTGTCCTGCCGAATTTCAATCACAATGTGACAGAGGCTAGAAAACCATTGATCCGACGTTGGTAATAAGAGATTTGGTGACAGCATTCGAGGAAGGGCCGAATATTGGTATGCGAAGGTGGTGTGCACGCGGTGCAGCCCAAGCATTGGACATGCCAGCGGGCACGACGGATAAAATTCCACAAAACATCCTTCATTCCAATCCTTACAAAATAATGTGTGTTAAGGGTTTGCTTCCAGCTGATCTGTCAATTCGCTCTGGAATTTCTTGCTGGTATGGATGTCTGACGTTGAGTCACCATCGAACATTCTGTGGACAAACGGGGATCGAGGACACCTCAGTACAGAGAACTGGCAACGGAAAACGCACTTGCACATCAACTGGTACTGCTTCATTTAGCAGAGGTAATTGTATGGTGTGGTTTGACGGCATAGTTTATCTTAGGATCGTACTTTTTCGAGGAGATTGGTCCTGTGGCCGCTGTTACCTGTGTCGTCACTGGTAAACGCTATGAGTCTTTTGCGCCCCAATGTTATTCCAGTGCTTCAAAAGTGCGGATGTTTGGGCATGTAAGACGTCGCTACTCAGCACATTGCGAATCCAGTGAAACAGGTGCTGCTGAA
Organism: Schistocerca cancellata; assembly: GCF_023864275.1. Taxonomy (NCBI): domain Eukaryota; kingdom Metazoa; phylum Arthropoda; class Insecta; order Orthoptera; family Acrididae; genus Schistocerca; species Schistocerca cancellata. The sequence continues at coordinate 47,491,079 of NC_064626.1, read as the reverse complement.
GGAATTTTTGAGACGCTAAAAATATCAGACATCATTTCCTTGCAGCCCGGCCGTCCAGATCAACTGATCTTAATCCGTCAGACACCTGGCTGTAGGAGTGCATGAAATATGCCGCTCTCACTGTTCAGATTACACACATAACTGAACTGAAGGCATATATTGGGCAATGCATTCTGAACGTGACCCCTGAAACACTTCGATCTGTTGTCAAACATGTTGTTTCTGAATTGCAATGTGTGGCAGAATACGTACACAGCATGTTGAATGTGTCTTTTAAACTGTTTTTTAACAGTCGCGAGATTGATTCTATCTTGCTTTTTTACACGGTTTTTGGGCTCATGACAGTTAAAATAGATGTCATTTCGCTTTTTATCCAGCTTTTGACCTCATGGAAATTAAAAGCCGACTTTCCCCTCCCCGATGTGGTACGACCTTGCCATACTGCATGGTTCTGGCAAACTTGTGCGGTCGTGCACATTGCACATCGCAGTCATTCTATGTGGTTTAATATATGTCGTTTGTAACCGATACCATTAACGAAACGACGCGTACCATCTAGTGGGAAAATATTCGTTGTTTCCCGTTTCCGCAACGTTTCAGAAGCGTCGGCCGAATTGCCAACACTGTTTTTAGAGGAGGCCGAAATGCACGCTATAAGCTCACGCAGGCTGACGTGAGGTCTGAAACAGGATACGTAATGAATGCTATAAAGAAAAGTACGTAGCTTCTGGAATACTTAACTTTAATCCACATTTGTAGAACATCGCTCTTGATACATTCATGGAATCTCAGTATAAATAGAATACGGCGCCTTGCTAGGTCGTAGCAAATGTAGCTGAAGGCTACGCTAACTATCGTCTCGGCAAATGAGAGCGTAATTCTCAGTGAACCATGGCTAGCAACGTCGGCTGTACGACTGGGGCGAGTGCTAGTGCGTCTCTCTAGACCTTCCGTGTGGTGGCGCTCGGTCTGCAATTACTGACAGTGGCGACACGCGGGTCCGTCGTATACTAGCGGACCGCGGCCGATTTAAAAGCTACCACCCAGCAAGTGTGGTGTCTGGCGGTGACACCACAGTTTCTTCCTTCTTCGACAGTACTGTTTTCTATTCTGCTCATTCTGAGTATCGGTTACATTTCTACAAGGTTTGACAGTGCAATTTAAATAAAGCACCGTGTATTTTTAATAATATCGACGGCGGCGCTCTTTTATCTCACATTCCTAGACCTAGATGATTCCTAGACCCGGACAGAAAGAAAAATATACAATGCTCTGCTTGGCACTGGTTATATCACGTAAGATTCGTTTAATGTACATAAAAATATAGGGACGAGGAGCAGTAACAACGAGCGAAAGTAAATCCAAATTGTTTTTAGGTACGTGATATACAGTTCAGCGTAACTCTGTGTCCAAAGGCATGCTATATTTTATTGAAATGTACTGTTCTCGTATATGGAAGCGAAGCGCTCAGCACATTCGTATTACCACACAAATTTCAATTTCTTGGTGAAATGACTGATCTGTGTAGTGAATGTAGCGACAGTAGTACAAAATTTTGAAAAGTCTTGGATTCAGATCATAATGTGAAAATATTAAGCAATATAGAATGAATAAACACGACATAAATTCAGTCTTATAGATCCGTAATCATCTTGGCTATTGTATTTAACTTCTTAATTTTTCCGAAAGCTAAGCCAATTTGAGTAAATCGCTTAGTTACTACCAAACATACGAAAGTCTCATCTTGCAATAAGTTATGTATCATGTGACAAAATATATTAATTGGCCCTATTTTGTGAATTCTATTTGCTGTAATGAATTGTTCTGCCTGAACCTCGGCCTTGTCTATGTAATATAAATGTCGGGGTTCTGTATGTAAGTCAGTGCGACAGGTAAGTGATCCCATAGTGGTTTGGTTTTTACTGACAGACAAGCGGACAACAAAGACCTCTTTTTCATCGAAACGAGTAGAGGCATCAAGTTGATATTTATGTCACATACCAAGGTTTACGGTCCCCTGACGGTCTGAAACTTTTCAGCATCTAACAAGAAACCCCGTGAGTGTGAGTTCGCAAGTTCACTCTTAAGTGAAGTTCATTTGAAACTGTTATGGTAGCAATGATGACAGAAAATATATTAGCTGCTAGTGACGCACATTGTGCGTCAGGAAGGCGACAAAAAATGAGTACGCGGGACGTGCAGAGGTAAAACTTCTGTGAGATGTATGTATTACACTTCACAAAATGGACGTGGTCGACATTCAGGAAATGGTAAAACCGAATCATTTAATTGTGCAATGAACGCTAACTGATAAATAACGCGCCACAGTCATCTCAAATGTTCGCGCCATTAAGATCTAATGGGAACTGTTTGGGAGTTACAAATCATGCAGGACATTTAATGAGGTATCCACGCTTATAAAATGCGTATAGAATCATACTGATGTAACGGGGTGCTAAGAAGTGATGGAATGTGGTGGCAAGCAAGCAAATGCGAAATTCTCTGCAGCTAAGTCTTAAATGATAGCCAGTTTCACAATGAGGTCCACGACAGACTGCGATCGTATGTTTTATAGAATAGAAAAAAACAAACATCCAGACGCTGACTTTGTCTAATGGTTCCAGGTGGTACGAACTACAATCTCATTCATTTTTGAAGTAGGATAGCTTGCTTTAGGGGAGTATGATTTTGTTGTGGTTGGCTCAAATGGCTCTGAGCACTATGGGACTTAACATCTATGGTCATCAGTCCCCTAGAACTTAGAACTACTTAAACCTAACTAACCTAAGGACATCACACAACACCCAGTCATCACGAGGCAGAGAAAATCCTTGACCCCGCCGGGAATCGAACCCGGGAACCTGGGCGTGGGAAGCGAGAACGCTACCGCACGACCACGAGCTGTGGACTTGGTGTTGGCTCTCCTGCCAACCACGTGTTACTAGAGGAGGCCGAAATGCACGCGTTTTAGCTCACGCAGGCTGGCGTGAGGTCTGGAATAGGACAAGGAAATTAGAATTTAGAAAAACGGACGTAGCTGGTGGAATACTTAACTTAAATCCATTAATGATGAACGTCGCTCTAGACGGTACATGATTCACCATATCAATAGTAACTTAATATGGCCCCTTGCTAGGTCGTAGCATAGCCTTCAGCTACGTCATTTACTAACTATTGTCTCGGAAAATGAGAGCGTCATTTGTCAGTGAACCAACGCTAGCAAAGTCGGCTGTACAACTGGGGCGAGTGCTAGGAAGTCTCCCTAGACCTGCCGTGTGGGGGCGCTCGGTCTGCAATCACTGATAGTGGCGACACGCGGGTCCGACATATGCTAACGGACCGTGGGCGATTTAAAGGCTAGCACCTAGCAAGTGTGGTGTCTGGCGGTGACACCACAATTCTTATCCGCAGATCAAGAATAAAGAGAAAAGTAAGTTCAGTTGACCAATAGCTAGTCAAAAGAAGTGCTCATACATAGTTGTAGCTCTGTTAGTAGTTCTCTTATGCCCATTTTGCCAGTCTTGCTTGCTGTGACGTTAATGTTCTCTACTGTCCTTTCAAGAGTACGCACACGAGAAAAATATCGAAAGGCGCGGAGCACCTCCAGCTCTCGCAGAACAATAAATAACTTTCCAGCTAATTTACCATCCACATTAACAGTCGGCATAAGTGTATAAGAGTTTATTAAGGCATCTATGTTAACTGATCTTGATACAACTCTCTTGATACTTATAATTTCCGGCTTTTCTTTCACGTGCACTTCCTCTTCTAATCCCGATTGGTCGGAGTTGAAAAATTCCGTACTCAAGGATGGGATAAGTTTGCCGAATCGGCCAGAAAATTTGTAGGTAAGATAAACAGTTCGCTGTCTTCATATTACGAATGGGAATTCTTTGGCTCTGTTTGAAGATATGCTAGATTCCACTACCTTCCTTGCGATCACTGTAATCTATGTCTTCCGCAGTTTGATGTGTATAGCGTAATAGCTCACCATCAGGTACATACTGAATACGAATCAGCCGTGAAAAGTGTAGATACGTTTTTGAAAAATGTGCGCATTGTCCTCCCTTGTATATCCGTAGTCCTTGTTATGCCTTACACGGTCATATTGCTGAGGACTTATTCGAAATTTCTTCGTAATTGTTTTTTTTAGAATGTTGCGGATGATCTTCCATGACCGTTATTATGTTCAGTATCCGCTCGTTGGACAACGAGTGTTCTTTACTATGTTTCACTGGATACAGGAATTGTGGCTCCTTGTCCGCCATGTATGATAAAATACAAACACAAAAAAAAAAACGGTGGTATTGTCTATAGTTCAGCCATGCCTAGACTGTCAACGCGAGCCGTGTACCTCCGTCCTGGTGGAATGACTGGAATTTATCGGCTGTAGAATCCCCTCCCTTTAATAGGCGCTGCTCGTTGACAGTTGTTAACATCTTTTGGCGGGTTTAGTGACAGCTGTGAACCGTCGGAGGAACTGTGTCTGTGATAAATATCCCCAGTCGACGTCTATTATCAGGAGTTCTTGGAATCGGGATGATGCAAAAATTTTTTGGATGTGTGTACGTGGTTCGACTCCTGTCTCAGTATACTTTCGCTTACTACGCACATATAGCCACCGTTGTACACCTCATGTGCACTGTTGGCACAGTCGAGCGTATACGACACCAAGTATTCGATTGGCTGATCTTGCAGAAACGCTAATATTTCATCTGCGACTTTTTTATCACCTTCAAAATTCCTGGAGTTCCTTTCTGCTGAAATACCAAATTCGGCAACTATTGCTGAAGATATAATGCAACGTTTACTTTGTTTATCGATGCCATTGCTCTGCGTCGTACCAACAGCACTAGCACCGTAGCATTGTTGTGAGTTGCTGGTCGACTAAACATTTCAGCTAGGCTCTGTCGCCACATGCTGTGCTCACTATTGGACACCTCCATTCTCGCCCCCCCCCCCACTTCTGTTGCCGTTAGCAGCCAAGATCGTGGTTGCATGGTAGACGATAGGTGGGGGGCGTCGAATGCCGTAAACATTATTGAAGTCAGTATAGTCAAAAGATCAAAGGAACACCTTGAATGCAAGTCTCAAAGATACGGCCGTTTATACCCAGAAACCGACACCTCAGCACTAATAGATGAAGTAGCTATATAAATTTTGAGACTGGTGGTCTAATAATAAAGCACTTAGGTGAACGCTAGATTAAATCGAAAACTGTGTAATCGGAGGTACAACTGAGACTCGACTACTTGACGTCTGGCGTTGCAGCTGTCAAGGATGTAAGAAGTCACTGGGAACTACACGTCGTTCGGATTACACCCTAAACTGCGGGTTCCCTTTCACCAGTTGGTTAATTGGGGAAGGTTAGGGATGCGTAAATCACCGAAGTGGCATCCAACAGAAAGAATAGTTCCAGACACGTACATCACTCAAAATAATAATAATAGAAATAATGATAATATAACACTAATAATAATAATCAATTATTATTAATAGCATTATATTATTATATTATGTATATACACAATTCAGTTTGTAAGGAATCTTCAGAGCGCTAATCCTAGTCGCCCAACTCCACTTTATTCCCAATAGTAATAAATAGAAGTTGCCGAATTCTTAAAATAAGCAATGACCAATATATGAACATGAAATTACAATGTGAGTTTAATCTGATCAATTAAAAATACGTCGGCCGGAGTGGCCGTGCGGTTCAAAGTTCTAGGCGTCTGATGACCTCAGAAGTTAAGTCGCATAGTGATCAGAGCCATTTGGATTAAAAAGTAATGTTAAATAATTTTTGAACTCTGAACTAAAATAATATATGCTTAGCATTCTCATGAACTGTTCTTAGGTTTGTACATCTACAATCATTTCATCATTTATCGATCACACATTTAAAGACAAATAAAAAATCTCAAGAACCCTCTTCAAAATATCATTCACGTGTGAAAAATTAGACAGAAATATTGTAATTACTGCTAGGTTCTGAATAATTCAATGTTCACTCACACCCATGTTTCACAAAGTATCTATGAGTGTAACACGTTCTGTTGATTTGTTCATCTTCTCTGAACTGGTTATGAAAAGGTGCCGTGTTATACTAATGTATATAGGAAGCAGCTTATAATTTTTGATTACAATGGCTGCTTCCGGCTTAAAAACCAACATTATTAAACATATTTTCATTTTCATTAACTTACTGTTACACAAAGGTTAACATATTCATAAATTTGAAACATGCATGGTATGTTTAATACTAATTCGTTCTTGTAACTCTCGGAATGATCTTTCAGCTTGATGGCTGTTACGCGACTAGCACGTTATGTACGAAATGGCCGCACAGAAAGGCGTCCTCCTCGCAATGAATATGAATCTTAAGAAAAAGTGTGAATACTATGCTTTCACTTTTCTTCGTATTATCAGTTGATGTACACATCCTATGTTATTATATTGCCTAAATAAAGTAATAATATTGCTGTTACGTATCCATTCAAATGCAGTTGGCAGCAATCGAATAACGAAACAAAAATATAATAAAAAATTACATCAGTGGAAGGGCCAAGGAAAACGTTTAAAAGGTACTCTCCTAACACCAGCGTGATAGGACGGTGGTGTAGACCAACATGGGCAATCGTTATGGCATTGGAAAGTATTTGTTGCAAGCAACCAGTGCTCTTAGATTTGGTCTACTTCACATATATACCGTCTATAGACGGTGTTAAAATATTGCTGATGTTCTCTATCTTTGTTTGTTTGTGTAATACTATCAGAAGTATCTGACAAATGAGGCCATTTACGAAAGAATGTCCTCTTTTAAGTTGTTGCAAAACTTAGAAAAAAAGATTTCATATTTTGATGCTGGTTGCTAAAGAACGTTTTGTTAGGATTCAAATATTACATATTGTGATGAGAGTCACTATATGAGGACTTCTTGATTGATTTACGAAAGAATGTCCTCTTTTAAGTTGTTGCAAAACTTAGAAAAAAAGATTTCATATTTTGATGCTGGTTGCTAAAGAACGTTTTGTTAGGATTCAAATATTACATATTGTGATGAGAGTCACTGTATGAGGACTTCTTGATTGATTGCCCTATGTTCCCTTACATCGACCAGTGCGTGCAGAGTCGGGTTTATCAGCGAAACTGAACAAATTCCACAGGTTGTTGTTTGCCGTAAATCAGTGATGAAAACATAAATACAAAACACGTTAAACACACTGTTGTATACTATTGTCGTCAACTGTTCACCAATAATCTGGAACAGTGGTTGAGACGACCAGTGAACAAAAAAAAGTGATAATCATCTCGGATAGAGGAACGTGGCGTCACCCTTTTCTAAAAAAAATGAATATGGATTGTAACACGGGATCAAGTTTTTATAGTTTGACTTAGTTTATTTTACAGCCTTAATAGCGGCGACTCAGCTAATACTTGAAGAATATTTTTATCAGTATCACCGTGGTCGCCAAACTAGCGAGTCGACTGTTATGAGCGAGAATATTTGAGATACCTCTGACAGTGGATCCCTTCTAGAGCAAGCTCTTAGTTTTAAAAATTGTGGGAAAATGTAGTAGCGACCAAAACTAGAGAAAAATTATCTGTTAAACATGTGCCCTGCAATGTGTTTCACAGTAGCAAAAACGAATCAGTGCTCATAACGTCTCTTTTTCTGAACAAGTGTTCATAACTCGTAACACACGCATTTTACGAGAATCTTTAGGTTTGCATATTTGATCTCTCCTCACTCTTGACTGTTTCCAAATTCAACTAATATGGAAGTCAAATTCATAAAAAGAACATAGGAAGATGCTGGCATGTTTCCCATTACATGCAGTTCGAGCGAGACATGTGTCTCTTGTGATTAAAAGTCAGTGAAGATTGGTCTGCATCATTAATTTCAGTGTGTGCCTAACCAGAACAGAGAAAATGGAGTCACCCTTGTTGTGTATGAGGCGGAACTATGTGCCTTATGGAAAAAGGGTGACACGGCTGAGTCACGCAATTTGACTCTTAGTCTGATCACGAGGTGTGGCCATTAATTGCACGCGTTCATCACGTAGGCTGACGTGAGGATCAATGAACTATACTTGACGGGATGTATCTGGAACATCTTAGGTGATTAGAAAGTTAGTAGGCAGGAATACAATTAAATACTTACCTTTAATTCAGCATCAGCGGTGAACGTCGATCTTGACTTTGTACAATAATATTTACAAGTGCAATTATAGACAGAACTGTAAAGAAGTATTCGCAGTTAAGATTGCTTCACACACATACCGGTGCTTCAACTGGCAATGCATAACCAGTAGCTGCGACCTAGCCAGGCGCCACATACAGACTTAGCTGAAGGCTGTGCTAACTAGCTTATCTGCAGATGAGGTCTCTGAAGCTATAACAAGTGAACCACTCCTATAAAAGTCGTCTGTAGAACTGGCCAGTGCGCTAGCTTGTCTCGTAAGACCCGCAGAGTGGCGGCGCTCGGTCTGCTAGCGTCGAACAGTGGCGACTCGCGGGTCCGATGTGTTCTGACGGACCACGGCCGATTTGAAGCCTACAACCTAGCAAGTGTGGTGCCTTGCGGCGATACGAAAACCCTCATCATTAACTCCTTGTTATAGAACATTGACAGAAAATATGAGCCTCCCCCTAGCAGGCCATGGAACAAGCAAGTCCAATGTTACTGAAACAATAGTTTGTGGTTAGCCGGAAATTGAACAATATCTCATACGAACGACAAGCACCGCCACGAAGATGACGAACGGAAGAGCAGCGGAGGCTGTCATACGACGTCAGCCAGTAGTATGCTGACCAGGATCGCACCACGACAGGAGCGGCCTCTACACGAAGAGAATGTAAGTGCCATTGCTGCCAGCCTTGAGTACAGTAGGAAACGGACACTTGTGGAAACAACGCCTTGGAAGGGATCATTATGATAGCCGTTATTATTGATCCATAAACTGTGTGATAAACTCTCACGAACATTGCATGCCGTCCATCACTTACAACATCTCGTAAATCCAGAGTCCTTTGACAATACTTATCTTTGACTGATTGTATATAGCAATCGTCTTTATTGTAAGAAAAACTGTTAATGTCATTTGCTTGAACTGCTGTATAGCTAGAAGGCAGCATCCTTTAGGCACCCTGTAAGAGACAAGTTGGCAGGACTCCACAATGGTGACAAGGATGTGATCGTGTACAATGTCCCTGATGTCAAACTCAGAGAACAGATTTTGAAATCATTTTAGCAGATAGTGCAAATACTCGATCACTACGATTCAGGTGCCCTGTCAGCTGTTACATCTGAGCAGCCAGCTATTTCTCGGATTGAGTTCCTTGTCTGCGATCGCCCCATTCCGTGGCGGCTTGCGCTAGCCAAGCTGAGTAAAGAACACCTTTAAACGCCGCGTAAGCAGTTTGCGAAACAGGCGGTCACACAGGCGAACAGAATGAAGTCTTGGCGTATGTGACGTGAATAACACCAAGATCAAGACGGTCTGGCTTGTTACGCTTGTGGTAGGAAAGGACATGTACATTCCGTATGTTTGTAACGGAACAAACATAAGAATTCGGCGCATGTCATTAATGCAGTATAAGCAAAGTCTACAACAGGCATCAGCAAACCTAGCAAGAGTGCAGTTTCTTCAATGATACACCACTCAAACGAAATTTTTGTTCATTTACTTCTGTGTGGGAAATGGGTGCCTCTGACAAACAGAAATTTCGCACATGTCTATCATCACACATATGAACATTTAGGCTCCCCACGGCTGTCAAAAACTAGCACGCACCTAACGGCTTATAATGGACAAGACATTCTCATTCTCTGAACATGAAATTCACCTGCCATGCATCACTCGCATTTGCGAACAATGACTTTTATGGTGCTACAGTCACACAAACTTGAGAACATATTTGGTCTTTATTAATCTGAGTCGTTTGGCTTCAACACTTAGAACAATGTGTTGTCAGTGTCTGCATTCAATGCAAAAGACCGAGTAGCTAGCTTGCTAAAAGAGTTCCAGGAACCCCGTTTCTGAAGCTTTAGTCAACGCTAACAATTTTGTTGCACATGCTACTCAGAGCCAATGCTCAGCCGAAATTTTGCCTAGCCAGAACTATTCCCATTGCGTTATGGGACAAATTCGCAGCTGAAATTGATATGGGCTCAATAACTCCGATATATTGCAATTCTTCAGCTAGTCAATGGGCAAGTGCATTGGTAAAGCTCCCCAAACCTTCAGATCGCATTCGCCTCTGTGTTAACTTGAATTCTACACTCAACCCACAGCCTGCAACTGACACTTATCCACTGCCACGCACAGACGATCTCATGGGGAAAATAGGGCGCTGGACGCCACTTTTCAAAAATTGATTTGCGTGACGCCTATCTTCAAAAATCGTTCGACCAAGAACCTCAAATAGTGTCTGTAATATATACTCATTTGGGCTTGTTTAAACATTTGCGTTTTCCTTCTGACAGTGGTTTCACACCCGTCATTTGCCAACGGTATTTGGCACTGCAGCAGTCAGCTGTTCCAAACTGTTCCACTATTTGGTCGATTTTGCTGTAGTAAGTCATACACTGAAGATATTGCAAATTTACGTCCATTGGTTAGTGTGTATTCCAATGCAGGGGTAAAGTGTGGAACCGAGAAGTGTAATTTTTTAAACCTGAGTAGCAGAATATTGTACACCCGGACTGTTTATGACATGTCCATCCTCTTCAGTTGCGTTTGACCGCAATTCTGTGACACTGTGTTAACCATACAATAATTGCCAGTTCTTCAGTCTTAGGAAAACTGAACTATTATATTCGGTTCATACCGAATGCTGCGCAAATAGCAGCTCCATTGCATCGCTTGCGTCGTTATAATATCCCCTTTGTTTGGAGAGATGAGTACCAAGAAGCTTATCATAAAGATGCCTTGCTCAATGATCGATGCTTGATTCACTTTGATTCTGACAAACCAGCTGTCTTCCCAGTTGACGCTTCCTCTTACGTAATAGGTGCAGTGCTTTCGTACAGAACTGATGATAAAGACAGGCCTATTGCTTTCACGTCGAATGTGTTGTCGAAAGCTTAGTATAACTATTCACAAATTCAGGAGGCGGCTTTGGATATTGTGTATGGTGTCACCAGATACCAGCGCTATTTGTAGGGCAGAAAAAATTTGCCCTTGTCACCAGCTAAGTGGATAGCCTCAATAATGTGTATAGTTTTTGAAACGAATGTACTGATCACGGAATATTGACGGCAGAAACAGAAGACTGATCTAGATTTGTTGTTGTTGTTGTCTTCAGTCCTGAAACTGGTTTGATGCAGCTCTCCATGCTACTCTATCCTGTGCAAGCTTCATCTCCCAGTACTTACTGTAACCTACATACTTCTGAATCTGCTTAGTGTATTCATCTCTCAGTCTCCCTCTACGATTTTTTCCCTCCACGCTGCCCTCCAATGCTAAATTTGTGATCCCTTGATGCCTCAGAACATGTCCTACCAACCGGTCTCTTCTTCTAGTCAAGTTGTGCCACAGGCTCCTGTTCTCCCCAATTGTATTCAATACCTCATTAATTATGTGATCTACCCATCTAATCTTCAGCATTCTTCTGTAGCACCACATTTCGAAAGCTTCTATTCTCTTCTTGTCTAAACTAGTTATCGTCCTTGTTTCACTTCCATACATGGCTACACTCCGTACAAATACTTTCAGAAATGACTTCCTGACACTTAAATCTATACTCGATGTTAACAAATTTCTCTTCTTCAGAAACGCTTTCCTTCCCATTGCCAGTCTACATTTTATATCCTCTCTACTTCGACCATCATCAGTTATTTTGCTCCCCAAATAGCAAAACTCCTTTACTACTTTAAGTGTCTCATTTCCTAATCTAATTCCCTCAGCATCACTCGACTTAAATCGACTACATTCCATTATCCTCGTTTTGCTTTTGTTGATGATCATCTTATATCCTCCTTTCAAGACACTGTCCGTTCCATTCAACTGCTCTTCCAGGTCCTTTGCTGTCTCTGACAGAATTACAATGTCATCGGCGAACCTCAAAGTTTTTATTTCTTCTCCATGGATTTTAATACCTACTCCGAATTTTTCTTTTGTTTCCTTTACTGCTTGCTCAATATACAGATTGAATAACATCGGGGAGAGGCTACAACTCTGTCATACTCCCTTCCCAACCACTGCTTCCCTTTCATGTCCCTCGACTCTTATAACTGCCATCTGGTTTCTGTACAAATCGTAAATAGCCTTTCGCTCCCTGTATTTTACCCCTGCCACCTTTAGAATTTGAAAGAGAGTATTCCAGTCAACATTGTCAAAAGCTTACTCTAAGTGTACAAATGCTAGAAATGTAGGTTTGCCTTTCCTTAATCTATATTCTGAGATAAGTCGTAGGGTCAGTATTGCATCACGTGTTCCAACATTTCTACGGAATCCAAACTGATCACTGAGGTCGGCTTCTACCAGTTTTTCCATTCGTCTGTAAAGAATTCGCGTTAGCATTTTGCAGTTGTGGCTTATTTAACTGGTAGTTCGGTAATTTTCACATCTCTCAACACCTGCTTTCTTTGAGATTGGAATTATTATATTCTTCTTGAAGTCTGAGGGTATTTATTAACCAATAATTCGAACGAAACCATTGGTGACTATGGGACTCGGCTCTTTCACTTTGACGACACAAAGTAAACGGAAGGTCAGCAATCGACACTCTAAATGTTGTGTTGTTGTTGTGGTCTTCAGTCCTGAGACACGTTTGATGCAGCTCTCCATGCTACTCTGTCCTGTGCAAGCTTCTTCATCTCCCAGTACCTACTGCAACCTACATCCTCCTGAATCTGCTTCTCTTGGTCTCCCCCTACGATTTTTACCCTCCACGCTGCCCTCCAATACTAAATTGGTGATCCCTTGATGCCTCATAACATGTCCTACCAACCGATCCCTTCTTCTGGTCAAGTTGTGCCACAAACTTCTCTTCTCCCCAATCCTATTTAATACTTCATTAGTAATGTGATCTACCCATCTAATCTTCAGCATTCTTCTGTAGCACCACATTTCGAAAGCTTCTATTCTCTTCTTGTCCAAACTATTTACCGTCCATGTTTCACTTCCATACAAGGCTACACTCTAAACACAACTCTAAATGTTAGCATAACCAATACTGACTATGTGCAATAAGTAGACTGTCTTAACGACTACATATATCCCGTCTTTGTCTTATGGGATTTCTTCTTGCGTGTGTGTCTGCATTCCTAATTTCCCTTCACTGATGCTTAGATTAGGTGGTACTTTTTTATTTCCAGTACTGTAATTAGATGTTATTAGTTCTGAAATCCGGTAATTTTGAAATAGTTGGTCAGACAGTCATAACCTCGAAATTCGACAGTTTACAGGCTTGTTAGCCTGAGCTTAAAATTTCTACGAGGAGGCGTTGCGTGACGGCTCCCCTACTGCGCCGCTCCGTCCGCTGGGGAACCCCACACAACACCAAGTGTCCCCTCCCCTGCTGCGCTCTTTGCTAAGCTAGGGCCAGGTAATTTGGCACGCACACTAACAGATCCTACAGCTTCATAACTGTAATTATGATTTACGGCTACATCTATGCTCCAAAGTGCTGTCGGGTAGCAGTTCTTCACCTATATGACCATGACTTACCATATGTAAAGCAGTTATCGCCACGAAAACTGTCTGGTGAGTGCTGTTAATTTAACTTCCGTGGATGACCATCGAAACTTTTCTGTCCGACTTCGAAAACAATGGCACCAGCGAGGAAAATTTTGGGTTGATCTGACACCATTCGTATCTGTAAGGATACCATAGTGGACCCTATCAAACAACGTGCTACAAAATTACATACACAATCACTAGGCCACAATATTGAAAATTTAAAATTAAGATGATCATTCAGCTCAATAACGGGAGTTAATAGAGCTAAGTGGTTAGAAGAACCAAAGAAAAGACAGTTGCAAAATGATGGCTACACTGAAAAATGTCAAGTTTTGTGTAACTGGAGTAAGAGATGAGAACAGGGAAGTCACCGTATACCCCATACACCAAAGTTTCATACACTTTTATATTACAGTTACTGCAGAGGACTGCGCATAACATTTAGTGCTACTTTCTGCAGGTTTGAAATCCACCCGTTCTCTCTCCCGTTGACTCCACAGCTATACGAAAATCACCCCTCCACCGGAGCATTTGACGGACGTGGTTCTTCATTCACTGCATAGCGTTTCCCAATCGATCTGTCTGCTGTGGACAGAAATGTTCTGTTGATGACTAATGGAGGCAGTCGTGCAGGCGAGAGCCTTAACCGAGGCTACGGTAGAACGTGTAAGCGGTCGCAATAACGATGCGTACTTCAGCTTAATGGGCGAGTAAATCACAAACACTCGCCTATATGCGGATACGTGGTGCATGTTGATGACGTCCGTTCTCGGCAGCAGTGTCATGCGTACATTGAGGAACAGTGGTAGGAACTCCTGCAGCCCGTACACGCAAATAAATTCACATAAGGGAATGAGGTACATAAGTATGCTAATGGTTATTTTTCTGATTAGTACACGCCATTCCCAGCTTTCACTTATCGTATAATGAAAGTGTAGGTATGTGGAAGTCTCTTTCTTTTTAACTGGTCATAGAGAGATACGTCACACAGTTTCAGTAGCAAAGAATATTGGAGAAAGGAAACTGTAAATAATAAAAATTGGTTCCTTAGAACATACTTGCTGACTTCAGCTGATAGATTCATTTCTGGATAACGCAAATAGCCACAAACGACTCATTTACATTACATTGCTTGTAACGAATAAGAACGAACGCCCCGAGTAGGATATATCCTATAGTCATAGCGTTTTCCTAATGAGATGGATCTCTCAGAATTTGAATTAAAGTTGTTGGTAACATCAACGCCTTTGAGAGAGTATGGGAAAGAAATTTCTGGAAATTTCTAAACCCGTTGAGCGAATGGCAACGAAACCACTATTGCAGTTGATGCGTAGAATTTATCAGATTAAAGACATACCAGCAAACTTTCGCCAAAATTGTAATCTCAGTGAACGTGTGGATGGTAGTAAGTGCTAGAGCTATTGCACATCCTCATGCATTCAAGTTGCCAACAAGAAAAAAAAATACAGAAGAATGGGTAAGATAACAAACTCTCCTACGGACGCACGGTCTGTCTTTAGGTCAAGTAAATACGCTAGAAGTAGTTGTGGGGGTTCTGTTTGATAATGAAAAAAATCATAATGATGAAGATCAAGACTAATTCATAGAATACGTGAACGTAGAAAAAGTGTTAGAGTTATGAACACCTTGCTCCGTTATTGCCTGAGAAAAATATGACGAAGCTACAGGAGAAAACGGGTAATATACACTCCTGGAAATTGAAATAAGAACACCGTGAATTCATTGTCCCAGGAAGGGGAAACTTATTGACACATTCCTGGGGTCCGATACATCACATGATCACACTGACAGAACCACAGGCACATAGACACAGGCAACAGAGCATGCACAATGTCGGCACTAGTACAGTGTATATCCACCTTTCGCAGCAATGCAGGCTGTTATTCTCCCATGGAGACGATCGTAGAGATGCTGGATGTAGTCCTGTGGAACGGCTTGCCATGCCATTTCCACCTGGCGCCTCAGTTGGACCAGCGTTCGTGCTGGACGTGCAGACCGCGTGAGACGACGCTTCATCCAGTCCCAAACATGCTCAATGGGGGACAGATCCGGAGATCTTGCTGGCCAGGGTAGTTGACTTACACCTTCTAGAGCACGTTGGGTGGCACGGGATACATGCGGACGTGCATTGTCCTGTTGGAACAGCAAGTTCCCTTGCCGGTATAGGAATGGTAGAACGATGGGTTCGATGACGGTTTGGATGTACCGTGCACTATTCAGTGTCCCCTCGACGATCACCAGTGGTGTACGGCCAGTGTAGGAGATCGCTCCCCACACCATGATGCCGGGTGTTGGCCCTGTGTGCCTCGGTCGTATGCAGTCCTGATTGTGGCGCTCACCTGCACGGCGCCAAACACGTATACGACCATCATTGGCACCAAGGCAGAAGCGACTCTCATCGCTGAAGACGACACGTCTCCATTCGCCCCTCCATTCACGCCTGTCGCGACACCACTGGAGGCGGGCTGCACGATGTTGGGGCGTGAGCGGAAGACGGCCTAACGGTGTGCGGGACCGTAGCCCAGCTTCATGGAGACGGTTGCGAATGGTCCTCGCCGATACCCCAGGAGCAACAGTGTCCCTAATTTGCTGGGAAGTGGCGGTGCGGTCCCCTACGGCACTGCGTAGGATCCTACGGTCTTGGCGTGGATCCGTGCGTCGCTGCGGTCCGGTCCCAGGTCGACGTGCACCTTCCGCCGACCACTGGCGACAACATCGATGTACTGTGGAGACCTCACGCCCCACGTGTTGAGCAATTCGGCGGTACGTCCACCCGGCCTCCCGCATGCCCACTATACGCCCTCGCTCAAAGTCCGTCAACTGCACATACGGTTCACGTCCACGCTGTCGCGGCATGCTACCAGTGTTAAAGACTGCGATGGAGCTCCGTATGCCACGGCAAACTGGCTGACACTGACGGCGGCGGTGCACAAATGCTGCGCAGCTAGCGCCATTCGACGGCCAACACCGCGGTTCCTGGTGTGTCCGCTGTGCTGTGCGTGTGATCATTGCTTGTACAGCCCTCTCGCAGTGTCCGGAGCAAGTATGGTGGGTCTGACACACTGGTGTCAATGTGTTCTTATTTCCATTTCCAGGAGTGTATAATATGTAGAAGAAGCAAGAGGGTGCAGTAACAGTTCGGATTCAAATAGGTGTACGACAGGGATGCAATCATTCGCCCCTGCTGTTCAATCTATACATCGAAGAAGCAATGACGGAAATAAAAGAAAGCTTTCCACATCTCAATTTCACTGCCGCTTTTGAACCTGTCATTGATAAGATTCGCTCATTATGCTGCCATTCACAGTGAAACTGAAGTGTTACAGGACTCGCTGAATGCAATCAACTGAACAAAGAGTGTAGAATATGGATTCAGAGTAAAACCGAAAGAGACGAAAGTATAATATACGCAGCATGTCGCGCCTCTTAATCATACTTCGTCCAGGTAATCGGCACCATTTTTCAATCATTGCTTTTGGATTTGACCTTTAACACCGCACACGAAAACCAGAGTATTTGTGTCATGATTTTTACATAACGCGGCAATATGAAGACGTTCTACTACCGAAATCGGTCAAGACACATCAAATGTGTAATAATACAGCTGAGGAGTTTTCATCAGTCAATAACAGTGTGTTACGTCAATTTTCGTAATGTAACGAATCTTGCAACAAAGAAAAATTACATTTCGAAAAAAACTTTCCGTTATTGTTTGTTTGTGTTGGTGTCGTGTTCACACGTAAAGTAGCTTCGGGCAGCTGTCCAAGGTTATTTTAAGAACAAAGAATGACACATTAAAGAAATTGTTCGTCAGTTGTTCACCTTCATACGCTAAGAACTTTTTGAATGGGGATGCCTTTCGAGTAATATGATTTTGCTCTACACGACTTCGAATTCTGCTCCTCTGCCAACTATTTCATCTCAGAGTAGGACTTAAACACCACTTCCTCTGTTATCTGCTGTATGTAGGATGTTTGTTTAACCTGGGGCAACTAAATATCTTGAAAACGAAGCTTTCACACGAGAAAAACTATTCAGGCGAAAAGTTAATGTTAGTATAAAGGGCATCAGCCTATTGGTTGTTACCCATGTCCTGAACGTTGAACATCCATCCTGCGTGTGCGGCATCAAGTCCCCATTGTCCACTGGGGAACTCATTTTTATGGCATATTGGGTTTCTACGTCAGAAAGTGCGTACGGCTTACTCAATTCATTGTTTACTGCTCGTTGCAGATGGCAGTATTTGTCGGTTTCACTAAGTGTGCGCATTTTTGCAATTAATGGTTCAAATGGCTCTGAGCACTGTGGGACTTAACATCTATGGTCATCAGTCCCCTAGAACTTGGGTTAGTTAGGTTTAAGTATTTCTAAGGACATCACGTAACACCCAGTCATCACGAGGCAGAGAAAATCCCTGACCCCGCCGAGAATCGAACCCGGGAACCCGGGCGCGGGTAGCGAGAACGCTACTGCACGACTACGAGCTGCGGACAAGGTTAATATGAAGCTTGCGACACTGTGTTACTATCTGGTCTCACGCATCCTGGCCAATCTCTTTGCTTTTAGGAAGCTTTAACTGTCGAGTCCTATTAATAGTTCCATAGATTTCGTATTTGGTTTGAATACAGTCAGAGAGAGTCCCCTTAGTCAATCATAGTGCCAGTAGTGCTAGTGTTTGTTTTCAATACAGTCCAGAGACAGGTAGTGCTATTTTCATTGTTTTCTACAAGAGGTGGCTAGCAACCACAGTTTAGTCAATAAACAGCCGCCTTTAGTGAATTAGCAGTCTAGTTAAAGGTTGATTAACTCTCTTCAGTAAATTGATTCCTTAGGATGGATAGGATGTGTGACTGCTGTGTACGGACGCAGGAGGAGCTGGCCACTGTTCGCGAACAGCTGAGCGTGTTGATGGCCGCGGTCAGCAGTTTTCAGGCTGCTGCCTCGGAGTTTAGCGGCAGTGGGGAGTCTGGTGCGTCGCAAGGTACACCCCACGTGTTACATCCTTCTCCCACTGTCCCTGCTGTCGAGACATCTTCGCGGGTACCGGGCGCGGTTGGACCACCCTCTCCCCAAGGGGAGTGACGGGTTCAGCGGCGTTCACGGCGCACGAGGCGGAGGGTCAATGTGGAGGCTGGCCATGTGGCATCGCCCGCTCTGCCTGTGAGTGGACATGTGGCTGCTCCTTCAGCAAGGTCCGAGCACACACACGGGGTGAGGGGTTTATTAGTTATTGGGAGCTCCAACGTTAGGCGGGTGATGGAGCCCCTTAGAGAAATAGCCGGAAGGTCGGGGAAGAAGGCCAGTGTTCACTCTGTCTGCTTGCCGGGGGGTCTCATCCGAGATGTGGAGGAGGCCCTACCGGCGGCGATAGAGAGCACTGGGTGCACCCGACTGCAAATTGTTGCTCATGTCGGCACCAATGACTCCTGCCGTCTGTGTTCAGAGGTCATCCTCAGTTCGTACAGGCGGTTGGCGGAATTGGTGAAGGCGGAAAGCCTCGCTCGCGGGGTGGAATCAGAGCTAACTATTTGTAGTATCGTTCCCAGAACCGATCGCGGTCCTCTGCCGAGTGGAAGGCGTAAACCAAAGGCTCAGACGATTCTGCGGAGATCTGGGGTACAAATTTCTCGACCTCCGCTATCGGGTGGAGAAATGTAGGGTCCCCCTGAATAGGTCAGGCGTGCACTACACGCCGGAAGCGGCTACAAGGGTAGCGGAGTACGTGTGGAGTGCACATGCGGGTTTTTTAGGTTAGAGAATTCCCTCCCTAGGCCGACAAGACGCCTCCTGAGACGCGGCAAGGTAGGAGTAGGCAAAATGACACAGGGAATAACAATATCAATGTGCAAATAGTAAACTGCAGGAGCGTCTATAGATAGGTCCCAGAATTGCTCTCATTAATAAACGGTCACAACGCCCATATAGTACTAGGGACAGAAAGTTGGCTGAAACCAGACGTATACAGTAATGAAATCCTAAACTCAGATTGGTATGTATACCGCAGAGACAGGCTGGACAGTGAAGGGGGAGGCGTGTTTATAGCGATAAGAAGTGCAATAGTATCGAAGGAAATTGACGGAGATCCGAAATGTGAAATGATTTGGGTGAAGGTCACGGTTAAAGCAGGCTCAGACATGGTAATTGGATGTCTCTATAGGTCCCCTGGCTCAGCAGCAGTTGTGGCTGAACACCTGAAGGATAATTTGGAAAATATTTTGAGTAGATTTCCCAACCATGTTATAGTTCTGGGTGGAGATTTTAATTTGCCGGATATAGACTGGGAGACTCAAAGGTTCATAACGGGTGGCAGGGACAAAGAATCCAGTGAAATTTTTTAAGTGCTTTATCTGAAAACTACCTTGAGCCGTTGAACAGAGAACCGACTCGTGGTGATAACATATTAGACCTTCTGGTGACAAACAGATCCGAACAATTTGAAAAAGTTAACGCAGAACAGGGAATCAGCGATCATAATGCGGTTACGGCATCGATGATTTCAGCTGTAAATAGCAATATTAAAAAGGGTAGGAAGATTTTTCTATTTAGAAAAAGTGACAAAAAGCAGATTTCAGAGTACCTGTTGGCTCAACACAAAAGTTTTGTCTCAAGTACAGATAATGTTGAGGATCAGTGGACAAAGTTCAAAACCGTCGTACATAATGCGTTAGATGAGTATGTGCCAAGCAAGATCGTAAGAGAAGGAAAAGAGCCACCGTGGTACAACAACCGAGTTAGAAAACTGCTGCGGAAGCAAAGGGAACTTCACAGCATACATAAACATAGCCAAAGCCTTGCAGACAAACAAAAATTACGCGAAGCGAAATATAGTGTGAGGAGGGCTATGCGAGAGGCGTTCAATGAATTCGAAAGTAAAGTTCTATGTACTGACTTGGCATAAAATCCTAAGAAATTTTGGTCTTATGTCAAAGCGGTAGGTGGATCAAAACAAAATGTCCTGACACTCTGTGACCAAAATGGTACTGAAACAGAGGATGACAGACTAAAGGCCGAAATACTAAATGTCTTTTTCCAAAGTTGTTTCACAGAGGAAGACTGCACTGTAGTTCCTTCTCTAGATTGTCGCACAGATGACAAAATGGTACATATCGAAATAGACGACAGAGGGATAGAGAGACAATTAAAATCGTCAAAATAGGAAAGGCCTCTGGACCTGATGCGATACCAGTCCGATTCTACACAGAGTACGCGAAGGAACTTGCCCCCCTTCTTGCAGCGGTGTACCGTAGGTCTCTAGAAGAGCGTAGCGTTCCAAAGGATTGGAAAAGGGCACAGGTCATCCCCGTTTTCAAGAAGGGATGTCGAACAGATGTGCAGAACTATAGACCTATATCTCTAACGTCAATCAGTTGTAGAATTTTGGAACACGTATTGTGTTCGAGTATAATGACTTTTCTGGAGACTAGAAATCTACTCTGTAGGAATCAGCATGGGTTTCGAAAAAGACGATCATGTGATACCCGGCTCGCGCTATTCGTCCACGAGACTCAGAGGGCCAGAGACACGGGTTCACAGGTAGATGCCGTGTTTCTTGACTTCCACAAGGCGTTCGATACAGTTCCCCACAGTCGTTTAATGAACAAAGTAAGAGCATATGGACTATTATACCAATTGTGTGATTGGATTGAGGAGTTCCTAGATAACAGGACGCAGCATGTCATTCTCAATGGAGAGAAGTCTTCCGAAGTAAGAGTGATTTCAGGTGTGCCGCAGGGGAGTGTCATAGGACCGTTGCTATTCACAGTATACATAAATGACCTGGTGGATGACATCTGAAGTTCACTGAGGCTTTTTGCAGATGATGCTGTGGTGTATCGAGAGGTTGTAACAATGGAAAATTGTACTGAAACGCAGGAGGATCTGCAGCGAATTTACGCATGGTGCAGGGAATGGCAATTGAATGTCAATGTAGACAAGTGTAATGTGCTGCGAATACACAGAAAGATAGATCCTTTATCATTTAGCTACAAAATAGCTGGTCAGCAACTGGAAGTAGTTAATACCATAAATTATCTGGGGGTACGCATTAGGAGTGATTTAAAATAGAAAGATCATATAATGTTGATTGTCGGTAAAGCAGATGCCAGACAGATTCATTGGAAGAATCCTAAGGAAATGCAATCCGAAAACAAAGGAAGTAGGTTACAGTACGCTTGTCCGCCCACTGCTTGAATACTGCTCAGCAGTGTGGGATCCGTACCAGATAGGGTTGATAGAAGATATAGAGAAGATCCAACGGAGAGCAGCGCGCTTCGTTACAGGATTATTTAGTTATGGCGAAAGCGTTACGGAGATGATAGATAAACTCCAGTGGAAGACCCTGCAGGAGAGACGCTCAGTAGCTCGGTACGGGCTTTTGTCAAAGTTTCGAGAACATACCTTCACCGAAGAATCAAGCAGTATATTGCTCCCTCCTACGTACATCTCGCGAAGAGACCATGAGGATAAAATCTGAGAGATTAGAGCACACACAGAGGCATACCGACAATCCTTCTTTCCACGAACAATACGAGACTGGAATAGAAGGGAGAACCGATAGAGGTACTCAAGGAACCCTCCGCCACACACCGTCAGGTGGCTTGCGGAGTATGGATGTAGATGTAGATGTAGATTATAGACCTTCACACGAAAATACTCCATGAAGTGAAGTGCGACTGCAGTGGGGATTTTCTCCACAACATGGAGTGTAGCGCATAGTTACTCTACATGAAGAAACGACAAATTGCTAAACCCTAACATTATCGTCATACTTATCGGAAATAATTTAATATTTTAGGCTCGTAATAAAAGTACACCGGAAGATACCAACAACTGTCGTAATTTTCTTTTTCGTTCGTAATTTGGCCCAGAGATATGTGACATTAAATACAAATTTTAGCCATGTTATATGGGCATACAGGAAAACGGCCGTGATAGGAAGGCAAATATACTCAGTCAAGGAATATGGACTTTGAATACTTATTGCATACTTCTCTTGTCA
This sequence comes from Schistocerca cancellata, assembly GCF_023864275.1. NCBI lineage: Eukaryota > Metazoa > Arthropoda > Insecta > Orthoptera > Acrididae > Schistocerca > Schistocerca cancellata. The sequence continues at coordinate 47,468,375 of NC_064626.1, read as the reverse complement.
AAGGAGTTTCCTTTAAAACTGCAGCCTGTTCCTATCAAATCCAGCCGTTTGACTGCGTATACACACAGTGGAAAGAGGGTAAAATATTCAAAAAGGTATTAGGATGGATAAAACAAAGGAATGAATGTAGGAACAGGAATAACGAAAATCTGTACAAGAACATTGAACAACTAAATGTAAAATTTAGAAAAGGTAGAATGGTGTTGTACGCCCATCTCGTTCTGATTTATAAATACAGGGCACACAATTTCAGAATACGGTAGCTGGAAAAAACAATTTCTCTTGTGGAAACAGGTTCAAGAGACGTAAGTTACCCGAAAGTTGGGGAAACTGAAAAACGTTCATCTTCTATCCAAACGTATCTCTGTTCCGAATTATAGGATTCCCATACCCAGAGAAAATGAAAGAGGGGCAACTGGAGTACAGTTGTCAGAACTTCGGAAATGCCACTAGTGTCGTCAAATGAAAAATTATTGGTGTAATATGTACATTCAACGATGCACTCTTGAGAAGCACCAACCGTGGAATTTGACAATATATAGTCAAGGGGGAAGCTGCAGGGTGAACATCAGCGAGCTGATCTGCCAGATGGCTACGCTCTTGCTGTTCTATGGCTGTTTGCCATGGGAAGATAAACACATTCCTCAAGAAGTGTAGTCTCTCTTGACATTTCTATTGTTACCTTTTGTTGCCTGCGAAACAAGACGTGGAAAAGTACGACCTGTGCGCCTCGATGTGCTGGTGCTAAAATTGTTTCGATGGTTGGACAGATGGAAGTATTGAACACTGCCTTAGTTTTTGGTTATTTGTAAACAAAAAACTTCTGCTTCAGGCACGGTGTTGTACGCTCTAGCAAAAGGATGTCAAAATAAGTTCCAACAATTTCCACTGCGTCTGACTTCGCTATAGAAACTGAAGTTTCAGATATCATCACAAAAATGTCTTGCAGTTGAGCAGTGCATGTAACCAAATCTGCTACACCATTTTTCAAAACGCAATGATTGGGAGTCGAAACAATTCCTAAAATAAATATGTAACAGATGCCAATGATGCAATAGAAGACCATGTAAAGAGAACTCCGACAACTACACGACAGTAAGTAGAACCACAGCCAATGACCGCCAGGTGTCTGAACAAAAACTTATGGAATCTGAACGAATTTACGACATTGACTGGATGCCAGCCTTCAAGGAAATAACGTTAATTCTTTTATAAAAATGTTTTACGCAAAATGTAATAATAAACTGGCTAGTACAAAATAGTTAATTCAGTGACTAATTGAGACACGCATCCACACATGAAGAAATCAATTTGCGACTTCGCTTCAGTAATGTGGAGAACTTCTGATTAAAACTAGTGAAATATGTACGCATTAATTTATTAATCAGTTTGAATAATGAAATGTGTTACACGTTTCGGTGTTGACTACCGAAGGAATTATGGATGAAGATATCACTTCGTTTAAATACTGATAGGATAAAAAATTCGAGTCAGTTGCCAATAATTTGTTACATATTACACGACGGCTTTCGAGGCCTACAGCTTCGGATAAAATTATATTACGAGGACACAATCGTGTAGTGGTCACGCCAGTCAGTCCTGGGGGCCCCACCCACGCGAAACAAAAGCAACAGAACGTAGGACCAGCAACTGCGGCGCCCGCCTCGACACGGAAGAGCTTAGTGTCTCGATAGTTTTTGATGTCACCCAAAAGTGAAGCTTTAGGTTTCGAAACCGGTCTTGTGATAAACATCAAAGTACTGGCAACCGAAACAGATTTTTTTATTCTGTCAATATGTTCTGAAATTGCGCATGTTCACCAGATCGAGTGTTTTGTAACTTCATTTAGCATTGTTTGTTACATCGTTAGGTTATAATGGGTCACTCATTTTCAGCGGATTGATACGTACACTGATCTATAGCGCACGGCACAGTCGCAATAAGGAAATTCAAACTACAGAACTTCGATGTGATTTCCATGCAATCAGGCAACCGTAACCTCCACTCTGTGATGTTACAATATAAAAGTGATGTTGTTATTCAATGGAAAGTTGGAAATTGAGATTTAGCTTACTGTTTTATCAATCACAATTGGCGTAAGAATCATGGATTGACCATTGTCATAAAATATTGCATTATGAGATGTGATTAGTTTTTACTTGCAGTTTCGCGTGGCTTGAGGCAGTCACAACTAGCGTGCTATTGATTAAGAAATTGCGTTATCGTCTTTCTAATTACTTCATGATCGTAGATACGATCATACCCGGTTGTGAAGTTATTGTTATGACAAAACAATATCCTAAGGGACCAGAAAGTTCTTAAGGGCGCAAAAACAACTGTAACATCACACAAAAAGGAAATTCAATATTAAAGCTGATGCAAGAAGACGATAAAACAGTTTTTCTTTTTATCAATGTAACACGCACATTGGACTGCTGATCTTGGTGTCTGTAATATTAGCAAAATGCATAAATAAAATGAAAATAATACTGAGGAGATAATAGGAATGAGCACTGCTAAATGACTCAGTATTCCCAGAACAAATATTTATTATAACTAAAACCTATATCGTACCTTAAGCTTAGTACTACAGTGACGGTAGATTTTTATGTCCGTATCATGTCCATTGAGCGCTCTTTTATATAGCCATTGTCTTCTTTGAGTCGCTCCTGCATCGTCACGGTAAGTTATAACAGTTCTTTACACTTCACTCAAACTTAGACATAACACGTTTTTATATATTTAGTAAAAATTAGATCAGACTGCCACAAATCTGCGTCCGTCTTACTTGAGAAAAACAGTACAAGTCTTTTGCGCTCGAGGCTTCATTTGTTCTCCAGCGAACAAAATAGTGAAGGATCGCATATCTATCCGTATTTTTCTGTTTATATTGCCGCCCAAAGACGACGAATTACATTATTTAGAAACTTCCACCGTCGCCATGCGACGCCTCATTATACATTAATCATCATTTATAAACAAGTATTTGCCTTCTGGCTGAAAGTATTAACTACTCGTATTTGCTGTTTTAATGAAGTCAAAAATAGCGAATATCACAACTCCTGTTATTTAAATTGAATATGGTAGTGCAATTCGGTTACTGCAGAACAAATACGTCTCGTACGCGGTGAACAAGGTGTCGGGTCTCAGAAAACTCATATTAGGACGTAACAATGACAGTTTTTACCTAATGGAGTGGTAGAACAAACCTGGCACTGGCTGTGTACACTGCTGTCACAGTAGGAAAAAAATGCTGAACTCTGGGCGAAATTCACAGCCACGCGAGATTTCTTGTCATAGGCGCAACCCATATAGTTTTATGTTTTATTCACACACTTGCTTGTCCTCTGCATTCTGTAGGTGACCGATCAAAAACAATTAGGAAACAAGGGTCGATATTTCGAGAGTGAGGGATAAACGCTTAACAAATCATAGCCTGTGTATTATTACAAAACGTACCTATTGTACCGTTGCTACATCTCAAAAAGAAGCAGAACGAATGGAGGACGAACAGGATTTAGATGGAAGTGATATCTTGAGCTCTCATCACGTCACCGCACGAAATTTTATCACCACGGCAGAATACCTGTGACATACACGTTGCAACGGTCATCCGGAGCAAGCACCGTCCGTTTCCAATAAATTCGATTTGGTGGTCACTTAAGCAGCTCCATAGCGCTCTCCGAAGTGGGACAAGGACTGGGACCTTACGATGACCGTCCACCAGGATAAGGGAATGGAGGCACTTCAGACGCGCTTTCTGATGAGGTTTGAGTCACAGACTCAGCGACAGAGTTCGGTGTTCCGTCTAATTATGTACGCTGAAGAGATGGTAAGCACTTTCACGGCACATGTAAAACTTGTTGCACGTACCATGAAAGCTATTGTACGCAATAATGAAAGGTAATATTTCGCACTTTGTTATTTACAGAGCACTGCTGCTTAGCCATTGATTCCACTGCCATGAAAGCAACAACATCCTCAAGGAATAAGAAAAACCAGAGAAGCCGAAAACAAAATAAGTATAGCTAAAGGCAAATAGACAAGGTTTAATATACTTCTCTAGAATATAAAGTTCTTAAAATTGAGAAAACATAAGCTTGAATTATTGCTACTGCTGATTCTAGAATTAATATAAGTATTTGTCCAATAATTAGTAGTGAGATTAAGTTTATTGCTACACACACACACACACACACACACACACACACACACACACACACACACACACACACACGTGCAGTTGAAATTGATAACGTCCTAAAGAAACAACGAATAAAAGCAGTAATGGCCCCATACATCAAACTTTTAAAATCAGTCAGTGTCAGCCGCTAGCTTTAAAAGCATCATCCATATTCCGGATGGAAAATATGTTGACATACGTTATTTGTAGTTGAATACTAGAATGAAATAACCTTTCGGTTCAGTGTGAAAATAACACTTCCATCATTGTTGTCCCACGCACATGTCGAAAAATATGTATCTATCACTTTGAACATAACTTACTGCATAGAGTGCGTTGGGTATCAAGTCATATAAATTAAATGCTGTTGGAAATAATTTGTTGTGTCCTTCCTTAACATACTTAACAGTACAGGTCTTTTCATTTCCACAATAGTTATGAAAACACTGTAAGTGTGTGTACGAACCAGGACAATTTACACAGAATCAGAAATCAGTCATGGCAGATATATTAAACGGAAACACAGATTTATTGAACAGGTGACTTTTGGGACAATTTCAGTCGTATGTGATGTGCTGCGTTTATCATCATGACATATGGCAATATCACAATGAAAACTAATTTTCCGTTGTAAACAATGGAAACAAGAAAAGCGCACATACATAAATACAAGCACCGAATATGGGTTTGAGAAATGTAAATGATTCACCGCTGGATTTAATAGTAGAGGGCAGATGAAAGGCACCCTTGTGATACCTGTGTGAAAATATCTGGTAGTAGATTACCGCATTTAAAAAAAAAATAAAAAGCAGGCTGCTATTTAAAAAAGACGAACTGTATATCTTCCTTATGAATAGCAATACAAAAGTAACAATCATCCTGTTAATGTCCGTATCATATCCAAACAACATGACATATCTGTGGATGGAATTTAGTGTCATGCATAATTACAACCGGATTTATTAGAGGAATATACGTCTGACCATAGTGTGGGAGAAGGGCGGCAATGAAAGAATCTGAAGATTGGTGTCGTGGGTTGTTGGTTTACAGCAAAAATACAGATTTATGTTTCCAGTATAGTACTTACAGATGACAATGACTGCTTTCACCATTTACTTGTATCCTAGTTGTTGTATTTCTTACTCAGCGAAGGTCAACTATAACGGATAAAGTAATCCAATGGTGCAAGTCCTTATTCTGTGTCGACTGTAAAAACTTGCTGAGTGACTTTAGAATTTGAACTATGTCAGGGTTCAGACAATAGTCTATGCGAAAATTTTCCGATAACGCTATTATGTCTGAGTTAAGAATTTGCTAACATCATGAGCCACAAGGTTACTTTAAACTACCAAGGTTGTTTCTTCCTTCCTGCAGAATTCTAGTAGTTATTTCGATAGTAGACTACATTACTTGATCAGATTGTACTGAACAATTACCAAACGAATGTATCAGGTGAACAAATTATTCAAATACGAGATACTTCCAAAATGATGGTTAGAAACCCGTCAGATTGAACATTTCCTATTGCTTGTTCGTTCCTTGGCTCAGTTCAATATCTACATAAAGTATTTTAAAAAATGAGGCAACTGGATCTCATGTTTCTAGTTATCTCCAGGAATGGCAGTTACAATTCAGCGTTCTGTTCTGCATTCATATCCTAACACGTTTGTTTAATACAATTTCCACTGAACTCCCACAGATCGACACGTACTCAATATCAATATAAACAAAATAGAGTAACTGACAGTCGAGTGCGAAAACCAGTGGTGGTGTGCCATACTGTGCACTCCCAAGATAGGAGCGTATAGTGTGGGGTAACGATAACGTATTCGCATATACACACACCCAAATACACCCGTGATGTAGTCATTGCCGTGTTCCCTCAGAAACGTGACCCCCTGCACAGGCAAATTAATTATCGCTCTCGAAAAACCTGGTCAACTTAAGTACTACATGATAGAACTTTTCTCAGCTGCGTCACTCCCACAGCACATCCCCAAAAAATCCGCCAGTTCCTCTCTCTTTACGACATTTTCGCGCCACTGCCGCTCATGAAGCAACAGCAGTGCTAAGCGCGAGATTCTAGTAAACGGGGAGAATTTTTCTTACAAAACATGCCACCAATAATCACGCGTCTCTGCTCAAATCCAATTCTACAACTGTATCGTCTCCCTCTACCAGAACTAAGGGCGCACATGCTGAAGGTACTAACCTCAACAGCTCTGCATCAATGGCTTACTTTCGTTCGTTGATCTCTTTAGCCTCACGTCGAGAACCTTCCCTACAAGAGGTCAACGTTCTGAACCGAAGACCACCCAGCTGTCTTCAAGTGCCTCAGTGCTTTTTTTCCCCCAGCGATTTTTATCTGTCCTGCTATCTACAAGTGAACTCAAGTGTCTGCCGTCGCGTCGCCGTGGTCTGAGAGCTGAGAAGTCGCCTCGCTTGCTCGGTGCACAAGAGGTTGGAACGGAGCTTTTTCAAGCACCAGCTGTGTGTCCCTCTGCATCCCAGAAAAGGCTCTTCGCTAACTCCGCTTCGTAAAGTGCCTCGCAGCCAGTTTTCCCGTTTCTTTCCTATGCAGGCAAGACCAGCCTGGCTTTGTTGACACAAGTCACATGCAGCGATATTCAGATTCTGCAATGATATGGAAATGAGCGTTTGGCGTTATTGCCCTTTGCGGCGCAGGTCCGGCCGCCTTGGTGCAGGTCTTATTACATTCGACGCCACATAGGGCGACCTGCGCACCGGATGGGGATGAACACCAGGTAGTATGTACAGGGTATTTCAAAAACGACCGGTATATTTGAAACGGCAATAAAAACTAAACGAGCAGCGATAGAAATACACCGTTTGTTGCAATATGCTTGGGACAACAGTACATTTTCAGACGGACAAACTTTCGAAATTACAGTAGTTACAATTTTCAACAACAGATGGCGCTGCAAGTGATGTGAAAGATATTGAAGACAACGCAGTCTGTGGGTGCGCCATTCTGCACGTCGTCTTTCTGCTGTAAGCGTGTGCTGTTCACAACGTGCAAGTGTGCTGTAGACAACATGGTTTATTCCTTAGAACAGAGAATTTTTCTGGTGTTGGAATTCCACCGCCTAGAACACAGTGTTGTTGCAACAAGACGAAGTTTTCAACGGAGGTTTAATGTAACCAAAGGACCGAAAAGCGATACAATAAAGGATCTGTTTGAAAAATTTCAACGGACTGGGAACGTGACGGATGAACGTGCTGGAAAGGTAGGGCCACCGCGTACGGCAACCACAGAGGGCAACGCGCAGCTAGTGCAGCAGGTGATCCAACAGCGGCCTCGGGTTTCCGTTCGCCGCGTTGCAGCTGCGGTCCAAATGACGCCAACGTCCACGTATCGTCTCATGCGCCAGAGTTTACACCTCTATCCATACAAAATTCAAACGCGTCAACCCCTCAGCGCCGCTACCATTGCTGCACGAGAGACATTCGCTAACGATATAGTGCACAGGATTGATGACGGCGATATGCATGTGGGCAGAATTTGGTTTACTGACGAAGCTTATTTTTACCTGGACGGCTTCGTCAATAAACAGAACTGGCGCATATGGGGAACCGAAAAGCCCCATGTTGCAGTCCCATCGTCCCTGCATCCTCAAAAAGTACTGGTCTGGGCCGCCATTTCTTCCAAAGGAATCATTGGCCCATTTTTCAGATCCGAAACGATTACTGCATCACGCTATCTGGACATTCTTCGTGAATTTGTGGCGGTACAAACTGCCTTAGACGACACTGCGAACACCTCGTGGTTTATACAAGATGGTGCCCGGCCACATCGCACGGCCGACGTCTTTAATTTCCTGAATGAAAATTTCGATGATCGTGTGATTGCTTTGGGCTATCCGAAACATACAAGAGGCGGCGTGGATTGGCCTCCCTATTCGCCAGACATGAACCCCTGTGACTTCTTTCTGTGGGGACACTTGAAAGACCAGGTGTACCGCCAGAATCCAGAAACAATTGAACAGCTGAAGCAGTACATCTCATCTGCTTGTGAAGCCATTCCGCCAGACACGTTTTCGAAGGTTTCGGGTAATTTCATTCAGCGACTACGCCATATTATTGCTACGCATGCTGGATATGTGGAAAATATCGTACTATAGAGTTTCCCAGACCGCAGCGCCATCTGTTGTTGATAATTGTAACTACTGTAATTTCGAAAGTTTGTCTGCCTGAAAATGTACTGTTGTCCCAAGCATATTGCTACAAACGGTGTATTTCTATCGCTGCCTGTTTAGTTTTTATTGCCGTTTCAAATATACCGGTCATTTTTGAAACACCTTGTAAATACGGAAAGAAGGCGTTACTGTCTAATTCCTGACCCAACGTACTCGCTGGTGTTACTGCAACTCGGTGGCTTAACAAACAGGAAATTCCATGAATGAGAAAGAATGAGAAAACTTTTAAATATCATATGAAATAACTACGAGAGCCTGTTGGCAGAGGTATGTCACCCTCGAACAGTCACCTCATTACAAATTTTTTTATGTACTCGAATACAAGGGAAATCTATCTTTATGAGCTTAAACTTTTTTATGCACAAAAATCAACTACGATCTGTAATACTAATGTGGTCGCTATGATGAAAATATTGCATTCCATAAGGCTATAGAATAAATACTAACCTGTGCACTGTTATTACTAGGCAAGAAAACAAAAAAATTGCTTGGCTACAACGTTCCTTGCTGCAGCGGTTGCCGTACTCGAAGGCGCCGAAATTACGTACTCTACCACTTAAATCACAGACGCCACGCCACTGTTAAGAAACTCAAGTTCGTCCTCAATAGTGGACGCAAATCTTGCTGGTAAATGTGATTTCGCAGTTCTTCAAATAAACCGAGAGTGCAGCATCAAATTTTGCTTCGGAACATATTGCAGGCGATTTCAAACAAAATTCGAAGTTTCTATAATCTGACAAGGAGATCTCTGTAGTGTGATAAAATATATGGAAATGGAATAGCCACAAACCAATTGGCATGACAAGGCGTCAGGTCGACGAGGAAACAGCATGACGATCATTAGTTAAACTACGACAGTCATCTATTTGTCGATGTCACATTACTTTGATTCATATACTATACGTCTGTCATGTGTATAGGTCAGATACGAAAATAAGTCAACTATATAAAAAAACTCACATAGTGACCACAGGAATACAAACGATAAATAGTGAAAAATAAATGATACATCGTCCAAGGTCTGACGACACACAGTCTCATTACAAGTGCTAGCAGCAGAATTTTCCTGCCGGGTGTAAGGTTTGGATATTACAGGTGTACACACGTCGACAGATGAAATTTATCGTGGAACACTAATTCGGAAATATAACTGTTGTACTTAGCAGAAGAGCCAACACCGTGTTACTAGAGGAGGCCTAAATGCACGCGTTTTAGCTCACGCAGGCTGGCGTGAGGAGGGAAGGACTGTACTGACGTGAAGTCTGGAACATGACAAGGAATTACAATTCACAAAGCGGACATAAGTATCAAACTAATTAACTTTAATCCATTAATTATGAACTTCGCTCTTGACAGTACATGATACACAATAATATCTGTTCAGAAGACGTATAGTAACTGAATATGGCACCTTGCTAGGTCGTAGCAAATGACGTAGCTGAAGGCTATGCTAAACTGTCGTCTCTGCTAGAGATGGTTCACTGCCTACATACGCTCTCATTTGCAAAGTCTGCTGTACAACTGGGGCGAGTGCTACGGAGTCTCTCTCAACTAGACCTTCCGTGTGGCGGCGCTCGGTCTGCAGTCACCGATAGTGGCGACACGCGGGTTCGACGTATACTAACGGATCGCGGCCGATTTAAAGGCTACCACCTAGCAAGTATGGTGTCTGGCGGTGACACCACAAAAACTACATACACACAAAAATCATAATTCATTTGTTATGAGAACTAGTGTATAACTCATTGCCGCTGGAATACAAACATCAAAATGGTTCAAATGGCTCTGGGCACTATGGGACTTAACATCTGTGGTCATCAGTCCCCTAGAACTTTAAACTACGTAAACGTAACTAACCTAAAGACATCACATACATCCATGGCCGAGTCTGGATTCGAACCTGCAACCGTAGCAGCAGCGCGATTCCGGACAGAAATGCCTAGAACCGCTCGTCGACAGAGGCCGGCAACACTCGTTATCCTTAGAATCTATTAGCCAACCCATGGGATAACGTAGCCCCTTGAGAATCTGTATTACATTCTCATTATTATCATTGCTGGGGCGTGATGTTAAGACATTTCATACCCATCTTTCCCCATAGTCAGTGCTTTGTTTCGAAATAGTCAGTTCTGTGTCTGACTGGCTTCTACACGAAATTCAGTAATTTAGTCAGAGCGTTCATAATATGTAAGAGTATATGTTTATTGATCTGAGGTAGGAAAAGTCATGGATCTGAATTTGGTGTGGAGTATGGTGGAACATCCTTTTAGTTCTGATAGCGAATTATACAGTCAATAGCATCCATCTAATGGGATGACATTGTCGCATTGTGGTAAGAATTCTCAAAGTCGTAGTTTTCTCTATAAACCGGTAACTTGCAAGCTGTCTACCGAAACACCAGCAAATGTTTAGATGGGGTATACGTGTTACAATAGTCGCACTGAAATGCACATTTAGTTAAAATAACAATGATGGCGTCAGTACAGACTAACTGTGTTCCTATTATTCTGCCAGAGAATATTCTCTGTCTGGACAGTCCAGATTATCAGCTGATCTTGGTGCTGATAATGTGATTCCTTAGAAATCTCTCTATGCTATAAACATACGCATGTAATGTTTCGTTGCAAGCTCCGTTAAATGAAGTGCTATTGTGGGTACATATCATCTTTGTATATGAATTGTCTATGTTGACTGCATGGGTACTTATTTGAAGCAGCAATATCTACATTGTTAATTAAATATATCAGCGTGGAATGATAGTAAAGGGCAGAATAATTTACTTTTGGGGATGCTGAATGTGGGCAGTGGGGTTGGTTGTGGCAGTGCATGGATGGTCGTCACGAGGGAGGTAGGGGAGGGGGTGGGGGTGGGGAAGTATGAGGGGGAAGAGGAAGGGCAAGGGGAAGGGGAAGGGGAAGGGTAAGGAGAAGGGAGGCACGTCGCTGAGGCTGACCTGAGCTGCTGGCGTTGAGGGGCAGTGGGGATGTGTGGCAACTGCAAATTTAGGAAATATGAAGTTTTGTTGCAAAATTTTTCTTAAATACGACGAATCTTAAAGGATTTAAACATAGTGTGAACATCCACAGCACTTTGTGGCTATGGAGTTGGTAGCAGATATGGATATTTTAGCATTATTGCCGTAGTCCATTAACATCTTCTCGAAGCTTTCCTTAAAAAGTTTCATACTTTAGTCTGAGGGACTTACATATTCCATTCATTATTTCTACTTTAATGTACCCTTGGCCGGCGTTAAGTCACAGCCAGATTTGTAATCTGGTACACGACGTGAATCTAGTGCAACATCACACACTTCTCTATTTACCTTAGGAACACACACATGAGGAAATATTTTAACAAAAATTACAGAACACTAGTCACACCAGTATTCCTGATCATTTCCGAGAAGAGAGAAAATATTTCCTGCAAATAGCACATACTGGTATTACCTTTACCTACTGTTACAGTGCATATTAATTGGATAAAGATCATCTACGAACTAAATACACAACATGCCGGCTTTGTTGTCTGTTGTTTTATATGAAACTCAAACTTTTTAACCAGAAAAATGTCCCCCTTATGGCAAAAAAAAAAGCATGGATTACGATATTCTTAACATACAAAGTCATTCCTGATGGAGACTGACCTTCCTACTTATTTGGCGCAAAATTCTGTCACACCTAGTGTAGGAAGCTAATCAGTTTCACTGATATTACAGGGTAATAGACACCATCTGTCCTAGAGTGTAATGGCTGCAGGAGCACCATTCGTTCGATAATGGCAAGGTTAAATACCTGCACCAAATTGCTATAAGTAGAGTAACATTGTATTGTATTGTATTGTATGTTAACTGGGGGCCTTGAAACGACGGCTCCGTCCCGGCTGCAGCCGCAGAAGTCCACAACCCCACGACGACTACCGCGGTCCACTTCACCCCACCCCCCCCTCGCCGACCCACACCGAACACAGAGTTATTGTGCGGTTCAGCCCCCAGTGGACCCCCCAGGGGGCGTCTCACACCAGACGAGTGTAACCCCTATGATTACGTGGTAGAGTAATGGTGTGTACGCGTACGTGGAGAAATTGTTTGCGCAGCAATCGCCGACATAGTGTAGCTGAGGCGAAATAAGGGTAACCAGCCCGCATTCGCCGTGGCAGATGGAAAACCGCCTGAAAACCATCCACAGACTGGCCAGCTCACTGGATCTCGATACAAGGCCGCCGGAGGGATTCGTGCCGGGGACCGGCGCTCCTTCACACCCGGAAAGCCGTGCGTTAGACCGGGCGGGCGACAATAACATTAGTCATGCACCACGGCTCATCATGAGCGCGTCATTGCTTCTGTGGAGTAAAGGATTTTGACTGAGTCGCAGGCCGGAACATTGTGTTATGGTATTGAGATACCGGAGAATCAGTAGGCGCGTGGCACTACACTCTGGAAAAACCTGTCCAGGCCAATGAACTTGTCAACACATGACAAAGAAACCCTTTTTAAATGAGTGCTCTTGAAACATAGTAGTGCGTATTCCGGTCGGTGGACTCGGCACAAATCCATGATGATCAAACGATAATCGATAGAACCGGTGCTCAGGGTAAAGTCCACTGCGACTGGCAGAACGTTTCAATGTCCAGCAAAGACGGGCCATTACGACTATAGAGGCCTCAGGGAGTCCGTTTCGACTAAAAATATTTAGATACGTCATCACACAATGGATATGAGTCTGTTCCAGTTTGGGGCTCGGTTTATTCCTGTCGAATATGAATGCTTTCAAAAATAGATAGTCGACTTGATACTGCTCTGTATGCCCATATTATGAAGAATATTGTGATCCTATGAGTACGAGACCTACAGGTTTTTTTTTTTCCACCGCGTACTAGCTCTAGGGGTTGATTGATGAGAGGACGCGGAACAAAAAAGATGTAATGAACCTACATCCGGAAGTGCATGGCTTCCATGCCGGAGACCATTATTCAATCACACATTGCGGTGTAATACGCGCCGTACTCTGCAGCAACAGTTACAGTAGGCATGGTTTCCTCCTGGAGGGTGGTATTGTTCTTCATACGTCCTGCCCCAGCACCCGCTCTTGCCATAGTAACTGATAAAGTTGTGGCCGACTCACTTCTCTTGCTCACTCATTTTGTAGTGGATATGTTACAGCATTCTACACAGAAGCTGTGTACTGGAATCGACACGGTGTTTACTAACGGAAAGGCCAGTGGCAATACAGGCGGCGGGGCAGCAAGTGCGACCGAGCGACGTGGCGCAGTGGTTAGACTCTAGACTCGCATGCGGGAGGACGAAGGCAATCCTGATTTAGGTTTTCCGTCCAGGCAAATGCCGGGATGGTTCCGTTGAAAGGGCACGGCCAACTTCCTTCCCCATCCTTCCCTAATCCAATGAGACCGATGACCTCGCTATCTGGTCTCCTTCCCCAAACAACCCAACCAAGCAAGTGTGTATCGGGAGACCTATCCCCGCCAACAACAAGCACAGCATTCAATGTTTGCAATAGTGTTTCGCCGTTTGTCTGAGGCAGAATCGGTTTTAGAAAGCAGGAAATCATGAAGAACGTACCCGAAATATTAGTCACACTTTCCTCCAAATCTGGTGTCCTAACACTGTGGAAGGCGAACGCCATGTCAGTACCAGCCAGTTGGCCTCCAGTACAGTGTATGCCAGACGACCAAGGGGAACATTCTCCGTGTCAACTGTTACTATCAATTACAGCGTGTGCAGGGCTTACTAACGACGGACTTTCCTAGTTTGGAGCAGTTTTGTCAGTGGTTTCTTTACCAGGCAACCACGATCCATGATTTTTGTCATTCATTATATTCACAAATGAGGGCACCTTTACCCGAAGTTCCACCCTCAGTTTTCGAGACAGTCGTCTTTGGAATAGTATGCGTAACACCCATGGTATAGTGACAGCGTATTATCAGCATCGGTGCAGCCGGAATGTGTGGGCCAAGATAATTGATCCGAAAATACGGTCGCCAGTCTTCCTTCCTAGTCGCCCAACAGGCCGGAACTAATGACGCTCCTTGCGAGTGAATTTGCTTTCCTACTGGAAGAAGCGCCACTGATAATTAGAAGGGTTATGGGGCTGCTACAAGATGCTGTCTCAGCCCACTTCGCCATTAACTTCCGGACGCATCTGAATCGTGTCTTCCCTGGTCAATGCTTTGGCCTAGATGAGAAGGCCATGCAACTAGCCCATTGACTGGATATCAAACCTCGCTGTTTCGGATCATGGTACCGTCTCAAAATTATCGTGTCTGAAGAGCTCATTCTGGATGTGGAGACCTGAATCAGCGTATTCACGCTGCCTCTGACACTGTTCGGATGCCGCCCGACTAATGTGAACGTGTGAGATACAACATGGTACGGTGCCTACACGCACGCGTTGAGGCACATTGAGACCATTTTCATCACACGCTATGTACCATGCAGCTACAGTTACAGCATATTAGACTGCAGTCTTTGTAATACTGTACGACTGAATACGTGGTCTCTAGCTTGGAAATCGTGTATTTTCCGATATTTGTTGATCTGTATCGTCTCGTCGATCAACCCCTTGATTTTGTACACAATGTAAGAAATCGCCCTCTATATCCTGAAGGAGTAAACCGTTTTTCTAAGGACGAGCCTTCTTTACACAGGTAATCGATTCTGCATGAGTGGTTTGAAGAACAAAAAGAGACTGATCTTCTCGACTGTCCTCCTGCACCTGAACTAAACCACTCTGACTACGTATATATTATGGTAAAAATACCTACGTTTCGATACTTCTTACCGCTCTTCGCTTCCAATCACGAAATTAAGTGCCGTTACTTGGCCTCCGATGCTGCAAATGATGTAGTGCAGTTTTCGTCTGTGTTTTTAGTTTTTCCGGCCCTATCTGACTGTAGTAGAAGGGTTGTAGGCCTTTTGACACACACAACTACAAGTGTAGTTTACTTTTACCAGCAGATCGGTACTCTCCTCAATATGATTGACTCTTGCGTAACACAGCTAATTTTGGTGCTGTCATGTGTATTTTAGCGAAACCGACACTCGTTACCGTACTTTTAAACACTTTAGTGAAGAAAGTTGTACGGACTGTAATAGACACGTAGACGTGTATTTGATTTCCTGGACCGTTATGACATGTGAAGTTCCAACTATTATTTAGGTGTTGGAATCTTAGAGATTTATGCTCACACGTGTAACGAAGAGAATATTAGACGAGCTCTTCGGAGTGTAACAGTTCTCAAACACCATTTTCTATAGATCATAAATCTATAAATATCTTCACAATGTGATCAAAAGTATCCAGACACTCGCAAAAATATTCGTTTTTAATATTAGGTGCATTGTGCTGTCACCTACTGTCAGGCACTCCGTATCAGCGACTTCAGTAATCATTAGACATCGCGAGAGAGCACAATGGGGCGCTCCGCGGAATTCACGGAGTTCGAACGTGGTTAGGCGATTGAATGTCACGTGTATCATACGTCTGTACCCGAGATTTCTGTGGTGGCACCGCCAGACTCCACACTTGCTAAGTGGTAGCTTTGAAATCGGCAGCGGTCCACTAGTATACGTCGGACCCGCGTGTCGCCACTGTCAGTAATTGCAGACCGAGCGCCGCCACACGGCAGGTCTAGTGAGACGTACTAGCACTCGCCCCAGTTGTACAGCCGACGTTGCTAGCCATGGTTCACTGAGAATTACGCTCTCATTTGCCGAGACGATAGTTAGCACAGCCTTCAGCTACATTTGCTACGACCTAGCAAGGCGCCGTATTCAAGTGATATTGATATTCTATTAATGTATCATCAAGAGCGATGTTCTACAAATGTGGATTAAAGTTAAGTATTCCAGAAGCTATGTACTTTTCTTTATAGCATTCATTAGGTATCCTGTTTCTGACCTCACGCCAGCCTGCGTGAGTTTAAGCGCGTGCCTTTCGGCTTCCTCTCATTGTGTCTAGGCTGTCTTGTCTAGACACAACAATTTCCATACTCCTAAACATCCCTAGGTCCACTGTTTCCGATACGATAGTGAAGTAGAAACGTGAAAGCACACGTACACCCACAAGCGTAGAGGCAGACCTCGTACGTTGACTGACAGAGACTGCCGACAGTTGAAGGGGACATCTATCCAGACCATCACACAGGAACTCCATTCTGCATCAGTATCAGCTGACAGTAGTACGACATTAGGCGAAAGGTGAGGAAACGTGGATTTCATGGTCTAGCAGCTGCTCATGAGCCACACATCACGTCGGTAAATGCCAAACTACGCCTCGCCTGGTGTAAGCTGCGTAAACATTGGACGATTGAACAGTGGAAGTACGTTTTGTGGAGTGACGAATCACACTACACCATGTGGGGGTCCGATGGCAGGGTGAGGGTATGGTGATTGCCCGGTGAACATCATCTGCTAGCGTGTGTAGTGCAAACAGTAAAATTCGGAGGCGGTGGTGTTATGGTTTGTGTGGTGTCACCGCCGGACACCACACTTGCTAGGTGGTAGCCTTTAAATCGGCCGCGGTCCGCTAGTATACGTCGGACCCGCGTGTCGCCACTGTCAGTGATTGCACACCGAGCGCCGCCACACGGCAGGTCTAGAGAGACGTCCTAGCACTCGCCCCAGTTGTACAGCCGACTTCGCTAGCGATGCTACACTGACAATTACGCTCTTATTTGCCGAGACGATAGTTAGCATAGCCTTCAGCTACGTCATTTGCTACGACCTAGCAAGGCGCCATTACCAGTTTATATTGAGATTATATAATGTATCAACAAGAGCGATATTCACCAATTATGGAATAAAGTTAAGTATTACTTCAACTACGTACTTTATTTCCTATATTAATTACATTGTAATGTTCCAGACCTCACGCCAGTCTGCGTGAGCTTAACGCGTGCCCTTCGGCATCCCTCGCATAGTGACTTGGCTGTCTTGCCAAGTCACAACAGTTTGGTCGTGTGTGTCATGGAGGAGGCCTGCACCCCTTGTTTCTTTGCGTGACGCGACAATAACATCCCTGTAATGGACTGGCTTGTTCAATAGGGTTCAGGTCAGGACACTGTACACCTTTCGGATGTTTTGGAACGCAGATTTCGTGCGAGGCCTCACGACCAATAGCTCTCTTCAGTGCGGCACTCCGTGAAGGTGGTCTGCCGGCCGCGGTGGGCGTGCGGTTCTAGGCGCTGCAGTCGGGAACCGAGGGACTACTACGGTCGCAGGTTCGAATCCTGCCTCGTGCATGGATGTGTGTGACGTCCTTAGATTTAAGTAGTTCTAAGTTCTAGGTGACTGATGACCTAACTAACCTAAGATGTTAATTCTCATAGTGCTCAGAGCCATTTGAACAAATTTTTTATTTCTTTTTGAAGAAGGTCTGCCATTCCCCAAGAAACTTCCCAGCACCTGATTTAACGTATGCCTGCGAGAGTGGAAGCTGTCATCAGGCTGAGGGTGTGTCAACACCATATTGAATTCCAGCATTACCGATGGAGGGCGCCACGAACATTGTGTTATCAAAAGTATCCGGACACCTGACTGAAAATGACTACAGTGTACCTTTATTTGAATTCCTTATGCCGATGGACGGAGTACGTCTACACGTGGGGGCGCAGAAAATAAACTGGTCTTCTGTGAATTTTTTTTAATTTTTTGTAAGTGTCGGAGGCATTAGTCTTACGACTGGTTTGCTGTATGATGCAACGATTACTCCCTTGTGATAATTTATTCATCTCAGAGTAGCAGTCACGTTTCATTTCAGTCACTCTACATATTATGATTCGGTAGTCGTCAAGATACCTGGGAATAGCTATGAAAGTTCTTGAAGGAAACGTAGAGTGATATAATTGTATGGAAAACAGACAGTATCTTATCCCTTCTAGTCATGTGTTTTACATACATTCGTTTCCTCGTCGACTCTGCGGAGTACCTCCTTATTTCTTGCCACTATACTCAATTTTTCAGCTTCCCTCGTAACATCCATCACGGCTCAAATGGTTCGAATCTCTTAGTTTCTGGTTTTGCCACAGCTTTACTTCCCACAGATACACTTCCATACAACTATGCGCGTCAGACGGGCAGTCTCAGATACATCATTCTCAGGTTAAGGCCTATGTCTGAAATTTGCAGAAGCATTGGTGGCGGAGAAAATTCCCCGCTAAAGGATTAGTTTGTTCCCTTTAGGCTCCGTGCTTTGCCTGTCAAACGTTATTTTCCTTCCCTTCGTCTACCACGTGGCCCCCTACTTAAAAATGAAGAGCTTACTGACAAACTAAACGTTTACCTTTCCTTGATTTTCTCTGTAAAAGTGAGCAACTGTTGGATGGACACAACAGCCAACTACACACAGAAAAAGAGACAGAGGACGTCAACGTTTTCAACGAATCTTGTCAACGAATCTTGTCAACGAATCTTGTCAACGAATCTTGTCAACGAATCTTGTCAACGAATCTTGTCAACGAATCTTGTCAACGAATCTTGTCAACGAATCTTGTCAACGAATCTTGTCAACGAATCTTGTCAACGAATCTTGTCAACGAATCTTGTCAACGAATCTTGTCAACGAATCTTGTCAACGAATCTTGTCAACGAATCTTGTCAACGAATCTTGTCAACGAATCTTGTCAACGAATCTTGTCAACGAATCTTGTCAACGAATCTTGTCAACGAATCTTGTCAACGAATCTTGTCAACGAATCTTGTCAACGAATCTTGTCAACGAATCTTGTCAACGAATCTTAACACTGATAGGCGTGGGAATAAAATTAAGTGTGAACGGCTGAGCGTATCTTTTATTTATTTCATTATTTCATTTTGAAACAGAGGAAGAAGACTGCCTTACATCCTCTGTAATTAGAACCCGTCTCTCTTGTTTCTCCATCATTCATTGCTAGGTCTAGTTTTACATATATATTGTTTATTTTCCCTTTTGAGTCTGTTGGTCGTCCTTGCATATCAGCTCTGGGCGTGACGTTGCAGCACGGAAGGCATTTTTTGACATGAAATTGTACCATCTCCGAATGCCGCTCAGCCAGGAGTTCTTTCGTCTTATAACTGAACTGAAAATATAAGAGGAAAGGTCTGTTTCCAGATGCAGTAACTGGTCTTTTCTGCCTCTTAAGAAACTATTGCTCACTATAGAACAAAGGAAAACCGAAATGTCTAGGACACACTTTTTCTTTGTTTCAACCCATCAAGATCTTCTACGTTCGAATTTTTCAGCATCCAAGTTGGAGACGGCGATACATACACTCCTGGAAATGGAAAAAAGAACACATTGACACCGGTGTGTCAGACCCACCATACTAGCTCCGAACACTGCGAGAGGGCTGTACAAGCAATGATCACACGCACGGCACAGCGGACACACCAGGAACCGCGGTGTTGGCCGTCGAATGGCGCTAGCTGCGCAGCATTTGTGCACCGCCGCCGTCAGTGTCAGCCAGTTTGCCGTGGCATACGGAGCTCCATCGCAGTCTTTAACACTGGTAGCATGCCGCGACAGCGTGGACGTGAACCGTATGTGCAGCTGACGGACTTTGAGCGAGGGCGTATAGTGGGCATGCGGGAGGCCGGGTGGACGTACCGCCGAATTGCTCAACACGTGGGGCGTGAGGTCTCCACAGTACATCGATGTTGTCGCCAGTGGTCGGCGGAAGGTGCACGTGCCCGTCGACCTGGGACCGGACTGCAGCGACGCACGGATGCATGCCAAGACCGTAGGATCCTACGCAGTGCCGTAGGGGACCGCACCGCCACTTCCCAGCAAATTAGGGACACTGTTGCTCCTGGGGTATCTGCGAGGACCATTCGCAACCGTCTCCATGAAGCTGGGCTACGGTCCCGCACACCGTTAGGCCGTCATCCGCTCACGCCCCAACATCGTGCAGCCCGCCTCCAGTGGTGTCGCGACAGGCGTGAATGGAGGGACGAATGGAGACGTGTCGTCTTCAGCGATGAGAGTCGCTTCTGCCTTGGTGCCAATGATGGTCGTATGCGTGTTTGGCGCCGTGCAGGTGAGCGCCACAATCAGGACTGCATACGACCGAGGCACACAGGGCCAACACCCGGCATCATGGTGTGGGGAGCGATCTCCTACACTGGCCGTACACCACTGGTGATCGTCGAGGGGACACTGAATAGTGCACGGTACATCCAAACCGTCATCGAACCCATCGTTCTACCATTCCTATACCGGCAAGGGAACTTGCTGTTCCAACAGGACAATGCACGTCCGCATGTATCCCGTGCCACCCAACGTGCTCTAGAAGGTGTAAGTCAACTACCCTGGCCAGCAAGATCTCCGGATCTGTCCCCCATTGAGCATGTTTGGGACAGGATGAAGCGTCGTCTCACGCGGTCTGCACGTCCAGCACGAACGCTGGTCCAACTGAGGCGCCAGGTGGAAATGGTTTGGCAAGCCGTTCCACAGGACTACATCCAGCATCTCTACGATCGTCTCCATGGGAGAATAGCAGCCTGCATTGCTGCGAAAGGTGGATATACACTGTACTAGTGCCGACATTGTGCATGCTCTGTTGCCTGTGTCTATGTGCCTGTGGTTCTGTCAGTGTGATCATGTGATGTATCTGACCCCAGGAATGTGTCAATAAAGTTTCCCCTTCCTGGGACAATGAATTCACGGTGTTCTTATTTCAATTTCCAGGAGTGTATATATTTTTAAAGTATCGAGTTTTATCAGTAGATATCGTCAAGGATCCAGATTTTGCATTCGTAGAGTGAAATGGGGAACATTTTGCAGCGAGTCATTCGTATTCTAATTTATAGTTTACAATCCGATCTTATCTAAAGTTCTTTTTTTTTCATGCTAATAACTGTCTCTTGGCCAGTTCTAGGAGTATCATTGATGGATGAACAGTGTGAATGCAAGAAAGGGAGCAGATCACGGTGCCCAAGTACTTCAAGGAGTGTACTTGTTAAATCTTACTTCCTTTTATTGATACGATTAAAGTTTGGTCTTGCATTGTAAGAGAAGAATTCAAGCAGTCTCAGAAGTATTCACAAACTGGACAAATAAATGAAGGCAGCAATTGTTGTATTCTTGAATAGTGTAAACATACTTCAATGAGCAGTGGAACTAGGCCAGCATGGTTTCTGATACGTGCTGCAAAAACAAGGTTCAAAAATGGCTCTGAACACTATGGGACTTGACATCCGAGGTCAAAAGTCCCCTAGAACTTACGTTAGTAAGGTTTAAATAGTTCTAAGGACATCACACACATCCATGCCCGAGGCAGGATTCGAACCTGCGACCGTAGCAGTCGCGCGGTTCCAGACTGAAGCGCCTAGAACCGCTCGGCAACTGCGGCCGGCTTAAAAACAAGGACTACCTTAGTTCATCCCTTTTCTGCCACAATACAATCAGCACTGAACAATGTTGGTCTGTCTGGCGGAACTGTGAGTATTCATTGTTGTACGATAGATAGACGTGATTATTGCCCGTGTTCACTTCTGGCACCTGGAGTAAAAAAATTTTGTTCCGGATCTGACCAATACAGCGCAGCGATAACATTAATTCTGTGCGGCGCGGAAAGACGCACTGCGTCTCGTGAAAGAAGAGAAGCCTTGTGAAATTCCGTGCACCGCTGGTAATGGAACCGAATGTTATTCGTGACACGTAGCGCTTGATGGTTATAGCCTCGTTTATTGCAAAAAGGAAAAAGATGCGAGAATAACTGGTCGCTGTGTCTAAGTGGCTGAGGACACGAAGCGATCGTTGGGGCGTTACACCTCTTCCCTAATCTCGTTAGAGCTGCGGGCCTGGAGGGCGGTTATAGCGCTCATGTCCTGCAGCCTATTAAAGTCCGGAGCGGCTGCGTTAGCAGCATCCCACGACATCCCCTGGGTGACTCTGCTAGCTGTTCCATCCCACGGTTTGCTATTCCATATACGTTGTTGTGATCATCAAGGCGTACTGATTTCAGATTGTTTTTTTATTTAATTTTTTTTGGGGAATCGCAACCTCAATATATTTAAGAATGAGAACATGCTTCAAGCAAGCTGTAATGGATTTATTCTCTGTAAATTTACCTAATTTCGACCGACAGTCTTTCCGAGCACTTATCACAAGCTTCAAGCTGCACATCATACTGACTACACAGCCCCTACAACCACATTATCCTTTAAGGGCAGTTGGAACCCCCTATCCCGACAATGTACATTTTAGTGACCTGGCTTCCCTATGTTTCAGGAACCACTGTAGCCATCGACATTAAACTTTTACAGGACATTACACTGTATGTTCTGAGTCTACTGAACTATAACAATTTTATTTCAGCCATTGCTTTCAGAAATAAATCTATGAATTCTTCGGATAAAAATTTGTGTACGTTTTTGTACGTTATCCTAAATAATTTTATTATATGTAACATTATGTTGTTCTTTTAGTCCAGTACTTTGTGTTATTACTACCTAAAAATTAAATACTCTACTCGAAGTGGTTTTTGAGATTTAGGGCAAAATGCAATAGAAAATGTAAAATTTCGGGAACGGCGTCTGTAACTCAATACAGGCTTATTGTTTTAACTTCAGACAGTCTTTTTAATTGTTAGTAACACGAAAGCACCCTGAACCATACTGTATATCATCCTTTTCATGTTTTTCCAAGTTTTTTTCTTTTCTTCTTTCTGGATTCCTCAGTGGCCAACTGTGCTGCATTTTCTGCATTGTCAATGCGAACCTTGTCCATACGTTCAAGTTCTCTGATGCAGTTTGCTCCAGTCTGCCAGACAGAGGCCAGACCAACGTGTGGTTCCTGAAGAGGGGCAGCAGCCTTTTCAGTAGTTGCAGGGGCAACAGTCTGGATGATTGACTGATCTGGCCTTGTAACAATAACCAAAACGGCCTTGCTGTGCTGGTACTGCGAACGGCCGAAAGCAAGGGGATACTACAGCCCTAATTTTTCCCGAGGGCATGCAGCTTTACTGTATGGTTAAATGATGATGGCGTCCACTTGGGTAAAATATTCCGGAGGTAAAATAGTCCCCCATTCGGATCTCCGGGCGGGGACTACTCAAGAGGACGTCGTTATCAGGAGAAAGAAAAATGGCGTTCTACGGATCGGAGAGTGGAATGTCAGATCCCTTAATCGGGCAGGTAGGTTAGAAAATTTAAAAAGGGAAATGGATAGGTTAAAGTTAGATGTAGTGGGAATTAGTGAGGTTCGGTGCCAGGAGGAACAAGACTTCTGGTAAGGTCACTACAGGGTTATAAACACAAAATCAAATAGGGGTAACGCAGGAGCAGGTTTAATAAAGAATAGGAAAATAGGAATGCGGGTAAGCTGCTACAAACAACAAAGCGAACGCATTGTTGTGGCCAAGATAGATACGAAGCCCACACCTACTACAGTAGTACAAGTTTATATGCCAACTAGCTCTGCAGATGACGAAGAAATTGAAGAAATGTATGATGAATTCAAAGAGATTATTCAGATAGTGAACGGAGATGAAAATTTAATAGTCATGGGTGACTGGAATTCGAGTGTAGGAAAAGGGAGAGAAGGAAACGTAGTAGGTGATTATGGATTGGGGCTAAGAAATGGAAGAGGAAGCCGCCTGGTCGACTTTTGCACAGAGCACAACATAATCATAGCTAACGCTTGGTTTAAGAATCGTGATAGTAGGTTGTATACGTGGAAGATCCCTGGAGATACTAAAAGGTATCAGATAGATTATATAATGGTAAGACAGAGATTTAGAAACCAGGTTTTAAATTGTAAGACATTTCCAGGGGCAGATGTGGTCTCTGACCACAATCAATTGGTTATGACCTGTAGATTAAAACTGAAGAAACTGCAAGAAGGTGGGAATTTAAGGAAATGGGACCTGGATAAACTGAAAGAACCAGAGGTTGTACAGAGTTTGAGGGAGAGCATAAGGGAACAATTGACAGGAATGGGGGAAAGAAATACAGTAGAAGAAGAATGGGTAGCTTTGAGGGATGAAGTAGTGAAGGCAGCAGGGGATCTAGTAGGTAAAATGACGAGGGCTAGTAGAAATCCTTGGGTAACAGAAGAAATATTGAATTTAATTTATGAAAGGAGAAAATATAAATATGCAGTAAATGAAGCAGGCAAAAAGGAATACAAACGTCTCAAAAATGAGATCGACAGGAAGTGCAAAATGGCTAAGCAGGGATAGCTAGAGGACAAATGTAAATATGTAGAGGCTTATCTCACTAGGGGTAAGACAGATACTGCCTACAGGAAAATTAGAGAGACGTTTGGAGTTAAGAGAACCACTTGTATGAATATCAAGAGCTCAGATGGAAACCCAATTCTAAGCAAAGAAGGGAATGCAGAAAGGTGGTAGGAGTATATAGAGGGTCTATACAATGGCAATGTGCTTGAGGACAATACTATGGAAATGGGAGAGGATGTAGATGATGATGAAATGGGAGATACGATACTGCGAGAAGAGTTTGACAGAGCACTGAAAGACCTGAGTCGAAACAAGGCCCCCGGAGTAGACAACATTCCATTGGAACTACTGACAGCCTTGGGAGAGCCAATCCCGTCAAAACTCTACCATCTGGTCAGCAAGATGTATGAGACAGGCGAAATACCCTCAGACTTCAAGAAGAATATAATAATTCCAATCCCAAAGAAAGCAGGTGTTGAAAGATGTGAAAATTACCGAACAATCAGTATTTTGCAGCTGTGGCTTATTAAACTAACACCAATTCTTTACAGACGAATGGAAAAACTAGTAGAAGCCGACCTCGGGGAAGATCAGTTTGGATTCCGTAGAAACACTGGAACACGTGAGGCAATACTAACCTTACGACTTATCTTAGAAGAAATATTACAAATGCTAGAAACGTACGTTTGCCTTTTCTTGGACTTCGAGAAAGTTTTTGACAATGTTGACTGGAATACTCTCTTTCAAATTCTGAAGGTGGCAGGGGTAAAATACAGGGAGCGAAAGGCTATTTACAATTTGTACAGAAACCAGATGGCAGTTATAAGAGTCGAGGGGCATGAAAGGGAAGCAGTGGTTGGAAAGGGAGTAAGACAGGGTTGTAGCCTCTCCCCGATGTTATTCAATCTGTATATTGAGCAAGCAGTAAAGGAAACAAAAGAAAAATTTGAAGTAGGTATTAAGATCCATGGAGAAGAAATAAAAACTTTGAGGTTCGCCGATGACATTGTAATTCTGACAGAAACAGCAAAGGACTTGGGAGAGCAGTTGAACTCAATAGACAGTGTCTTGAAAGGAGAATATATGATGAACATCAACAAAAGCTAAACGAGGATAATGGAATGTGGTCAAATTAAGGCGGGTGATGCTGAGGGAATTAGATTAGGAATCGAGACACTTAAAGTAGTAAAGGAGTTTTGCTATTTGGGGAGCAAAATAACTGATGATGGTCGAAGTAGAGAGGATATAAAATGTAGACTGGCAATGGCAAGGAAAGCGTTTCTGAAGAGGAGAAATTTGTTAACATCAAGTATAGATTTAAGTGTCAGGAAGTCATTTCTGAAAGTATTTGTATGGAGTGTAGCCATGTATGGAAGTGAAAGATGGACAATAAATAGTTTGGACAAGAAGAGAATAGAAGTTTTCGAAATGTGGTCCTACAGAAGAATGCTGAAGCTTAGATGGGTAGATCACATAACTAATGAGGAAGTATTGAATAGGATTGTGGAGAAGAGAAGTTTATGGCACAACTTGTCCAGAAGAAGGGCTCGGTTGGTAGGACATGTTCTGAGGCATCAACGGATCACCAATTTAGTATTGGAGGGCAGCGTGGAATGCAAAAATCGTAGAGGGAGACCAAGAGATGAATACACTAAGCAGATTCAGAAGGATGTAGGTTGCAGTAGGTACTGGGAGATGAAGAAGCTTGCACAGGTTAGAGTAGCATGGAGAGCTGCATCAAACCAGTCTCAGGACTGAAGACCACATCAACAACATCACTGAAAATTAAAATAAAACGTTGTGATACACAAAGCACTAATGAGCCTTTCTCTAGATACTGACGAGTCTGCCTGTATTTCACTGTCATTAACATTACACGCCACAGAAACATTATTACCATGAATCCGACGTTTCTTAAAAACACTTCGTTTTGACGTCATACTTTACTTTTTGAGAGACTTACCAATCTATTTGTCACCTTTCCTCGGAAAAACGTTAGCACTTCACCATACAATATGTGTTTGTACTATGAAACGATACGATCCCGAGTTTGTGGATTGCTGTGTTACAAGGACAAATGACAGTGCTACCAATGCTAACACGTAAGTCTTCTATATAAAAACTCACCGATTTTATTAGACCTTTAGGTAACGCACGTAAAAATTTTAACGTTTTCAGCTGGTGAAGATTATATTTAAAAAATTGATTACTATCACGTATAAACTCACATAGGAAGTATATACTATTTTATTCTTAAAATTACAAATTTTATAATGAGATAAAAATCAGAACGGAAATTTTTTTTTCAGATTTTCGAACTTATCTTAACAAGGATAAGTTAATTTTCTTCTTGTCTGTTGCGCTGGCTAGTTTTAGTCTGTCATTGTGTTTCAAATAAAATTTTCACTCTACAGTTCACTCCGCGATGATGTGAAAGTTTTTAACGTATTGAATCTGTGTTCCAGACTGGGGCTCTAACGCGGGATCTTTGCCTTTGTTTCTTTATTTGTTTCGAAGATAGGAGATAATGTACTGGCTGATGTCAAGCTGTGAGGACGGATTTTGTGTCGTACTGGGGCAGCTCAGTCGGACGAAGACACGGTAGCTCCATGTGGCAGATCTGAGGGCTACGTGCCCTCTGTGATATTCAATATTTTACTCAGTTTTTTTATGTCATTTAACGTCCACCCAGACCACATTACAGAGAAAAACAAAAAAAGCGCGTATGTGTGGAAACGGAAAGGTGATGAGTTTAGACTCAAGCTGATCTCTTCTTTTACTTTTCAGTTACAATATTTGCATACGGCCAGTATCGAAACAGATACCCGTGATCAACGAAGACCACACCAAAGTCAAAGAGAATGCTACAAATAGGGATGGCAACTGAACATCAAGGTCCACAGCTCGTGGTCGTGCGGTAGCGTTCTTGCTTCCCACGCCCGGGTTCCCTGGATCGATTCCCGGCGGGGTCAGGGATTTTCTCTGACTCGTGATGACTGGGTGTTGTGTGATGTCCTTAGGTTAGTTAGGTTTAAGTAGTTCTAAGTTCTAGGGGACTGATGACCTCAGATGTTTAGTCCCATAGTGCTCAGAGCCATTTGAACCATTTGAACATCAAGTAAGTAAACGTAAACAGCGTTGGTTTTGTATGCCTCTGTACGAAAGAAGAGAGTGATTGGTAAAATTAATTAATGTGTTTTTATCGTTGTTGTGGTCTTCGGCTACTGTATCCACCAAAGGAGCACACATCGTGCAAAGGAAAACGTAAAAATAATACAGATGCCATTCATGACCCTAATATTCAGATAAGTGTTACAACTTGATATTACACATAGAATGCATTAATAACTAACTTTGCTGTTACCAAGTGACGCTACAATCACACCAACAGATTTCTATGTAGTAATATATACAGATACAAATGACAAATGAGTTATAAAAGTGTCACTCTTCAATACAATTGCTATTCAGAAGATGTCGTGCCCTGGCCGCTATGAAAGTCTGTGTGTTTGCCGGTTGAGTACCATTTACACAGTTGGCTTCGTGCATGAATCCACGACCTTATGCAAGCATCGCTTTTCTGGAGCTGCAGCGGTGGGACAGCTTATCGTTGGCAGCTGCGTAATTGTTCGTGGCAGACAGCGGCCTCTCGCCGCGGTGGCGGTTGTAATAAAAGGGGCAGCGTAACTGGCGACGGTCCTATTTGAATGTGCTGCCGACTAGATAACGGCTGAAAACGCAGGCTTCAGTTCGGAGACTGGTATGGCGCAGCTCTCAATTCTACTCTATCCGTGCAAGCCGTTTCATCTCCGAGTAAAAGCTGCAAATTATATCCTCCTGAATCTGCTTACTATATGAATCGTTTGTTCTTTCTTGATAATGTTTACCCCCAACACTCTGTCAAATTCATAATTGGGGATTCCTTGACGTCTCAGAACTGGTCTTATCAACGGATCCCGGCCTGCAGTTAGGATGAGCCACAAGTTTACTTTCTCCCCAACTCTATTCAGAATCTTCTCTTTAGTTACGTGATCTACTCTCCTAATCTTAAGCAGTCTCATTCAGCATCACATTTCAAAAGCTTCTATTCTCTTCTAGCCTAATCTGTTCTTCAACCATGTTCCGCTTCCATACATGGCTACACTTAGTAAATAGACATTATGCAGTATTTCGTGTTGACAAATTTCTTTTCTCAACAAACACTTCCGTTGGTTTTGGCAATCTACATTTTATATCTTTTCTATTTCCGTCATCATCAGTTATTCTGCTGCGCAAATAATATAACTCGCCTACAACGCCAAGTGCCTCATTTCCTAATGTAATACCTTAAGCATGTCCTGATTTAATTCCACTTCATGTCCCATTGTCCTCGGTTTACTTTTCTTTATGTTAATTTTCTATCCTCTTTTCAATGCACTGACCGTTCTATTCAACTGCTCCTCGAAGTCCTTTGCTGTCTCTGAGATTTGCCGATGACATTAAAAAAAAAAAAAAAAAAAAAAAAAACAATTGACACAGTTACAATTTTTCGCCCTGAACTTTAATTCCAACTACATTTATTTTTGTTTCCTTTACTGCTTGCTCAATGTACAGATTCAGTAGCGCTGCAGAAAGGTCACAAGTATGTCTCACCTACTTCTCAACCACCCCCTTTCATGCCACTATCAGCTTAAGAGAATAACTCTGCGAACAAATTTTCTGTGAAAATTATTGTAAATCTTTGAGGAGATGGAAACGGAAACGTTTTCTTTAGAGACGTCTCAATCTTCATACACATACCATGACAAAAATTAGAACATGTTGACGAATAAAAGCGTCGGTCAGTTCAGTTCATAAAAAAGAACAATTCTGAGAGTGAATCCCCTTTGTTTACTTCGCTTGGACATCCCCTTGTCAGTCACCATCTCACTGAAACCGTACAGTATTTTTAACTATTACATAAATGTGCTGCATTTTTTTTCGGACATGTCCGAAAGAGCAGTCACCACACATTCATATAATTGAGTCACCTCGATGGGCAACGAATCCACCTTCAGTACAGATGCCCAGTTACCCCCGACTTTTTGGGAGGACAGAGACTACAGATAGATGGCACTCAGTGAGATTGTGTGTAGACAAGGAGGTGTGGTGATATACTCGGCGCAATTGCGATGAACGCTGTATCAGGATGGTGCAGTGGTTAACACAATGCCTAGTGAGCAAAAGATCCTGGGTTCGAATCCCTGTCCAGCACAAAATTTCACTCGTCGCTGCTGATTTCGCGTGAAGTCCCGATACAGCTGACATCAATAGTCCCTTCCCTTTCCTTTCCTGTCTCCCCCCTCCAACTTCAAATTACGTATACTTTTTAACCATGATGTGTCCTATGTCAGCAGCATGTATCACTGTTTCAGGTGCTTGACTAAGGGGAAGGGTAGGACTAATGGAATCCATCGCATGGACTCGCGTGCCTTTAAGCTAAGCTACCCGAGGCTTACACTAAATATGAGGCATTCCTCCCCCCCCCCCCCACCCATCCCCAAGACATGTGACATTAACCGTGACTTAATTGTAACCCGTCATATGGACGTATGTAGGTGTTGTATGCCATAAGCACATAATGTAAAGGAATCTTACAGTTAATGACACAGTCTATTATGATTGTGTAACTCATAGACCATAAAGTTAGCTACACTGCAAATTATAACACCTCACGAAGCTTATAATAAAATGACATGTCTCGTTTGCAACCCTGTCGTTAAAAACTCTCGCGTATTTGGTACTGTGTACTAAAATTCCCAGTTCCCAAATAAACAGGTTTTTACCTACACTCTATATATGTAGCACTATGAGATCTTCTTCAGTTTCTGCAAGTGGATGCTGTGCTGTGTGAATGTGAAGGACAAAGCCACTGTGACAGAGTTAATCAAAATAAAACATTATGCCCGTTGTATTTTTAGATATGCTCCCCGTATGTCCAAAGTGTGTAGCAGTACGCAAGGTGCAAAGATTTTCTATCCATCTACTTTGTCAGATTTGTTCGTTTCTCTCTCTTGTCGTGACCAAACATGTATCTGCTTTAAATGCCACTTTAACGTTGTATGTTTCGAGAATAATTGCCATCTTTTTGCGAACAACTCAATGTGGTGTCACCGCCAGACACCACACTTGCTAGGTGGTAGCTTTAAATCGGCCGCGGTCCATTAGTACATGTCGGAGCCGCGTGTCGCCACTGTCAGTAATTGCAGACCGAGCGCCACCACACGGCAGGTCTAGAGAGACGTACTAGCACTCGGCCCCAGTTGTACGACGACTTTCCTAGCGACTACACTGACGAAGCCTTTCTCTCATTTGCCGAGAGATAGTTAGAATAGCCTTCAGCTAAGTCCATGGCTACGACCTAGCAAGGCGCCATTAACCAATTCTGGAGAGAGTCTCACTTGTATCATCAAGAATGCTGTATACTAATGATGGATTAAAAGTTAAGTATTTCAGCAGCTACGTACTTTTCATTATAGCATTCATTACGTATCCTGTTCCAGACCTCACGCCCGTCTGCGTTAGATTATAGCGTGCATTTCGGCTTCCTCTATCTACAAGGTGTTGGCACATTTGCCAACACATCACTCAAGATGGTATAGATCCCATACTACGGATAATTTTCATTAACTTCCTCTGTTACTTTAGTCTTCTGATCAGATTTTCCACCAGGCTTTTCTAAATGTCGTTCGCCGATTTAACTGCTTAATTATGATTACGCCTGTTTCCCCTGTCGTCCTAATCATTAGGACGTTGCTTGTCATCTCCATTTAACGTCTACGAATATCTTCTTTCTAAACTTTCAGACGCTGAGATTTTATGCTTCTTAGTGTGTCCATTGTCGTAGGCGTTCTGTAAACAATAAAACTGAGTGCGGCAACCCGTCTTTTAATATGTTAATTTAGGAATCGCTTGCCATTACTTTTATGTTCCACTGTCAGTTACACTTCTCGGTGTCAAATGTTAAATTTACGTTAATGAACACAAGCGTGCCATCAGCGTAATGTTATCGTTATAGGATATTACCCACTGGGCCTTGAGCATCACTTTTAAATTTTCATCTCAGACAATAACTGTAAATTCTTACTAACGTTCGCAAGCACTGTAGTCCATATCCAACCCATTTTCATTTTCATGACTAGTAGTCGAAAATTCATCTCTGAAGTTATGTGGTTTCTACAGACCAGGTATACTAGTAATTATTTATACCCTGCTAGTCTTCATAGCAAGTTTTCGACTAGTTTGCTGTGAGTGAAGCAATGATGCTGCGTGACTCTACAGTACACATCGCCTCTTGTGTGCTTCTATGAGTATGAAAATTATTCCCAGTTCCATCTGTACCTTCTTTGCTCGATATTTCTCTCTTTCAGTAGATTTACTTTGAAATATTTTCGACAACTGTATTTGGCTAATGATACGCGGATATTATCCAACAGAAAGGCTGCCACGGAAAGCAGACATTTCAGAAGTACGGTAAAATTCTGAAATTGCTGATTATTGTGAGGCAAAGACTAAAATTACCAGTGTGTCACAAGATGGACACTTTTCTTCCAGAATTGTCACTTCGAATTATTCTCTCAGAGCTGACCATTAAGTTTGATATCATATTCAGCACTGAATTGCTAACTCAGCCACACTGCTGCTGAGGTGTGATTCACATGGATCTGAGCACTATGGGACTAAACTACTGAGGTCATCAGTCCCCCTAGAACTTAGTTAGGTTTAAGTAGTTTTAAGGACATGACACACATCCATGCCCGAGGCAGGATTCGAACCTGCGACGTAGCGGTCGCGCGGTTCCAGACTGTAGCGCCTAGAACCGCTCGGCCACTACGGCCGGCTACTGAGGTGTGGATGAGATGATTTACCACAATTAGTAATAGCTGCACGTAATGTCTCACATTGTGCTATTTTTTAAAGACTGATCTCAGCTACAGCTGCCTGGAGATGGTGTTTAAAATAGGACGCAGATCACAGAAACAGTTGATTGAATTAGAAAGGCAGGTACACAGATTTGTTTTTTCGTAGATTTCGTAATTCGGTGCAAATAAATGAAAAACAATGTTAGGACCTAGCAGTACAGACACGATTATTAATGCTTTTTATCTTCAGTTCTGTCTGTACGGCAGTCACGAAATGTGTGGTGCTCCACGTGACAAAATTGTAAGCAGTGTCAGAAGGACGAGAGTGTTTTTCTGACAGATTATATGTATGTGGCTCCAAATGCAAGTTCGAAGCACAAACAGGAAGCAAGCTCAATGTCATTCCCTTCTACAGTGGCGGGTAGTAATCTAACCCGTCCCTGACGAATGACAAGGAACGCAGCATAGCGCAAGAAAAGTCTCCGCTATTGTATCACAAAAGTACTGAAAACGCTGCCATCCGTCATGACATACTTCCTGTCTCTGGTGTCACTAATCTGCAACAATATGATTCCCAAGCCATACGCGAAATTATAATTTGGAGAACGAAGTTCCTTTTGTTGGTCAAGAGGGTCCAACATATTTAAGACAACAGTGGTTGTTGTCCAAATTCCTCTTGACACACACACAGTACTTCGTACCTGTGTGAAGCTTCACTACAGCAGTGAGTGCATCACCCGTCGTACCATTATTTCCTCCTGAAATGCTGTATCTAATAATTGATCACAGTAAAAACCGGTGCTGACCTGCTTGCCTCAGACAAATTATGTGCATGGTGATAGAATAGGATACTTAAGTAATTTTCTTGTGATCTGTCTATTGCATCGGTAATGTTTCTTTAAATGGCCTTATTAATCCAATGCGACGCTTAATCTTCTACATGTTGAGACCCATAACGTGTTTTATCCAAATGTCCTGAAGGTTGACTAAGAATAGCAACTTTACACCTTCCTCAATACACTCAGTCTTTCTACAATGGTTATATGCCACACATATTATCTTCCAGTACATAACAGCAAATCAGTGCTTAACAGTAATCGTTAAAAACAGTGTTGGGGGCTCAGGTAGTAAGCATAAACTAAAATTGCAACCATCTTAGTGTTACCCGCTCCTGTAAACGGGAAAGAGTTATGCAGATCTTGGTGCCTCTTGCGTCCATCTAGGAAAGAGAACCTGAAGATGCCTAAATAAGGCGAAACGCGTCGTTGAAAAATAAAAAACTAGAATTGCTACCAAGGCTCTTTTTAACGAATAGTGATATACTATCTAATCGTCCTCTTTCATTTATTTCATACCTTCTTCATTTGTGACTGAATATACCTTCATTCTAACATAGTTAGAATTTTCCACAAAATCACCTGGCTTGTTGACCTTACGCTGTGCTACTTCATACCTTCGTCCATGTTTTAAAGTACTCTTAAAAAAATAAAGAAACGAATTATCTGAATGGGATCAAACTCCGCGTGGGATACATGGACAGACAAACAACTAAACTGTTACAATTTCCGAAACAGTGGATGATAGATTCAAGAAATAGAACATCACAAATTAAGCAAGTCAATAAGGCATTGGTCCATTTCTGCCCCTACGCAATCAGCTGTTCTCTTTGGCATTGGTTGACAGTTATTGAACGTCATCATAACGGGTATTGTGTTATATTTTACCCAAGTGGAGCATTAAATCGTCAAAGTCCCGAGATTCTTGGATTGAGGTTTGGAGCATTATGGCCAGCGCTCACCGACAGATATCAGATGGTCTTACTGGTCCAGGTAGACTTGGAGCAGAAATTCTCCCCGTGTGCGGGTGGGCGTTAGCCTGCTGAAACGCAACATGAGGATCGCTTGCCATGGAGGGCAATGAAACAGGTTACAGAATATCGTCGATGTACTGTTGTGCTGTAAGGATGTTCAGGTACCGCGCGCTGCGGAATGTGAATCCGCGCCAGACGTCTTTGACGTCGAAGACCCATACAGGTCGCTGCACCGTAAGCTGTGGTGGCGCGCGCCTCCTGGCCCGCTTTTAGTGTGGGGGCGCCACAGTGGAACACGTGGTCCCAGCGGCCAATAGCGGCGCCCCCGAGAGCGTATTTAAGCGCCGGTCACTCGCTCATCCAGCATTCGAGGTTGGGATTCCCTCACTTCCTGGTTGAGGACTCACACCCTGAGTGTAGCCCAGGCAGTGTATCTTCGACGTGTCTGTCTTGTTGCCCGTCTGCACGCCGTCACTGCTGCCCGCCGTTCGGTCGCCGCCGCCGCCGCTCGGTGCTACTGCTCCTGCTCCTGCTCCTGCTCCCACCCCCCTTCGTCCTAGCCAACCCTGATCCGAAATTCCTGGATGCTCGCAACCACACCCTAGAAATCGAGAAGTACATCCCCAGTGCACCCATCACCCAACCTATCCCTTGCAGAGACTCTGTTCTCATCAAGTCTGCATCTCCCTCTTTCCATACTAATCTCCTCAGGCGCCTTTCCCGCATCACCTTTGGGCCCCATGCATCCCTCACCCCATTCCTTACATCCTCATCTCCTCGTCAGGCCCAACCGCCTCGTCATCCGCCGACCCTCACTGCCATCATCACAAAACTGAGCCCTGAGGTCAGAACTGAACGCCCAAACCGCCCTGGAAGTCGGCTCGGCCTGCCGTATTTACAACTGCCCTACTTTCCTCATGCATATATTTACGGAGTCCGCCTATTCCATCGACCACCTCCTCATGCAGGGAGCCTGATTTTCAACCGCCGCCACCCTGTTTACCAGTCCAGTTCGCCTCCTCAATCCTACTGCCGCCAGTGCTGTCTCCTGTACAACGACCACGTCACCCAAAACCGCAGGAACCCACCCAACTGCTACCTTTGTAAAGCCTCCCACTTTCTTAAACAGTGCCCCAACTTCGTCTCCCGCCCCCTTCCTGCAACACCTGGAATGAACCTAACCCCACCTATTCCTCCAAATGCAATGCCAAACCCCATCCCACCAACCCTGAACTAACTGTCCCCGTTAGCCTCATCGACTCACCCATCCACCCTAACAATTCCCTCCGCCCTCCCCCTACAGCAGAAGAAACCATCTGGTTCCTCACCATTGTCCTGCAGAACATCCACCCCTTCCAGCGCCCCCACACACCCCAGCAGATTTCCCTTCCTGCCCACTCTGTTTTCCGCTTAAACACCTACGCCACCTACTCCCACAACCTAGCCCTCTTTACCTTCACCCACCTAGACAACCTCGTTTAAGCCCCTGTCTCCCCTTCCCACACCCTTCCCACCTCCTACCTCTTGGCGTGTCAACAGTATCGTCTCCTGTACCTCAACATTTGCTCCCTCCCTGTAAACAATTACCTCTTCATGCATACCATCTCCCAGCACCAGGTTGACTCCTTCATCCTTAATGAAACCTTCCTCCAACCCCACCATGTTGTCCACACCTCCCCCTACCTGCTTCACTGCATTGACAATCCACTTTCCCTAGCCTGAGGAGGGGACCCTATAGGCCACCTCAAGCATCTCCCTGTCTGGCCATAACCCCTCCTCAATGACCCAACTGAACACATTCTCCTCAGCCAATTTTTTCCCTCCCTCACCATCAACTGTGCCACTATCTATATCCGCCCTGCAGCTTGTCTCTCCTTTTAATCCATTTCCCATGTTCACCGTACCTTCTCCACCTATGTGATCGCCGCTGACCTCAACATCCACAGCCGTGTCCCTGCCACCCTTCGGTGGTGGCATCAGTTTCTTACCACCCTCCATGGTGACCTTGTTCCTCTCCCACAGCACATCTGTTCTGAAATTAACTCCACCCCCAATGCTATCCTCACTTCACCCAACCTCCTCCATCGCATCGCTGTTGATGTCCTCGATCTCATTGGTAGTGACCATCTTCATGTCCTTCTCACCATGTCCTCTACCCATCCTGCCCCGGCAGCCACCCGCCCAGCTGCCCCTCCAAAGTCTGTCCATGACAACCACTGTGCCAATTGGGATGCCTACCAGGAATCCATTGCCTTACAGGTCAAAAGCCACCCCCTCACCTTTCACCACCCCGATGACATCACCCTTACCTCTTCCTTCCTTCAGAACACCATCACTGATACCGTGGAGGCTCATGTTCCTACCAAACTCATCCACCCTCATCACCCTACGCTTCCTCCACAGGCCGTCCATCTTCTGTGTGAATCCTGCAGGCTCTACCGCTCCTTCCCCCGCACCCATGACTGGTATACTCTCACCCACCACTGGCAATTTCAGCGACACATCCGGATCCCCCTTACAGCAAAGACACGCAAGCACTGGCACCAAACGTCCACATGCATCAACTCCACCCTCCCTGTCAACTCCTCAAAGTATTGATCAGCCTTCCACCGCATTACTGATAGCCATCCGACCCCGCATTACCCCATCCTGCATGACGATCAACCCTTTCCTGACAACCTCAATAAGTCTAACCGTTTCGCTTCTCACCTATTCGAGGTCTTCTCCATTCCTGATGATCCCCATTTTGATTATTCCCTCTTCCCAACCATCCTTGACCAGACTGACACCTGTCACCCCTGCTCGCCCCTAGCTTCTAATACTTGGATCAGTTACCCCCTTAGAAATCAACACTCCCATCACTGCACAAGACATCACACTCGTCCTCCAAACGCAACACCACCCCTGGTTATGATGGCGTCACCTACCGCCACCTCAAGGAATCCCCCCCCCCATCCTACCTGACTGTCCTTGCTACCCTGTACAATGT
This sequence comes from Schistocerca cancellata, assembly GCF_023864275.1. Lineage (NCBI taxonomy): Eukaryota > Metazoa > Arthropoda > Insecta > Orthoptera > Acrididae > Schistocerca > Schistocerca cancellata. The sequence continues at coordinate 47,431,123 of NC_064626.1, read as the reverse complement.
CTTCTCCACTGGATTTTACCCCGACCTGTGGAAGACTTCCTGTCCTGCTGTTCCCTATACCTAACAAACCCCCCTCTGATACCTCTTCTTATCATCCCATCTGTCTCACCTCCATGTTCAGTAAGGTCTTTGAGGCCATCCTCTCTCACCGTATTCACCGCCACCTTAACCAGCACCATCTCCTTCCCCAATGTGGCTTCCGGCCTTCCTTCTCCGCCGACAACCAGCCCTTAACCTTACCAATCTTCTTTCCCTCCAACTGAACTCCCGTTGCTCCGCTATCTTTGTTTCCCTTGATCTCCAGAACGCCTATGACCATGTCTGGCATCCCGGGCTCCTCTTCAAACTCCAGACCTATGCTCTCCCCATCAACATTGTCTACCTCGTTGTTTTCTTCCTCTCCCATTGTCCATCCTATGTGACTATCCACAATTCCAACTCCCGTACTTTCTATCCCTCTGCCGGCGTGCCCCAAGGTTCTATCCATTCTCCTCTCCTCTATCTCCTGTATACTGATGATATGCCCAAACCTTCCCCCCCTGTTCATCTTCTCCAGTTCGCTGATGACACCGCATTCCTAGCCCTTTATCCTACCCTTCAGAAGTCCCAACATACCCTCCAAACCCACCTTGACCAATTCACTGCTTGGTGCAACCAGTGGTTCCTCCGTGATTTCTACCTCACCATTTATGGCCGTCTTATCCCCCTCACTCCTACCCTGAAATACCTTGGCCTCACACTCGACCGCCACCTCAACTGGACTCCCCATCTCCTTACCATCCAATACAAAGCTCACAACCGCCTCTGCCTCCTGAAACTCCTGTCCAGCCAGACGTGGGGTCAGCATCCTTCCACCATCCTTCACCTACAAATTCTTGATCCACCCCATCCTCTGTTATGCCAGCGTAGCTTGGATTTCCGCCCCTCCCCGGTTCTATAAAGCCCTCCAAAGCTTTGAACACCGTGCGCTCTGCCTTGCCTTCCACATCCACCTTCCGTCCCCCACATGCATCCTCTATGACCTCATCTCCTTTCCCCACCTTCTCCTTTAACTTGAACACATCCACTCATTATATACTGTCCGCCACCTTGATCCCCCTCACCCCCTGGTGTCTCCGTTCCTCTCCACACCCAACCAGTTGCCGTGCCTTTACCGTTGTGTCCCACCCTCTCTCCATCTCCACGCCCTCCATCTCCTTTCCCAACCCAACTTCCACCATCTACCCCTCCAAGATGATGAGCTTCGCCCTGACATTTGCCCTTCCTACCAATTCCAACCCCATCTTCTTGCATCCTCCTCAGAGCTCCCTCTCCTCCCCCTCTCTCCTCCTGAGAGGCTTCCAGCTCCTACTCCCCCTCCCTCTCTTGTGCCCCCATTCAGTGTCTCTGCACCGCCCTCCTGCCCTGTCTTCCCTCTTCATCTCCCATCCCACGTGTCTCCTGCCTCTTTGTGTACCCGCCGATGCCCCTACTCTCTTCACCCCGGCTTCCCCTGCTGGCCCTTGCTCTCCCCTCCTTTTCCATCGTCTCTGACCTCTCCCTCAGCAGGTCCCACCTGGCTGTTTTCATCTTCGTCGTGTGTGATACAAGTAGGTTTTAAGTGTGTTGTTCTGTAGTGTTTTTAATACTGTGGCTGACTTTTAACCTGTGCATGTCCATTCAGTGTCTTCTCTGTGTTTTAAGAATCGCCAACTGTGTTTTATAACTTTGTGGTGACTTTTTTAACTGTCCCCCATGAACGTCTACATGTCAGTTTATTTTTACCTCCATTTTCTCCCATTAGTCTGTTTTATGTTCCCCCTTTTTATCGCCTTATCCATGTAACATTTTATTCTTATTTTAGTGCCAGCCAAAGTGGTCATGCGGTTCTAGGCACTGCAGTCTGGAACCGCAGGACCACTACGGTTGCAGGTTCGAATCCTGCCTCGGGCATGGATGTGTGTGATGTCCTTAGGTTGTTAGGTTTAATTAGTTCTGAGTTCTTGGGGACTAATGACCTCAGAAGTTGAGTGCCATAGTGCTCAGAGCTATTTGAGCCATTCTTACTTTAGTTGTCATGTCACTTGGCTGAAGAGCGGCAGATTGTGCCGCTAACAGCCCTCCCCTGCCCATATGGGGTTTACACCTCGCTTGCGCTAGACTCCTTTCTTCCTGGTTCGTGTTCGAGTTTGTTTGTTTGTGACTCTGTTATTCAGTCTTGTCGTATACGTTCTGTCCTATGTAGGTCGTGTCTGTCCTTTTTCGTTGTGTTGTTTGCGAGCCTCTCTGAGTTCTAACTACCCTACCATAACAAAGGTAAATATTTTATGATTGTTGTTGCCCGAAAATGCAGTATTTAGCAGCGTGAGCAACACCACAAAGTTATTATGTAACAGGTGTCATTAGAGCACGGTCAATAGTTATTTCATGTAATAATGAATAAACTAGGCAGTCATCTTTTCGTGTTCCCTACGCTGGTCTCGTTGTAAAATCATGGCTCAATCGTCTAAAATCTAGGTGGTGATGATTCCAAGCTCGGATGCAAAGAGGCCTAGGTTTTATTCTGCTATATTCAAACATTTTGTAGATGCTCTTCACAAACCATTCTTGAATATTAAACCTTTCAAAGTTAGCACAATGGTGATGTCAAAAAATAATCAGCACTCCGAATTTAAGTTGCACTTCTTTTTTATTGCTTTTGTTGTGATAGTACGTAACACACAATACATCACTTCACAATACAAAACATACTTGAAAACATCTTCCTCACATTTTATAAGCCAATTACAATGTGCGTCTTTCCAACATGACATCCAAGACTTGACCCTCTCAAGGTCCGCCTCTAAGTCACTAACTGCTTACGCGCCCAGAAATCAAGAGTTACAAGTACGTCAAAGATCATAGTGACAAGAAAGAATACACATAAGAATAATATCATTGCAACATAAACATATCGATGTATCAAAAGTACCTCTACATCAATGAAATCAAATCAGAATGTGGTCTCAGAAATATGTTAACCTCTCGATACCATCAATATTCTACTGTGTTTCTGTAAAGTAGTTGAATTATGTAACCATTGTGACACCGCAACTCAAGTACCATTACAGAGGGTCCCGCTGCGCCTTCCGTCAGTGCTACAGCATGACCGTTCTGGTCACAGTTACAACAGATGCAGTGGCTGAAAGTAAAAGAGGATTTGATGTGAAATTAAATGGGACCCAAGACAACCCCTCCTGGTTGTTGGGATGTAAGGTGGCCCACAGTCAGGTTGGTATTCCACCGCTGTCAGAGTTGTTTTCAGACGCGTCTGCACTACTCCCCAGCCTCGTATTCCATTGTCTTTAGTGATGAGCGCCGCTTCGAATTGAACTGTGAAGACGGGTCTGCACTAGGCAGCAGTGGGATGCCAACCAGGCTGTTTCCAGCCACACAGCCGAACAAATACAAGTGATGGTGTGGAGAGCATTTCAGTTCATATCATCCGTGGCACCCTTACAGCACAACAGTATGTTGGTAGTACTCTGTGCCTCGTTCTGTTGTCCTTTATATATGTACAAGATAGCTCACCACTTCAGCAAGGTTATTCCCCAGAGGCCGAAAGTTTCTACTGCCAGTCTTCGTGCTTGCCAAACCCTATCTTTGCCAAAAAGGTAGCCGGATCTCTCCTCAATTGAGAATAATGGGCAGCCCCCTACAACCAGCTCGGGATTTTGACTATCTGGTGCACCAGTGGAACAGATTGTGGAACGATACCCCTCAGGAGGACATCAAAAAACTCCGTCGACCAATGCCAAGCACAGTAACTGCTTGTAGAAGGGCCAACATAGTACTACTCTTACTTTTGATCTCACATAATTAAAGTTTTGCTTGAGACATTGGAGGCGTCACTTTGATGGCATTATTTCTGATTGCTACAAAGAGAACACTATTTCTAAAACTAGTTTATTACGAGTTACTTCAACTATGTCGGAAGTTTTACTTTACGACAGTGAAGTATTAATATACACTCCTGGAAATGGGAAAAAGAACACATCGACACCGGTGTGTCAGACCCACCATACTTGCTCCGGACACTGCGAGAGGGCTGTACAAGCAATGATCACACGCACGGCACAGCGGACACACCAGGAACCGCGGTGTTGGCCGTCGAATGGCGCTAGCTGCGCAGCATCTGTGCACCGCCGCCGTCAGTGTCAGCCAGTTTGCCGTGGCATACGGAGCTCCATCGCAGTCTTTAACACTGGTAGCATGCCGCGGCAGCGTGGACGTGAACCGTATGTGCAGTTGACGGACTTTGAGCGAGGGCGTATAGTGGGCATGCGGGAGGCCGGGTGGACGTACCGCCGAATTGCTCAACACGTGGGGCGTGAGGTCTCCACAGTACATCGATGTGGTCGCCAGTGGTCGGCGGAAGGTGCACGTGCCCGTCGACCTGGGACCGGACCGCAGCGACGCACGGATGCACGCCAAGACCGTAGGATCCTACGCAGTGCCGTAGGGGACCGCACCGCCACTTCCCAGCAAATTAGGGACACTGTTGCTCCTGGGGTATCGGCGAGGACCATTCGCAACCGTCTCCATGAAGCTGGGCTACGGTCCCGCACACCGTTAGGCCGTCTTCCGCTCACGCCACAACATCGTGCAGCCCGTCTCCAGTGGTGTCGCGACAGGCGTGAATGGAGGGACGAATGGAGACGTGTCGTCTTCAGCGATGAGAGTCGCTTCTGCCTTGGTGCCAATGATGGTCGTATGCGTGTTTGGCGCCGTGCAGGTGTGCGCCACAATCAGGACTGCATACGACCGAGGCACACAGGGCCAACACCCGGCATCATGGTGTGGGGAGCGATCTCCTACACTGGCCGTACACCACTGGTGATCGTCGAGGGGACACTGAATAGTGCACGGTACATCCAAACCGTCATCGAACCTATCGTTCTACCATTCCTAGACCGGCAAGGGAACTTGCTGTTCCAACAGGACAATGCACGTCCGCATGTATCCCGTGCCACCCAACGTGCTCTAGAAGGTGTAAGTCAACTACCCTGGCCAGCAAGATCTCCGGATCTGTCCCCCATTGAGCATGTTTCGGACTGGATGAAGCGTCGTCTCACGCGGTCTGCACGTCCAGCACGAACGCTGGTCCAACTGAGGCGCCAGGTGGAAATTGCATGTACTAGTGCCGACATTGTGCATGCTCTGTTGCCTGTGTCTATGTGCCTGTGGTTCTGTCAGTCTGATCATGTGATGTATCTGACCCCAGGAATGTGTCAATAAAGTTTCCCCTTCCTGGGACAATGAATTCACAATGTTCTTATTTCAATTTCCAGGAGTGTATTTGTATGTATGGAATCACGTTTTACTTAAGAGTACGTTACAAAAGAAAAATTATAAATTCAATATAAAATACGTTTACGATCGCTGACATAGCTACAGAGATTTTCTTGACAGTCGACAAACTCAGAAGCTAAGCACGTGAACAACTTATCTATATTATTCATGAAATTCTTTTTCACGTTGAGACCTGGTGTTTAACATTGTTTATTTTTTTCGAAAACTTTCTCTCGGACTGTATTGTAATATCTTTAATAACAGACAAAAGCGGGAAACGGTTCAAAAGTCGTATGAGGCGTGAATAGCCGTCATGTACTTCCGCTTCCAAGTGCTGGAATACTTAACGCACGCTATAGATAGTCGCTGTTCTTGTTAGTGCATATCCTGTGTCTAAAGTGACTATACTCAGCTATTTAATTAACACTTCAGCCTTTGCCAACAAGTCCATAGTGACATTTGTTTATCCCTGCCACCTCTGGATTATTTTGTTAAGTCAGATGTTATTTCGTACGACGAAGTAATGTAACTAGGAAAGAGTGTACTATATAGATTCTGGTGTGCTGTTCCGTACGTGCATTGTTGCAACAGCGCAAGCTTTGGCCTTACAAGAACGGAGTGATGTTTAGAACTGTGGCGATGTCATTAGCAGTAGAAGGCTCTTTTCTACCGACCGCCACAGTACATGTCAACTTCAAAAGACCAAAACTCCGTAAGGTATCGGTTGTTTGCCTTTCTGTTAATGACATACCATTTTAGCTTCATTGTAACAATTATTATTGAACACATGTGATACGGATTTTTCATAACTTCATTGTTTACTTTCATATTGTCTATGACACATGATTAATGAAACGTTAGTAGTTACCCATGTATCTAATCACATTTTTCAACATTTATGAGAGATATTTTTGAAAATGGTTAGGTAAGAATACTCATTGACTTACCTCTTCGCTCATGAAGCCAACGCTTGTACATTGTATCATGTTCTTCATTATCATTTTGTTCACCAATACTTTTACTTGGCATACAAAGCATTTGCGTAATATCGAAACCAAAACTAACGTGACTGTATGCAACAACAAGTATGAATACAATCGAAACTGGTACTACATTTACACTCAGATATACACAACAGATTAGTAAACTCGCATGCTTTTAAAGTCAAGCACAATGTAATGCAATTTTTTACTGAGCTGAATATGATAGAAGGAATCACAAGAAAATAATATAGATCAGTACAATAAACCATTGATTTAAAGTGTTATTCATCCTTAGTCGGAAATGGCTTACTGGTCTCTGAGTTTCTATGATGGAGCCAAAGGAAAATTAAAGCATAATGTTAATATTGTAAATTTAAAATCTGAGGACTAAGAAATGGAACACCAAAATTGATTTCAGTTGTCAGCAATGGTAAGATCAAAACGTTTGATTACAGTTGAAGACGCTGACACATAAAATCAGAACTCGTCCAAGTTCTTACTTCTACACACTTACCTGTTATGGCCCCTTTCTATTTTGGGTTGCTGCATCGGTAATGTCAGTATTTAATAAATGTCAAAATCTAGCGGTATGTCTGTTTCGCTTACTGCGTTAACCATGGTACCTCTATGTAAGACAACGGGTAAAGAAACTTCATCTACAGATATAGTAACAATCAGAAGAGTTATAACCTGCTCATTACCCTTAAACCAAATAAAATTGCCCTCATGCCTCCGTAAACAGTGAACTATTTCCCTTTGTCAGAATAGATTAGAATCATTCTTTGTTTCTGTAAAACATACCTTCCATAATTGTTTTAATGTCATTCTTATTTTCATCTGAGGCTAATAATCATCTCGCAGGTTCTCCCTAATCTTTCGACTATTGCAACAAAAATTATTGTGAACTGATACGTTCTGTGCACTGTTCTCTGGCAGAATAGTGCTTATGCTAATGGATTCCCTATAACAGTTGGATTGATTTATGGCATACACAGAGGTACTCGGTGTCGCTCAACGTCCAAACAATAGGATCTAATTATTTGACCTGTCATTAGACAGGCTAATGGGCTCTTGGTCTGTGAATGGAGACACACATTTACCTTTACTTATTTTAGAACTGACAATTTGTTTAACTTCTGTCTGACAAATATAACCTTTACTTATTGCGATTGTATCTGTATTGTGAAGCACAGTGTTCTGCCCAAAACTACTCGTTATCCATCTCGCCCCCTCTCGTCTTCTATTACTGCCACTTGGAAGTGGTCAACGTTCGCTACCACTTCTTCAGTACGTGACTAACATAATTTTCACTGCCCTCCTCGCCTCCCCCCTCCCCCCGGTATACCCCTGTTCAATGTCGTTACAATTAAATTGCTTCTCATATCCCTACTGATTTCGATCCTAAAACCTTCGCTCTCCTTTTGGTCATTCACTCTGCAACCTTCTGGATTATTGCCATTACACCTTGGTTGTCAATAATTGCCCCTAAATGGCTGGTTTATCCTGAAATACCCATTACTCTCTTATCATAACCTTTCAGCAACCAACAGCATAGAGAAAATGAGTGGTTGATTGTTACTTTTACAGGAGTCAACATATCGATTCCACGTGAATGTTTGTCACGTAGTGGACCGAAATTCTGTCTCCGGTTGTCGTAATTAACATTATTTTAATTACGGGATGGTCGTTCGTCATTGTTATCATTTAATTCCTGAAGCAAGGTTTTAAAGGCTTGTTTATCGCCTGATAACGCCCCACCAAAATGTGTGTCTCAGATGAAATGGGAATTTTGTTACACACAGTCTTATTAATTCTGGCACACTAACAGAGATGGTAGGGTTTGTTGGTTACGGATACTCACGAATTATATGCTCGAAGAAGCGATCTGGAGATGAAAAAGAATAATTATGCCCAAAAATTTCGAACACTTTTGTATGTTTGGTGCTGTCTTGGGTAACTGCCTACCAATAGGTCGACAGAAATGCGCGATGAAATCCATCGTGAGATTGAAACCCTCTCAAAACGCTTCTCATTTTTGTGGTTGGTCATAGATCAGAAGTTATGAGCAGTTTGCTTGAAGGAGAACTAATGGGCCATGTCGGTGGGAATAAACACTCTAAGTGGTGAATCTCCCTTGCAGCATTACAGAATGTTTTAAAATTTCTAATTAAGAGGAAGTGAGGATTAAATTGATGATCTTGGTTTCTACACCCACTTTCTCTCAGGTAGCAAATTACAGTGCAGTTACTTTGCCTATGAAAACTGTTGCATTCTTATTACAGTTCCCTTATCTGCCTTGAATATAGCGGTTGCAGTGATCACGTTGATGATTTACGCCATCAACTATTAACTAGTACTTCATGTTATAATTTTCTTTGTATACAAGCAACTTTAGCCTATACATCCCTTGCCATCTGTCTTTCATGGTCCACAGTCATTTGCGCTTTGTTTTGTAGTTTACTATTTTCCTCTATATCAGTAAAAGGAACTGGTATGGTATCATTGTTGTTATTACTTAGCAACTGGGGCCTAAAAACGACTATATTTCAGTCCCAATTGACATGGTAGAAGACAGCTAAAAACAGGCACGTTGAAAAAGGGCTAAAAAGCACACCATACAGAAAGAGAGGTCCAAAACCAAACATTAAATGGTCTTCGTCATTTTGTCCACCAAAGCAATAAGTAAAACGCGGTCGGCAGCAAGCGAATTTGCTATAACTGCCGATAACCCAGACGGCAAAACCAAGCGGTAAGAGAAGCGGTTAAAAATTTAAAAAAATGGGCATTCCATCAGGAATTGGTGGACAGTTAAAACTTGGCCTAATGTGTACAAAATGGTGGGGTAGAACCACTTACCATATGACGATGACTAAATAGGTAGTGCAAAATACGCAGCCCTGTTATAATCTCCTCCCTGCGGGAGGGCCGATGGGAGGTCGTTCAAGGCGCTGGAAGAGGCTTAATAGGCCTAAACTTATTTCCGTGACCGGAGGACGTGATGCCAAAGGGACACCACCTCCTGACAGACAGCAACACAGAGATCATCGGAGGGAATATAGGTACTCGTGGGCTGAGGTACGAGGACTGCAGCCCTGAGAGCTGCGCCAGCAGCATCGTTTGCTGGCAGAACGATTGACCAGAACCCACAGAAACATCACATTGACCCCACCGAAAGTGAGCAAGTGACAGTTTTCCTTAACCCGCTGCAGTAAGGGGTGGGCGATGTACAGCACAAACAGACTTTGAAGGGCACTGAGTGAGTTTGAGCAGAGGACACAATTGAAAAGTTTTTGTCACTGGATGTACTCCGTGACCTGATACAAGGCGAAGAGCTCAGCTGAAAATACTGAGCAGTGTGCCAGAGGCCGATATCGAAAGACATGGCTGCTATAGTACCTTTGAACCCCACCGTCAGCCTGAGAGCTGTCAGTGTATACAATGCGCCTTCGTCAATGACAAAGTTCCATGCGAAGGTCGTGAAACTGAAGGCGATAGAGCGAAACTTGAGTGTTATTCTTAGTAACTGAATGAAGGCCAAGGTTTATGTGGTGTCACTGCCGGACACCGCACTTGCTAGGTGGTAGCCTTTACATAGGCCGCGGTCCGTTAGTATACGTCGGACCCGCGTTTCGCCACTATCAGTGATTGCAGACCGATCGGCGCCACACGGCAGGTCTAGTCTAGAGAGACTCCCTAGAACTCGCCCCAGTTGTAAGGCCGACTTTGCTACCGACGGTTCACTGACTACATACGCTCTCATTTGCAGAGACGACAGTTTAGCATAGCCTTCAGCATGGCGCCATATTCAGTTACTATAATCTGAACAGATAATATTGTGAATCATGTACCGTCAAGAGCGACGTTCAACATTAATGGAACTAAGTATCAAACTATACTGACGTGAGGTCTGGAACATGACAAGGAATGAGAATTCAGAAAGCGGACGTAATTAGTTGTTCGCTCCGCACGCCAGCCTGCGTGAGCTAAAACGCGTGCATTTCGGCCTCCACTAGTAACACGGTGTTGGGTTCGTGCAAGCGGCCAATGTAAACTGTTGTGTTGGCAGAAGAGCCAAGGTGGCGAAGGGTTCACACCCACTGGAAAAATACAGGTGTTGTGAGGTTAAGCCGCTGTAACAAGTGCCGAAAGTGGACTCCAGGAGTGATGATTTCCTTCATCGCCAGGATAGGGCGCATCCCTCGTTTCTGTTCAAAGGAGGATGTATAGGATGGGTGGCAGCGCATGGACGACAAACGGCATGCATACCCACTGAGGAGAAAGACTCGGCAGTAGGCCAGTGCTAGTTCAGCAGCTTCAGTATACAGACTCTCAACCTGGCTAGTGTAAAAGTCGCCCGCGACCAAACGGATGTCACAAAGGTGGACAGTGTTGAGATAGTGTAAGAAGGATGGACGTGCAGATACATGAACAAAGCACCCATAGTCGAGTTTTGAAAGGAAAAGGACCGGTACAAAAGGAGGAGGGTGGTTCGATCGTCACATCAGGAAGTACCATTGAGAGCACGCAGGACATTTAGGAACCATGTACAGCGGGCTGCCAGGTAAGACAGATGGGAAGACCGAGGGAGTGTCCTCTCGAGCATGGGCTCCAGGCATTTTGTAGTTTCAACCAATGGAACGGAAGGGCAACAGGCCCAAGATGTAAAGATGGTGCGAGAAACCAACTGCGTCGCCAGAAATTCATACAGACGGTATTGTCAATGGAAATGCGAAAGCCATTGTTGATGTTTCAAGAGTAAAGCCGATCAAGACATCGCTGAAGACACGGATCAGTGAGACTGATCCGTGGAGAACTGCAATAGAAAGATAACTGCCAACGAAAAGGGATCCGAAAATGCCCGGCAGCAGACGGGCCATCATAGGGTTAACGGCAATTGCAAGGACGACGACACTCTGGACGGAACCCTGAGGCATACTGTCAGTGTGTGGTTGTTATGTTGACGAGTTGCACAACGGATTCATCTGACAAGTACCCTTTGGCTCCTGCAAGAAGCAATTTCCACCCCACACTAATATAGAGGTCAGACAGACGCTTCTAACGTACGAAAAAGAAATACCTGACAAACTTTCAGCAATAAGCGTCCGCTAGAAGGAAAAGAAACAAAAACATTCTATTTTCTTACAGAACTAGCGGGATATTTGGGTACTGGTGTATTGCTAGTTGGTGTAACAAAAACATTAAACGGACGGATAATATTATATATTTCAAAAGTTAAGAAAAATCAAACGAAACTTTTATTTATATACTGATAGACAAATTTTCGGGTTTTTAGACATAGGAGGTTACCTCGTATGGATCGGAATCCTGTTAATGACATTCATAATCAAAGTGTGGGAAATCTCTTTTATCCCTTTTCTTTAAGAATGTTATTTAAATGGCAGAATGGCAGCGAGCCAAGCCTACTCAACTTAGAAACTTAAATCGGTTAATTATTAAAGTACGGTCGAGGCTGTCACGTGAGAAATATAATGGAGTGACGTGAATGAAGCATGCTATTTCTGATGGAGGAAAGATGTGCACAACAGCGTATGCGAAGCCCAATACCGTGAGCTGCGACGACTAGGGCCTGCGCCCTTCACCACTGAAAAATAACAAAACTCTCTCTTTCTATCTGGATTGACCTTCGCCAATCGAACTCTCACTAGACCGCCTGCGCCCTTCACCACTGAAAAATAACAAAACTCTCTCTTTCTATCTGGATTGACCTTCGCCAATCGAACTCTCACTAGACCGTGATGAAGTCAAGGACTTCTCTCCTATCTGCCCCTTGTCTACCGTGATGCCACTCAAATAGTTAGACTGGTCATCTGCCCAGTATATCACGCCATATTCGCTCACAGGCGTTATCTGTCTATGTTCACACCGCACATTAAGTGTCACGGCCAACACAGTGAACAAACACTTACTCTATACTGAGTCGCTCGCGATTATCACTCCGATTTGCTAGCGACAGTGCAATACTGAGTAGAGACTCTCTGAGGGAGCACATGTTCATCGCTCTCTACGTATATGCACGAGCCCACTCGCTCCCGCTATGTGTTTGCGCTGCAAGAGCGTCACCAGATCGTCTTCCCTCCATGCAAAAAGCAAAAGGGTTTATTATCCGTTGTCTTTCTATCACTCCTCCGGCTCAGGCGTTTGCTGTCGACCTGTACGAACTCCGCATTTTTTTACAGCCCTAGTGTGCAGTTTCATATGCTGGGGCTCTCCCAACCAAGACAGCGGGTTTTGATTTTAAGGTGAACAAGCAGGCCATTATCCCTTTTCTCTGGCAAAGACTGTTTTGGTCCATGACCGGTCGGCCGGCCACCGCAACTGCGTGCTAACTCACCCTCCTACGGGCATTCCAGCTGGTTGGATGCCTCTGCCAAACCGAAACCCCTGTAGCCATCGTGTCTTTATGTTTGTGTATGCTAGCCTCGACTTTTTAATCTCGGTACGCACTTGAGATTTATTTATTAGATTTGCATATCGAATTAATGTAAATATGTGAAATTGACTCTGATTCGAGCCCAAACTCGATTGGGTAAACGTCTTGATACGCAGAATACGATGGTGAGGTCGGAGTATGTAAGAAATGAAGTTCAGGAGACCACGCTACCTAACAACACCCTTCACCTGGATAAAGGTGTCTGACAAGGCAGAACCCACAGGCACCTAGAAAACTCGGTCGCTTAAAAATGCTTTGAGGAAACAGAGCAGGCCACCATGGAAGCCCCACGTTTGAGATCAGTCCTCCAGCAGGCCTTCTCCAAATTGAAAATCATAGCCGTAGTTTGGGATTCCTGCAGAAAGCCCTTCATGACATGGGTGGACAAAACGCTGCTCTCGTAATCCACACTGTGCGTTCATCAGTTAACTGCGAGACATGAGCGACCATACCAGACAGGCATGAATCGTATGTTCCATCACGCAGCTGGTAAGATAGTTGGGGAGGTAGCTAGAAGGAAGATTTTTGTCCTTATCAGGCTTAATTATGGGTATGACGACGGCTTCGTGCTAGCATCTAGGATATGTGCCCTCTGCCCAGATGCAGTTGTATGTGTGAAGCAGAATGTGCTTGCCTGCAAGAGAAAGGTGCGTCTGGCCCTAAGGCTGACGATCGGGAGGAACTGAGAGCTAGTTCCCTCATAGTTACGGTCACAGTGTACCAATCATGATTCGGAGAAGTATCGCACGAGCCGCCTGCACTCGTTTCCGATGGAGGAAGGCAGGGTGATAGTGAGAAGAGCTCGAAATTTCCGCAAAATTAAGGCCCAAGTTGTTGGCGATAGCAACAGGGCTCATTATGGCATCGTCTGCCACTGTCAGTCCAGGAACTGGGGAATGGATCTGGGTCCCAAAGAGCCATGGAAGGTTGACCCACACGACAGAGGAAGGGGTGAAGCAGTTAACAAAAGAGCTAGCTGGATTTCGTTCGCAAGTTCTTCTATCCTGACACTTTGAATGCATCTGTTTATAATGCATGCAGTTTACCGTCTTAGGACGACAGTTACAACCGCTGCGATCACGTCTCCGTGCATGAATAGCGTCTCGGCCTGCCTCAGTCCACCAAGGGACTGTGACACGACGTGTTAAGGAACAAGTGTGAGGAAGGGAACCTTTTTTTTGGGGGGGGGGGTTTAAGGGCGCTCAAGTACTGAAGTCATTAGCGCCCAGTCACAATTGTTAGAGCACATAAAATCTAGTAATACTCAAGAGGGGGAACACCAGAAAGTTCTAACAAAGATACAAATAAAATAAGTGAAAGAGCTAGATGTCTTGGGACAATCCAGTCAAAGTAAAGAAACGAAGTACACGAGCAGCTGATCGAGCGTCATCCGTTAAAATATCCTGTAAAGTAGACGGCAGAGACAGGACAACACGAGATTGACTAAAACATGGACACGACAGTAAAACATGGCGCACTGTTAATGCATGACCACAAGGGCACTGCGGGCTGGGTCACCGGAGAGCAGGTAGCGGTGGCTAAACCGGCAATGCCCAATCCGTAACCTGGTCAGAAGGACCTCTTCTCGCCGAGATGGTCGGGAGGAGGTTGTCCAAGCAGTTGGGAACGGTTTTACTGCCCGGAGCTTGTTTCCTTGAAGTGAGGACCAAGTATCCCATCACAAGGACACAAGCCTCTTACAAACTACCCCACTAACGTCAGATGACGGGACACAATGGGAGGCTGGCCGAGGCAGGAGGACTGCAGCCTTGGCTGCAGCATCAGCAGCCTCATTGCCAGGCACTCCTACATGGCCAGGAACCCACAGAAAGCTGACAGGAGAGTCATCGTCAGCACCCGAATGGAGGGACTGCTGGATCCGTTGCAGAAAGGGATGGACCAGATACGGAGCTCCAAGGCTCTGAATAGCACTGAGTGAATCAGAGCAGAGTACATACGATGAATGGCGGTGACGGCGGACATACTGAACGGTCTGATGGAGAGCAAAAAGCTCGGCTGTAAAGGTGGAACACTGATCGAGGTGCTGGTATTTAAAGGTGCCGGCCCCGACGACAAAGGCACAGCCGACACCATCGTCAGTTTTGGAGCCATCAGTGTAAATAAAGGTGTGACCGGCAAGTCGCGCACGAAGTTCGACAAACCGTGAGCAATACACTGCAACCGAAGTACCCTCCTTTGGGAGCGAGCTGAGGTCGAGAAAAAACATGAACCGGAGCCTGGAGCCAAAGTGGTGTCGGGCTCTCACCCTCTCTGAAGGTGGTAGGGAGGGAAAAATCCAATTGTCGAAGCAGGCGACGAAAGCGGACTCCAGGGGGCAGCAGGGCAGACACATACAACCCATACTGACGGTCGAGAGAATCGGCGAAGAAGGACTGATAAGAGGGATGGTCGGGCATTGACAACAGCCTGCAAGCATACTGACAAAGCAGTACGTCGCGCTGGTAGGTCAATGGTAATTCGGCAGCTTCAGCATAAAGACTCATGACGGGATTAGTGTAGACTGCTCCGATTGGAAGACGTAACCCCCTATGGTGGATCGAGTTGAGACGGCGTAAGAGGGATGGCCGAGCAGACGAGGCTCCCATAATCCAGCTTTGATCGGACTATGGAACGATACAAGCGAAGCAGGACAGTGCGATCCGCTACCCAAGATGAACCACTAAGAACTCCGAGGACATTAAGGGAACGCGTACAATGGGCAGCCACATAAGAGACATGCGGAGACCAACAAAGTTTCCTGTCCAGTGTGAGCCCTAGAAACTTAGTGGTTTCCACAAATGGGAGAACAACGGGACCGAGATGTAAGGATGGTGGAAGGAACGCTTTATACCGCCAAAAGTTGATGCAAACCGTCTTCTCTTCAGCGAACCGGAAGCCATTTGCCTCGGAGTCATTTGAATCCAATACAATTCGCCTAAGTAGGATAGCGGCGAAAGGTGCGTAAAGCACGTCGTCGAGCATGGATGGCGTCTCTACAAGCCTCATTCCAACAGGGGACAGAAACGCGACGTGAAGAAGAGGTAGTACGAGGAATGGAACGTTTGGCAGCATTGAGGTATTCGACCTGACTGTCACAACTGAGAAAATCGTGGTCCAGAAAGGTCGCCAGGGAGTAGTGAAGTCCCCAGTCAGCTTTCGGAATGGTCCAGCTCAAAGGACGTGGGGATGGGGTGTGGTGCAGGAGACGAACGACACAGGGGAAGTGGTCGGTCGAATAGGTGTCAGAAGGGACATACCATTCGAACCGATGGGCAAGAGTGGTAGAACAGATCGAGAGGTCCAAGTGGGAGTTGGTATGAGTAGAGTCCGAGAGGAAAGTCGGGGCGCCAATATTGAGGCAGACAAAATTGAAATGTTTGAAGACATCCGCCAAGAGGGAGCCTCTCTGACAGGGTGCAGGAGAGCCCCAAAGGGGATGATGGGCATAGAAGTCGCCAAACAATAAAATCAGCCGAGGAAGCCGAACAATCAGGTGCATCATGTCAGCCCGACTAACTGCGGATGACGATGGAGTGTAGACGGTACAAACAGAAAAGGTAAAGGCAGAAAGAGTAATACGGACAGCTATTGCTTGGAGTGGGGTGGTCAATGGGATGGAATGGTAAAAGATATCGTCCCGAACGACCAACATGACCCCATCATGAGCTGAAATACCGTCCACAGGGGTGAGGTCATACCACTCCGAGGTATAGTGGGTAAAAGCAATACGGTCAGTTGGGCGCAACTTGGTTTCCTGGAGACCAAGGACGAGCGGACAGTGCAGGCGGAGGAGCAGTTGTAATTCCTCCTGATTAGATCGAATACCTCTTATGTTCCAATGTAACAAAGCCATCGCTAGTCAGAAAAGAGGGGAACGAAACGGGTGAAGAGCTGCTCACCTCGACGTCCGCGGAGGGCCAGGTTTCGAGGGAACAACACTACAACCGGCGGGAGGCGGATCCTGATCCATCGAGTCGTCGCCAGCTGCGGCCGCTTTCCCGGGTTGCGTAGGAGGGGTAGCACCATTCGCCGACGAGAGGCCAGCTGAGCGCCTGGCAGCAGAGTGTCACGGCGAAGCTGAAGACGGCTGGGAGCAGCGACTCACGGATGGAGCGTCAGACGAAAGGCGGCGGGATGGAGAGGGGGATAAAGACTTCTTCTTGGAGGCATTCTTGGAATGAGGCATGGGGATGGTGGGCTGGACCCGAAGAAGGTCCTCATGCGCGGGGTCCATTTTGGAACGCCGGACCTCAGAAGCCGGGGTCTGGAACATTTCCCCGTTGGGGTGCCTGAGAAGTGGATCGCTTCTCAGGCGGCGGAGGGGGAGGGGGAGGAGGAGGAGGAGCAGGAAGGGTGGCCCCTGGGGCAGAGGGGGGCAGGGGCCACGAGGGAGGAGGATTTGGAAGGGAGGGATTTGGGAGGTGGAGGCATAGCCCCCGGATAGGGTGAGGAGGTGGAGGGGGGACAGGATAGGGCTGTGGATACTGTGGAAGGTGTGGACACGACTGAGGCAAACGGTCACTGTCACGGGATGGAGGCCGTCATACTTCTTCCTGGACTGGAAAAAGAGAGACGATCCAAAGTTTTTAAATCTTGAATGTTCTTCTCCAACTGATACGCGGGGCAGTCTAAAGATCTAGACGAGTGGATGCCACGACAATTGACACACCGAGGTGATGGGATGCATGTATGTTCCTCATGAAGAGGATGTCTACAATCGCCACAAAGGGGCTCAGCCTCACACCGTGACGACATGTGCCCACAGTGCAAACACCGAAAGCAGCGCATAGGAGGCAGGACGTAAGGTCGCACGTCGCACCGGTAGCACATCACCACGGTCTTTGGGGCCGCGCTGGACTCGCTGGACGAAATGCACGCCTCGGCGCTCCAGGTTGGCCCTGAGCTCCTCATCAGATTGGAGCAAGAGGTCCCGATGAACAATAACCCCCTGCGTCCTATTCAGTGCCAGATGCGGGACAATGGACACTGGGATGTCGCCTAGTTGGCCGCACGCCTGGAGCGCCGCCGACTGTGTGGCGGAGGTGGTCTTTATAAGACCAGAACCTGAGCGCATTTTACTAAGAGCCTCGATTTCCCTGAAGATGTCATCGATGTGCTGGACAAAGAACATGGGCTTGGAGGTGGCGAACGTACCCCATCGATACGAGAACAGACTAAATAGCGGGGGAAGTACTTCGCCCCAAGCCGGCGGGCCTGTCCTTCCTCCTAGGGAGTGGCCAAGGGGGAAAGGGCAAGAGAACCAGAACCAGATACAGAACCTTTCTTGTTAAGAGACTCGGCCGCAGAGCGACCTGATACATGTTGACATTTCATCTGCGAAACGTCCGCCCTGATACCACCCACTCCGACCAGGGGCTCCCCCCACAGGCGCCACCCAGCCTCAGCAAGGGCCACCTGGCAGGACGACCGTTGCCGGTAGTCCTGATGCCCCAAGGAGACAGGCATCTACTCCATGGCTGACGTGGGCAGGGTGCAGCTCAGGTATCGGCAGTACGATCCCTGTGTTGTCAGGGGGCTACAGCCTAGAGGGTACATGACGACCCCACCACAACGGGCTGGCTACCGTTCTAGTTTTCAGGTGCCATGGAAAGTCCATCATGATCGTAGGTGCAGATGGGGACGCACTATGTGTGTAACTTGTGCAACCCATCAGGCGTTTAGGCCCAATTTGAGGAATAATGGGTGTGGTTACAACGCCGTTACAATGCTGAGTGCCAAGGTCTTAGTGCACTGAGGACCAGTGATACACCACGTAAGGCGTCCTTCCCCAAAAGGAGGTCAAACCCCAAGGGGGACCATCACATGGAAGGCCGAAACGGGTCAAACTCCTTTTAGTCGCCTCGTACGACAGCAGGAATACCTCGGGCCTATTCTTACCCCTGACCCGCAGGGGGGGGGGGGAGGAAGGGAACGTTCTGCAGCAGTAAGGATAACGTTTGTGTGATATTCCACCTGGTAATCACAACTCGAGAAAACTTCCAAGGTCGCCGTGGAAGAGTAAAGCTGCCAGTCACCCTCAGTAAGCTGCCATTTAGGCGTGCACATGCATGGGATAGCTGTCAGCAGAAGTACTGTCACACGGGAAATGGTCGCCCAAGTAGTTTCAGAAGGAATGGACAACTCAAGACGATGGGCAAGCGGGGCAGTGCAAAAGGAAAGGTCCAACAGGGAATAGGTGTTCGGGAAGTCTAAAGGGAACTGGGTGCACCAGTGTTAATGCTGAAGAGGTTAAGTAGGTCAGCCAAGAGGGCACCTCCCAGAACTTGTCAGAGAGAAGCACAAAGGGGATGAAGTGCATTAAAGTCACCGAGTAGGAAAAATGAGGGAAGTAGCTGAAGGCAGTCTACCATTTACGTCCTTCCATCATTCGATGTCACCTGCTTATAGACAGAAAAAGTCAGTTGGGGGAGGGAAATGAGAACTGCAACAGCTTGAAGAGGGCACTCAAGGAGTTTGGTTGACTACGAATGTCATCCCATATAAGCAGCATGATGCCGCCGCCGCCGCCCCCCCCCCCCCTTTCCCCTGGATGAGATGGAATGCCGACCTCAGGGGGGAAGGTCGAAACGAATCGTTAAGGAATGTGGATGCTCAAATGGTTGTGAGGTCGTAATTTCGTTTCGTGAAGGCAGATTACAAGGGATACTGCGATGCTAAATGCAGCCGTAAATCCTATTTGTTGGACGGAAGGCCTCGAACGTTACATTGGAGGTGAGTCATGATGAGGAGGAGGTGTAGGGATGTCACCTCGGAGGCTACCGAGTGACAGCCGATGAAGAGTTGCTTTTAGAGGGCACAGAAGTTGGAGGATCCTGTTCCATTGGGCCACAGAAGCATCGGCTTGCTTGTGCAGTCGGTCTGTGGAGTCCAACGCAGAAAAACGGTTGGTGGAGGACACCGGCGACATGGATGGCGGTCAGGCTAAGGCGTCATGTGGCGACACAGTCGAAGAGGATCTTCGAGTTGGCGAAGAAGACTGTTTGCCTTCTTTGGACTTCCTCTAACCAGAAAGACTTGATGAGGACTCGGGTGATGTTCGGCTACAGGGACAGAGGAAGCCTTTACAGGAGTACTTCTGTCGTTTCCGGGCCACTGGGTTGTGTAGCTGGTGGCTACACCTCTTGAGGATAGAGTTTGACAGCTTCTTGCACAGCTGGACGGAGGGTTCACGGCTGCTACCTTGGCATTGAGCGTTCTGGCAACCTCAGAGCTGAATTTGAGTTCACCTGTCTGCGTGGCCATCTCCTTCATAGAGCGAAGGGTAACAGAAACAGAACCATACGGACGAAACAGGAGAACGCAGGCTGTGCACCTACCCAGTAAGTTGCGAGCAATTTACCTGGACCACTTTGACAGCCCGCTCATCAAGATATATGAGAAAATCCAGAAAGCAGTTGATACAGCGGAGAGAAGGAGGTGGACAATCATCCTCGTGCGCATGCCTACCACAAGTTACACATTTGGCTGGATGTCGACAAGACGTTCTCATGTGGTTGAAACGAAGATATTGGTAACAGCGCATCGGTTTCAAAATGTGCTGCTGGACTTTATCAAGATCAAAGCAAGCTGTGGAATTGTCGGAGTTGTGCTTCCATCCAAAATGGCGACGTGGGAATTCAATGTCAACGTCACTTGACAGTTCACAGAAACAGTAGTGCTAGCCGAGCTGGCGGTAATGTTGAATACGCCCCCTTCATTGTTTTATTCTCCTCAAAAATATTTAAGGCTCCAGCAGGTTTGTCACATCCCATGCGTAATCTTCACTGAAGACGCTGGATCTGCCAGACTAGTCACAGTAAAACGATGGAAGTATCATGTACAGTACTGGCCATTAAAATTACTACACCAAAAAGAAATTCAGAAGATAAACGGGTATTCATTGGACGAATATATTATACTAGAACTGACATGTGATTACATTTTCACACAGTTGGGGTGCATAGATCCTGAGAAATCAGTACGCCTGGGCACTGAGTCAATCAGAGCTTGGATGGCGAGTACAGATACAGCTGTACATACAGCTTCAACACGATACCACAGTTCATCATGAGTAGTGACTGGCGTATTGTGACGAGCCAGTTGCTCGGCCACTATTGACCAGAAGTTTTGAACTGGTGAGATATCTGGAGAATGTGCTGGCCAGGGCAGCAATCTAACATTTTCTGTATCCAGTAAAGCCCGCACAGGACCTGCAACATACGGTTGTGCATTATCCTGCTGAAATATAGGGTTTCGCAGGGATCGAATGAAGGGTGGAGCCACGGGTCGTAACACATCTGAAATGTAACGTGCACTGTTCAAAGTGCCGTCAATGCGAACAAGAGGTAACCGAGACGTATAACCAATGCCACCCCAACTATCACGCCGGGTGATACGCCAGTATGGCGATGACGAATACACGTTTCCGATATGCGTTTTACCATTCGTGCACCCAGGTTCGTCGTTGAGTACATTATCGCAGGCGCTCCATGCTGCTGCAAACGTCGTCGAACTGTTCGTGCAGATGGTTGTTGTCTTGCAAACGTGCAGCCACGTCTCGATCCCTTAGTCAGCAGATGCGGACGATCCGTTACAGCCATGCCGATAAGATGCCCGTCATCTCGACTGTTAGTCATACGAGGCCGTTGGGATCCAGCACGGCGTTCCGTATTACCCTCCTGAACCCACCGATTCCATATTCTGCTAACAGTCATTGGATCTCGAGCAAAGCGAGCAGCAACGTCACGATGCGATTAACCGCAATCGCGATAGGTTACAATCCGACCTTTATCAAAGTCGGAAATGTGATGGTACGTATCTCCCTTCCCTACACGAGGCATCACAACAACGTTCCCCAGGCAACGCCGGTCAACTGCTGTTTGTGTAGGAGAAATCGATTGGAAAATTCCTCTTGTCAGCACGTTGTAGGTGTCGCCACCGGCGCCATCCTTGCTGTCATATTCAAATGATTAGCCTTTCAGTGCATTCACGCATATTCTTCCTGTCGGTCAAATTTTGCTTCGTAATGTAGCAATTTTAATTGCCAGTAGCGTATGTTCTGCCGGAATTTCACTATGTAGCCATTTTAGTTTTATTTACGTTATTAAATGTTAAGAGGAAATACGGTAAGTTTGCTCATATTCACACTTCCACATAAAGATACCACACCACAACATATGAGGTACACAAATTCCTTCCTCACAGCAGGAGGGGGGTGAGGAGGCGGGGAGGGGGTGGGGGCGGGGAGGCGGGCGGGCTGAAGTTCGGGAGAGGTTGGGAAGGGTATCCAGTCACTCATCCCCACTAACAGTGCCACACCTGAAATAAGAAGCCGACCACTTGGAAACACGGCATAAGGCCAGGAAAAATAATAAGACTTTACCCACACGTAGGAAGTCTAAGCATACACTGAAAGTGTGGTGTCACCGCCAGACACCACACTTGCTAGGTGGTAGCTTTAAATCGGCCGCGGTCCATTAGTACATGTCGGACCCGCGTGTCGCCACTGTCAGTAATTGCAGACCGAGCGCCACCACACGGCAGGTCTAGAGAGACGTACTAGCACTCGCCCCAGTTGTACGACTTCTTTGCTAGCGACTACAGTGACGAAGCCTCTCTCTCATTTGCCGAGAGACAGTTAGAATAGCCTTCAGCTAAGTCCATGGCTACGACCTAGCAAGGCGCCATTAACCATTTCTAGACAGAGTCTCACTTGTATCATCAAGAATGCTGTATACAAATGATGGATTAAAGTTAAGTATTCCAGCAGCTACGTACTTTTCTTTATAGCATTCATTACGAATCCTGTTTCAGACCTAACGCCAGCCGGCGTGTGCAAACGCGTGCCTTTCGGTTACCCGTCACTGTGGACTGGCTGTCTTGTCAGTCCACTACAGAAAGGTTGTAAGAGGTCCGAGCAAATGTAATTTCGATGTATTGCTCATGCGCTGCCTGCGATATGCAAGGTATAAGAGAATCTCTGACCAGAGAGCAGTGTTGACTGCAGTACGAACTGTGTAGCTAGCGCAGACTAGCCACAACTTACTGCTACAGTCTGGAGTCTGCTCTCGTCTGGTCTGGAGTATCGTGTTGGATGGCCGGTCGCGGTGCCGGAACCTGAGTATTATTGTATAAGGTAAAAAGCAGCCTCGCGCATATGCAGTAATGTCATCTCAAGTCCCATGTAAATTTTTTTAAAATCTCGTAATAATAATCTTTCTCATAAATAGTAACTTTTAACAACCATTCATTTCAATTTAAAGAATTTACTAATTTCTCCAATCCATGATCATCCCGATTGTTGAAAAAGAAGCATCATCAGTTGCTTCCTTTCATAAAATGACAAATCTATCGGCCATCATTGCACAGGGCTGTGCCAGAAAACATTATTTTAAGAGCAGATATATATGCGTTATCCGGCGACTTCATTGAGGTAACAATTTTTCTTTTTTTTTTTTTTTTAATTCTGAATGATCTTTCATGGCTGTGACGCAGCACTGCTGACGTCCAAAATTTACCAGGTTAAATTCATAGTCAATTATCGAAAAGTCATAAGTGAATGACAATTTGAGAGGTTAGTTACATTGTATTATTACCAGGTTACTGTTTTTCTTTTTCTTTTTGTTGGGATGTTACACATGAATGTGAACGACATAATTATAATGTTTACTGTTGAGAGGTTTAGGAATTTCTGTTTTGAGCTTACATTAAATGTAAATTAATTTTGTGCGGAGGTTAAATGGGAACGAAATTTGTTGGGAGGTTACAGTAAACATTTTTGTGGGAAATGAGAATCATATTCATATTATTTATTAATAAAATTATTCTGTGGGGAGGTTAAAAGGTTACCAAAAAGAATTTCTTCGTAATGTTACTGAACTTATTCTTAAAATTGGGTTTGCATTACATTTTAGCATACGTCTTATTTTGACCTGCACCAAACCGGAGTTCCTGCAGAGACATGTCACAAGTGATAACTTGACTTCAGTTTTGACACCTGAGCAGAGCTTCATGCATCAATTTTAAGTGTTCACCCGTTTAGTTCCCTTGCAAGAAACGGATTAGTTATCCGAAGTTCTCATTGAGTACCTCCAATGCTGGTTATCGTTGCTGATATCTAGGTATTTGGACCTATGAAGTTTTTGTCGACTGCATAAAGCTACAGAGTTTAGCTGGGCATCTTAGGTGACGATTGGAACTCGTGCCGTTGGCGACGACGGGAAATTGTAACATATGCTGTTTGGAAGAGCTACGGCAATGTAGAGCTCTCACCTTTTTCGTTATGTGACAGTTTATGACTCCTAGAAGATGTCCCAACCGAGAAAAACGTTACCACTACCTTCTGTTGAAAAGACTGTCAGTATAAGTATCAACGACAAACAGATTTTCGAATTAAAGTCCGCTGCTCGTCGTCTTGGGTTCGATTTCCGGCGGAGTCAGGGATTAATTTCCTGCCTCGACATGACTGGGTGTTGTCTGCATCATCATCATCATCATCATCATCATCATCATCATCATCCATCCCCATTAAGGTCGGACGAAGGTAATGGCAAACCACCTCTACTAGGATCTTGCCTAGTACGGTTATTGCGGCTCTCACGAGTCGTCCACTACAAATGTTCAAATGTGTGTGAAATCTTAGGACAATTTAGGTTAAGTAGTGTGTAAACTTATGGGACTTAACTACTAAAGTCATCAGTCTCTAAGGACAAACACACACACCCATGCCCGAGGGAGGACTCGTACCTCCGCCGGTCCTCCGCTACGCTCCTCGGAGTATGGGACCTCGTCATCATCATACTGACAAGATATGTTCCTGTCGGCTGGACATATTTCCCATTCTCGACCTTGAACAGAAGCAGTTTGTTTCTCTAATGTCGAACTCCTATCGTCACCAGTTCAAGTAGTGTATGGTCCGCGACGCCTGACACCCCCCCTCCCCCTCACCCCCCCCCCCTCCTTGAGTCGAGCAGCACTCAGACAAGTCTGCCGCCGGTAAGATATTCAGGCATCAACGCAACAACTGTCGTTTAGGACGAATTACATCAATGATGGCGTCATATTCAAAGATCATCGATTCGCTCAGTTTTCCTGAATCGGCCGCTAGGCGAGCGGCTGGTACCTCAGTACGGCGACGAGGAAAGTGTATGGGGATTGCGCAGCAACGTCGTCTCTCAGCTGGAGTACAAAGGTTTGCAGTCTCTTGCTTATAAGATGTTTGACAAGTGTCCTCACCACGCATGCAGTTCTACTGATTTAGTAAGCAGACTTACCTCACGTAAGGTTAAGTGAGAAATTACTGGTCAATTTTGGCGTTATCTCGTTCATCCTCATGGCGACCAACAATTTTCTTCAAGATGCTGATGGGCAAGCACTTGTCTCAGTTGGTTTTGAATTTACGATACTTTGGATTTGACCTGTCAAATTCTTTCATGAGTGCTTTGATCGTAAATTGCAAAAATACTAGCATCGCTGGATGCTACAAATTATTCTAAATGCTGACACATTTCGCTTTCGTCGCTAAGAATATCTACGTCTCGGATTTTAACAGAGACAATGGGTTTCCCCTTAGCTGGACGTGGGATCCTGTGCTATTACGCTTCAATACAGAACGTTGAAAGGTGTGGCCTGTCCGAGTTTTCGAATATCGTTCCCGAGTGCGATAAATCGTTGCTGCCAGTGTTTTACCAAGGTAGGCGCCACCGGCCCAGACATGGAGGACAGCAACTGTGGTGGGCGGCGCATGCTCCGTGTACGGTACGGTGGGCTATACACGACGTCGATTTGCAGCCTGGCGTCATTTCTCAGCGGTACTCATCAGCAGAGGCAGCATTCTCATGAAGATGGCGATCAGTTGGACCACCGAAATATCGAATTGAAAGTATCTTCGGGTTTCCGCCGGATCCTAAGATCAAGACTCATTACGCCAGGAAGGCCTACGAAGTCACGTATCTCCGTCTACTTGTTGCGAACTTGAAAACTTATTTCATCATTAACTTTCTATATCTTATTTAAGTAATGGATACAGCATTGTTTAAGTCCCGAAAAAAATATCCTAGCCCTCACTTTCATTCAAACTGTACTGCAACAAAGTCCATAAAAACTCGATAGCGTACTCGTTTCAAACCTTGCTGTGCGAGATAAATGAAACTTTGTCTTTGCACTAGACTTAAATAGAACTATTCTAACCAGATACGTCATTCATAACATTCGTCTGGAAATAAACTGCGAAACTATCTTCACAATTATTTTCGTTTACTTAGTAACAACGTTTCAGACGTGGCTCTATCACTAATGGATATTATAGTGCTGTAATAAAGTTAACTACGTTATTAACAGAATCCTACTGATCGTGGCCAGATCTGAACAGGAAATGAATACATATTTTAATTCATTTCGATTCAAAATTATAGAAACCACTTGCCTTCATTGTTAATGTGGAGTCGGGCCAGTCGGTTGAAGAATTCTTCATAGGAAAACGGTCGTGCTTTTACGCCAATGTAAAACAGAAAGTCCGACAGCGTAAGGAGAGGACGACTGGTGCTTCTGTTGTGTGTGAAGCGGAACTATGGGCCTCATCGAAAAAGGGTGACCCGGCTGAGTCACGCAATTTGACTCTTAGTCTGCTCACAAGAGGTGTGGCCATTAACTGCAAGCGTTTATCACGTAGGCAAAAGTAGGGATCAATGAACTATACTTGACGGGATGTATCTGGAATATGTTAGGTGATTAGAAAGTTAGTAGACAGGAATACAATTAAATACATATTTTTAATACAGCATCAGCGGTGAACGTCGATGTTGAATATGTATAACAATATTTACAAGCGCAGTTAAAGTCTCAAGCAGTCAGAATCGTAAAGAAGTATTCGCATATCATTTCTCACATATACACTCCTGGAAATGGAAAAAAGAACACATTGACACCGGTGTGTCAGACCCACCATACTTGCTCCGGACACTGCGAGAGGGCTGTACAAGCAATGATCACACGCACGGCACAGCGGACACACCAGGAACCGCGGTGTTGGCCGTCGAATGGCGCTAGCTGCGCAGCATTTGTGCACCGCCGCCGTCAGTGTCAGCCAGTTTGCCGTGGCATACGGAGCTCCATCGCAGTCTTTAACACTGGTAGCATGCCGCGACAGCGTGGACGTGAACCGTATGTGCAGTTGACGGACTTTGAGCGAGGGCGTATAGTGGGCATGCGGGAGGCCGAGTGGACGTACCGCCGAATTGCTCAACACGTGGGGCGTGAGGTCTCCACAGTACATCGATGTTGTCGCCAGTGGTCGGCGGAAAGTGCACGCGCCCGTCGACCTGGGACCGGACCGCAGCGACGCACGGATGCACGCCAAGACCGTAGGATCCAACGCAGTGCCGTAGAGGACCGCACCGCCACTTCCCAGCAAATTAGGGACACTGTTGCTCCTGGGGTATCGGCGAGGACCATTCGCAACCGTCTCCATGAAGCTGGGCTACGGTCCCGCACACCGTTAGGCCGTCTTCCGCTCACGCCCCAACATCGTGCAGCCCGCCTCTAGTGGTGTCGCGACAGGCGTGAATGGAGGGACGAATGGAGACGTGTCGTCTTCAGCGATGAGAGTCGCTTCTGCCTTGGTGCCAATGATGGTCGTATGCGTGTTTGGCGCCGTGCAGGTGAGCGCCACAATCAGGACTGCATACGACCGAGGCACACAGGGCCAACACCCGGCATCATGGTGTGGGGAGCGATCTCCTACACTGGCCGTACACCACTGGTGATCGACGAGGGGACACTGAATAGTGCACGGTACATCCAAACCGTCATCGAACCCATCGTTCTACCATTCCTAGACCGGCAAGGGAACTTGCTGTTCCAACAGGACAATGCACGTCCGCATGTATCCCGTGCCACCCAACGTGCTCTAGAAGGTGTAAGTCATCTACCCTGGCCAGCAAGATCTCCGGATCTGTCCCCCATTGAGCATGTTTGGGACTGGATGAAGCGTCGTCTCACGCGGTCTGCACGTCCAGCACGAACGCTGGTCCAACTGAGGCGCCAGGTGGAAATGGCATGGCAAGCCGTTCCACAGGACTACATCCAGCATCTCTACGATCGTCTCCATGGGAGAATAGCAGCCTGCATTGCTGCGAAAGGTGGATGTACTGGTGCCGACATTGTGCATGCTCTGTTGCCTGTGTCTATGTGCCTGTGGTTCTGTCAGTGTGATCATGTGATGTATCTGACCCCAGGAATGTGTCAATAAAGTTTCCCCTTCCTGGGACAATGAATTCACGGTGTTCTTATTTCAATTTCCAGGAGTGTAGATCACTTGTTAATGCATAAACTGAATGTGGCGCCTGGCTAGGTCGTAGCTACTGACTTAGCTGAAGGCTACGCTTCCTAGCGTCTCTACAAGAGAGATCTCTGAAGCTATAATAAGTGAACAATTCGTATTAAAGTCGGCTGTAGAACCGACCAGCTTGTCTCGTAAGACCAGCCGAGTGGCGGCGCTCGGTCTGCTAGCGTCGACAGTGACGATTGGCCGGTCAGATGTGTACTGACGGACCGCGGCCGATTTGTAGCCTACAACCTAGCAAGTGTAGTGCCTTGCGGTGACACCACACGTCCCACCACTGCCACGCTACACACTCTCACCATGAAACAGGAAAAAGGACACACATTCCTGCAGTATAATTTTAAAATTGAAACATTTTGTGTGTTTTGTATTGTAAAGTTATAACTTTGCAACTACTTACGGTCCATATGTCGAGTGGCGGAGACTGACAGATAGTAGGGTTTTGAAGTTACTGTATCAGCAAAATAAACTTGGTCGTTTTTCGTTTTTAGACGTGCTAATGCGACGCAAGAGTGTCGGTCAAGTCATAGTGTATCAGGCGCAGATAATATGCCGGTGGAATTGACACATCAAGAAAATGTACGTCTACGGAATGGTTATGCTTGGAGTCAAACGCACAGGGCTCACGCACGTGTCAACGATAGATAGAACTAAACACGCAATCAGGCAACAGTTTGTCACATAGCGACTACCTTTATCCTGATGTGCACATTACATAATCGTAAACCTCTGACCGATCCTGTAAAGTGCAGGGAATTTCGCTGAAAGGCAGAGATAACTTGGTGCTGCGTGATTTGTGGTTTTAGACAACAAAGTCGAGTGCTTAAAACCGCATCAGTGACGAATCTGGAGCGCATTATGGAGCATATGCGAGCCCGCCCGGTTGGCCGTGCGGTCTAACGCACGGCTTTCCGGGCGGGATGGAGCGCCTGGTCCCCGGCACGAATCCGCCCAGCGGATTTGTGTCGATGTCCTGTGAACCGTCCAGTTGTGGATGGTTTTTAGGCGGTTTTCCATTTGCCTCGGAGAATGCGGGCTGGTTCCCCTTATTCCGCCTCAGTTACGCTATGTCGTCGATTGTTGCGGAAACAAGTTCTCCACGTACGCGTACACACCATTACTCTACCACGCAAACATAGGGGTTACACCCGTCTGGTGTCAGATGTTTCCTGGGTTCGGTGTGGGGCGGCGGATGGGTGAAGTGGACTGCGGTAGTCGTCGTGGGGTTGTGGACCACTGCGGCTGCTGCGGGGACGGAGCTTCTCCGTCGTTTCTAGGTCCCCGGTTAAAATACAATACAATACAATACAATAGAGCATATGCTTAATACCAGTCTCTGAAAATTGTGTGCGCAGCAAAAGCGTGTTTTCTGGTTTGGCACTGTTTGTTTTGGACATCATTTTATTGACTACAGTCAATCGAAACTGTGATCAAACGGGACTGAATGATGAAGTGCGACTGTCTGACCTGAACGGTAGTTTTCAGATGGACATAATAAGTTTCTGACGTACAAGATTTCATCTTATGCTAGTCGACGTGCAGAATAATTATCGATCTAATATCGAAAATGAAAACTTGTTTTTCAATGTTGTTAATCTGTCTGTTCACATATGGAATCAATATTACGTGAGAGAGTAATTTGTCCTCTCTCAATGTGTTTTTCTCATATATAAAAATATTAAAGATTTTATTACACCCTGATGGACCTTGAGTGATACTTCACAAAGAGAACGGCCTGAGCAGACGTGCTTTTAGCCCCCTACCAGGTTCCATCAACGAGTTATTTTTATTATTCTCACCTCGTAGGAACGGCTTGTCGGGAGTTGGAAGCATTGGCGGCGAGCCCTTGCCTTAGTAAATCTTGCTGAATAGGCCCACAGCCGTACAGGGCAGAAAGGGCTCCTGCAGAACAATGCCGCAATACCTGCCATGGCGCCAGCGGAATCCCGGGCAGGGGCGGCGGTCTAAAGGAACACGTCTACCCAGTCCAGTAGTAAACCGGGCATTGTGTGCAGAGCCACGTGTAATAGAAATTCGTGTTCGCTGATACTGCAAGAAGGTTAATGAGCCGCTCCCCTCGGCCACCCCTGTTATAGAATCTTTATGACATCTCTAAACATGTATCTAAATCGGCTATGCCTTGGCGCTTGTTAGTCGTAGCTATGAGGTATAAAAATTTCCGCGCATCTGAGAAACACCTTTCGCTTGTTGCCGCGGGAAGTGACACGACTTCGGAGAAAATCATTTCTTCCCCCTCTGTGGAATCTTAAAGAGAAACCCGCCAATTACAGGCTTTTTTATGTTTTTGGTTTTGGTTGTTTAGCTACGCAGGTTTCTTAACTAATGCCATGGTTCCACATACTTTTGTGCTGTCTTGTGGAAGGGAAGACGTAGCGTCTCTAGAGCCATGTCATTGGTTCAAGATGTAGGTGAATACTGAGTCGTTCGTCTACTTTGCGGGACAACGGAATTTTTCTGGAAAGGTACGAAACACTGGGGTGCGGACTTTGCTCTGGTAAGTGACTTCTGGTCAAAGCTCTGGCATGTGCAGTTGGTACCTGGGACCTGTCCTGAGACTGACTTCACCATAGGCTCCCAAGTCTAAACTACTCGCAAGTGAAGTTCTTACTGTACCGACACTGTGTCTTCAAACTTCTCTGGCTACTCATTTGCCGAGGACACACTTATTTATTTTTGGTTTACCGAAAAAAATGGCTCTGAGCACTATGGAACTTAACTTATGAGGTCATCAGTCACCTAGAAATTAGGTTAGTTAGGTTTAAGTAGTTCTAAGGACATCACACACATCCATGCCCGAGGCAGGATTCGAACCTGCGACCGTCCCGCGGTTCCGGTCTGAGTGCCTAGAACCGCTAGACCACCGCGGCCGGCCTACGTCTAAATTACACAGAAAAAAAAGAGGGGGACAAAATCAATATTGGCTCCATGACTGTAGCTGTAACACTCAACATGCCGAGCTAATTCGACGAGATATGGCGCGATGCTATTGACCACGTGCAAGGGAATTTAGTAAACATCCCGACACAGGGGAAAGAAGAACTAGAATGAATATTAAAGGAAAACGCAGATATATTTCTACCGAAAACGGGAGCAATCCTAAATTTTATGTATGCGTTACGGGTACGGGAACACACTAAATACTTCGTGCCTCCCTCCCAAATCCCACACGCCTACAAGCAGAATGTTTTCTCGAGATCAAAAGGATGCTTGACGACGACATCATTGAACTAACAAGCTCCACGTACCACAATCCACTCACAGTGGTAGAGAAGGCGGACGGCTCGATCCTTTTCGTGCTGGATTCGCATCAAATCAATACAGTCATTAAGTCAGAGACAGATCATCGGGAAAAGCAAGAGGAACGCCCGCAAAATGTCCATGGTGTTACGGTTTCGTTGTCCAGTTTCTGGCAAATTATGCTCCACCCAGACTGCAGGAAACATCTGGCGTTCCTTCCAGTCGGGGAATGCTATCGATTCAAACGTCTACCATTCGGGCTAAACGTGTCTTCATCTGCCTTCAGCAGAGGACTCCATAGCATGTTAAAGGATTCCATTAAGCAAAGCATCACCGCCTACGTGGACGACCTTTTGATAGCGGAACCGACGTGGAGAGGACACAATGCAATCCTTAGAGAAATCCTACAGTTCTTCAAAGAATGCGGCGTAAGTCCTGTATAGGAACATCACGAGTAAAATTCTTCGGACATTACCGCGGAAGGAATTATACCAGACCCGGACAAAATAGAAGCAATTACGAAATTTGTCACGCCAACAACCAAGAAATAATTACGTGGCTTCCTTGGAAGTATCGGTTATAGAAATTTGCGATTCCATGTGAAGAAATTAGGGACACCGCGGCTATGCCAGGTCACAGCAAACAAGACGCTGTGGGAATGCGACGACATGGAGGAAGATGAATCCCAAGGCCTCAAAACCGCGCTGATTAATGCACCAATTCTTTCGCATCACAACCTAGAGGAGGACGTTCATGCCGTCAGACAGCTCCTACTTGGAAAATCACTACAGCAGTCTCCAACAATATCAGCAAGGAGGAAACATGGTGCACAAAACCATTGATTTTGGAAGCCGAGTCCTCAGCATGTGTGAAAGAAATTATTCGGTGACTGAGTTAAAAGATTTGGTGGTTGTTTCCGGTTTCGAAAAATTAATTTTTTTCTTGCATGGGAGAAAGAACAAGAGATACACCGACCACAAAGCCTTAGAATTCCTACTCACAGCGAAACCCCGAAACAAACGTCTAACTAGATGGGTACACTCGCTCTATGAGTATGTCCCACACATACGCAGTGACGTTATATTTCACTGGTATGTGCTGTCACGTTCACCTGTGGGGCTAGAAACCAGCGAGGCCAACCCATTGGAAGACGAACACTACAGCTTGTTCCATATGAAGGAGGTTGTCCTTGAGGCTCGAGGTTACATAATTCTCAAATGCATCAGCAAGGAGCAGGACAAGGATCCAGGTCGATTTGCTTTAAAACAGTTTTGATTCCCTCTTGTCTTTCAACCTCTGAAGCAGTTTTACTTGGTATGAAAAGGCATTCGGTTCTTTCGAAGTGGGGGAAGAGGAGCCCCCTGGCGTGTTTGCATTCCAAATGTACTGGGGAGCAAGTTCTGGCACACACAGGTGAGTTACGCACATTTTGGACCCAGAAGTGCTACTTAAAATTACGCACACACCGCCATTTCAAGAATATGGACGCAACAAATTATTTGTTCCCAGTGGTGGGCGTATTTAGAGGATACTGCTATATTCTTGTGGTTGTAGAGCTGACACTCAGGTACGTCCCTTTAACTCCGCTCAAGAAAGATCTGTACAAGTCAGTATGTAGAGCATTCTCTAAGAGATGATCCTGTCGACATGGCCGACTTGCGCTAGGAAATCATGACCGGAACTGAGGTCCATTGGAGAAGTGTAAAGAGATATTGCGGAAACAGAATCAAACCCATACCACATCCACAATAGTCGCCTGTCGTATCTTCTGCGCGAAGCGACACGACAACTGGGATGTTTTCCTATGTGACTTCCAGGACGTGATGATCGAGATGTCTCATGGTGTCACCAAAACAGCACAAATAACAGTTCTCAAGAACCAACAACCCACACATCTCATCCATGAAGTTGTTGGTGTTGCTCTCAAGTTCGAGGGAGAAAATTTACAAGTTTTTGACCTTGCATTCAGGAGATTGTGTGAGGCAAGGGAGAAGCGGAAAGAGAGTTGGGATAGAAAAGCATGCGAGAAAGAGTACCGAATTGGCCAAGAAGTGCTCTTTCTATTTACTAGATAGACGCAAACTTATAAACTGCTACAAACTCAATCTCATATATTATGGACCTGTCCATGTCCGGAGAATCGCTCACTTACTTTGAAAGTATATAGCTCCAGAGAGCTCAAGGAAATATCTTCGCATCCATCACGGCTGTCATGTCAAGCCATTCGTAGAATAAGTGTACAAATTAGATTTATAGATCGCTGAAGGTCCAGTACGTAAATAGTCTTCATGATTGAACTGTTTAACTTAATTTCATGTTGATATTTTATTTCATAGCATAATTTTTCATTTGCTCTATTTCAATGTTATGCTGAGAACTATTGGAAATGACAAACACACAAAATGAGGTCTAGCTGAACATGGCGTGAAGAAGTCACAAATACGCAACGCATTTGACCAACTTTCACTGGTAAGTTACCACTTACAATTCTGTTGCAAGTTACATCTCATCAACAATTGGCATCTCTCTTGGCATGCCAAACCATGCACGTTACAATACCGAGTACTTCAAACAAATGAGTACTGGACGTCACAATTGTTGTCCGATTTCCACTCTCAGGAGAGCAAGGAGATCTGTCATAGCCTTCAAATGTAGCACAATGGCCAATGAAATTGCTTCTGTTTACTTTCTGTAGTTTCTTGTCCACTGCCAAAGGGACGGATGTACGTCACTTTATAGCACTATTTACCGTCTTCATACCAAGAAAAAGATAGAGCACGTGGTTCCCGATTTCCTGATGTGTTTCGTATGGTGGTAGCGTCGACACGCGCCGAAAGCGTGGACCGCCAAGACTCAGAATGTTATGAACGATCGCCTTTCGTTCGGTATAGCCTATCTCGTGGTGGAACTTTGCCAGAGACATGTGAGCGCCGTCGGCGAAATATTGTGTATGGGGAATTATCATGGACAGGTGCAAGTCACGGTAGAGTGGCGAACCCCAGGCCTGGAAATAGGAAGCAGAAACGAAATGATGGACCATGGATGAGACTTTAAACAGAAAAATGTCTATATGTATATAATGTAGATGCTTCTAATTTATTTCAGAGGCAGTGATCCAGACAGAGGAGACAGGAGGCATCCTTGTACTATGTAAAATTACGCGTACACAATCATGAAATGCCACTACAAAGATTTCAGGCAAATCACCGGCACGTGAGTGAGTAGACGAACTTCCCGACTACTTCAGCCTCAGCACACAACACCGCCGTACATCGAAAAATAAAA
Source organism: Schistocerca cancellata (assembly GCF_023864275.1). Classification (NCBI taxonomy): domain Eukaryota; kingdom Metazoa; phylum Arthropoda; class Insecta; order Orthoptera; family Acrididae; genus Schistocerca; species Schistocerca cancellata. The sequence continues at coordinate 47,396,496 of NC_064626.1, read as the reverse complement.
GAATACACAAGGAATAAGATGCATGAACTTTCGCTTTGGTAGTAAGGCATACGGTAGAACAGTGAGTGAGTGTTTAGTACTGGGTGAAGTCTGCACCTTTGGTGGAGGTATTGAGGTAACGCCAGCGTAAAATTAGGGGGCATGACAAGACTAGACCTAACCAAAAACTAACAAAAACACGTGCACACACGAACAAAGACACCACACGCCACGTAGTTTACGTCCATAAAACAGTAACACAATCGTGCAGTCATGAAATTTGTCCTTAGTATTTTTGTAATATTACTAAGAACAAATTTTTAGTCTGAATTATTTTTTCCTGTAAATTGATTGTATCAGTGTAATGACGTTTCTGAGAGAATATAGAACTTGACCACGCATGAGGATTGTGCGGACTCCGGGAACCAACACGGTACTGGACGTCACGGCGCACGCCAGCCAGCGAGGGCCAAGAGGAGCGAGCAGCTGCAGTGCGTCAGCTGTAGCGTTGCTCTTGGGGGACGAAAAGAAAAAGAATTGTTATTTTACTTTTTTTTTGAAAAATGTCGAAAAAGTGAATATTTTAGTGGGCCACTTGGCAACAGAATCAAGGAGTGATTAATGCTCAACGTATGTTGTTATAATAGTGTAAATACCTGAATAAGAGCAACATATTGATATATATATATATATTTGAGATCGTTCGGAAGAAACATTACATCGCGACTATAAAAATGCACAGAAATGATAGTCATACCCGGATCAACACTAAGGGACCAGACGATTTATAGACTTTAAAAGAAATGCAACACTACACAAAAAAGTTGGAACATTATCGTTTTCCTATTATTTCTGAACCTTCTGCCTCATGCTGCGTTCGGCCCATCAGCCTGATCGTAATTTCTGGTGATGAAGTAACACAAAATAATTATCATTCGGGTAAATAAGGGGATGGAATCATCAAGGTTAATTTACTAAAATAAGCACACTTATCTGTAACACACCTTTTTTTGAGTGCTACGTACCTTTTCATATTAAATTACAATAGATGACCATTGTGGTTAAATACTTTATACATAACAGTCAAAATGTCCTCTTGATGCTGTCTGTTCGTAATCAGTTACAAGAAACTACATGTTTTCTGATTTAGTGAATATGCTAATTGTTATTTTTTTCCAATATATTGACATAAAATATAAAATACAGTTGCAGAACGCAGGAAGTCCGCGTCCGCCTTTCATAGAATACAAACAGTAAAAGGTGAGGCGCCAAAAGCCTCATTTGTCTTGAAACAACAGAATTCTTTTTTATACCATTGATCGATACATGTGCATAGAGATTTACAGGCACCGCGCAAGAACGGCAAAGATAAAGAATAATAGACTGTCGCTGCTATGCGATGGTTCATTTCTTTTACTTTACAATTGTTCGATAACTTTAGGCCATCAGGCATTTACTATTGGGCGTATATTAATGTTTGTGAGGCCAAAATTACTAATATTACACAGCCCAGGTGAGGGGGGCACCACCCACAGTGACAGGCGTGTCAGCTGGCAGCGGCCGGTCATATGTCACACAGCCCGGTGGTCTACCAGTGGAGGCGGCACGTAAGAAGCCGGCGCAGACTGTGGGACCACAACACGTGCCCGTAGCAATCCCTAGCGGCCAACGACCCGACGGGCCGCTAATCGAAGGACAAGGGAGTCGCGTGAGACCACAGTCGACGTGGGTGCCCAGACTAACAGTTTCATGACTTTGCGTCCCTGTGCAGGGTGGAACCCTTCTACCTTGTGTAGGCTGGTGTGTTACTCGAGAACTGGCGTCTCTCTCAGGTTTTCATTGTCAAGGCTGTTCCCAGGGTTGGTCGTATATTGTTCGAAAGTATTTCTGCATTGCTTAGTAGTACAGTTGTAGTGCAACGACGTAAGTTTTGTATAAATGATTTCCTTTTGTCATATGACCATGTGCAGACTTAGTCACCTACGTCAGTTAAAACACAATTTAAAAAGAATTCAAATAATTTTGAAGTGTCTCTGAATGGATCTTGAACGAAACTGTAAATCACCATCATTTGAGTCGTATGCGCAGAATTACGTCACTCAGTACAATTTGTTTGCACAAACTTTTTTCAATTTAGATGTCGTTTTGTTTCTTCTCAGAAATTATTAATTTTGACAACGTTCATCGCGAGTTTGAATCTGGAACGTTTATTCAATGTGGTTCTAATATTTCTTAAATTGGATAACGTGCATTATATAAACAATTCATTCACATAATTCTTCTTAAATAAATGCTCGGAACACGTATTTGAATTTTAGCAGTATCCACTAGTTTATTATCTTCCTACATGTAGACGTGAACCTGAGCCTCGACAAGATAGAAAGTTTAATCATGTTGTAAATGGTCAGTCCTACGACATCATTGTTTGAAAAAATAAGATTTTGTAATTTTGTACGTTTTTTAGAAGCACGAGGCAACAACTCGGTTTCAGGATCTTCTGTTGCTCTCTGGCTGTCGACCCGCGACGTATAGTGGCCAGCAATTTTCTCTCTGGCCCCGGCAGTGAAGATGCTGTCTCCGTTCGTTGCGCCGCCCTCTCCGTACATGAAACATAAAAAATTAAATACCAAACTTTAGACAATTCACAACAATTACGAAGATTACAAAAATTCATAAACAAAACACTAAATTAAATTTATATTCACCTGCAAACTGGGCTGACACTGGTGGATGGGCGACGCTTCAATTTCGCGTCCCACTACACAGCGTTGTGTGGCTGCTTTCACAGCAACTATCTCCGCGTGATGCCAGCACGATGATTGTGATTCCTCTAAGGACGTTGCTTGTAAATCAAGAGCGCCAACACATTCTAACAGTTCAGAAAATAGCTTTAAGCGGGTTCACTTCTTCTGCTGTTCACAGTTCCACACCTCTCTCTGCGACATCCCGGCGCTCTGCGTCCGCGCTCCATCCCAGTGCCTCTGGGCTGCATTAATCCTCAGTACGTTCTCTCATTGTTAGGAAGATGACAGTTTCTGTTGACAGCGTGGAGTTTCAAACGCTTCTACGTGTGCTTTCATGATGCGTTTTTACTTCAGTGCCTGCCACGGTCCAGAGTTATCTGCAAGTTTATCTTGTCCGGGGGCTCTTCGGAAGATGTTCAGAAGAGGAGAGGACATTCGCCAGAATATCCCGTCTCCCCGCCTATTGAAAGGCCCATTTTCGCCAAGACATCGAAGGTAGGTCGAAGTCACCACTGATTGTGATTGTTTATTTTTGTTTTTTTTTGTTTTGGTTTTAGGGCCCAAAACTGCTATGGTTATTAGCGCCCGGTCTGTGACTTAGGAAACAGTAAAATACCGAAAATGGAAACCAGCAGCAATGGGAACGAAAGTCATAAAATTGGAGAAACTAAAAGCAGAAGGAAGGCTTAAAAATCCACTACAGAAAGGGGTTGTTTGTCCCCAAAAAAAGCTTCAAATGACTGACGTCATTTCACTGGCACTAATGAACTCTAGAACGCGATCGGCCGAGCGCGTGTCATCTGATAAAATTGACGATATATCAGGCGACAGCTGTAGACGGGCGCGTAACGGATTAAAATAGGAGCACTCAAGTAAACGGTGTCTTACCGTCCACAGCTGAGAGCAGTGGGGACAGAGTGGGGGAGGATCGCGGCTTAAAAGATGTCGATGGCTAAAACGACAGTGCACTATCCGGAGTCTAGCTAAAATTACCTCCTCCCGGCGACGCGTTCGGGAGGAAGAGGTCCAAGCACAAGGAAGGGTTTTCACGTCCCGCAATTTATTATGGGGAAGTGTCGACCAATGTGCGTAGCATAAAAGAACAACACGACGACATAAAACGCTCCGTAGATCGGCGAAGGGAATCGATTGAATAGCTGGCCGAAGAAGAGAGACTGCAGCCTTGGCCGCAATATCGACCGCCTCATTTCCGCAGATACCGACGTGTCCCGGGAGCCAGAGGAACGCCACCAAGACGCCCCCCAGGTGGAGCAAGCGCAGACAGTCCTGAATCCGGTGGACCAGAGGGTGCACAGGGTAAAGAGCTTGGAGACTGGGGAGAGAGCTGAGAGAATCTGAGCAGATAACGTACTGTATCCGCCGATGGCGGAGGATGTAGTGGACAGCCTGGAGAACAGCGTAAAGCTCCGCAGTATAAACCTAACACTGGTCGGGAAGCCGAAAGTGATTTGGGGTGTCGCCAACAATATAGGCACTCCCTACACCTAACGATGTTTTCGAGCCGTCGGTGTAAATAAATGTGGCGTCCGTCATTTGTGCACATAGAGCAGCAAATGCCCGACGATAAACAAGTGTAGGGGTACCATCCTTGGGATATCGACACAGGTCTCGGAGCAGGCAGATCCGGGGACGGAGCTAAGGCGGTGCTGTACCCCAAGTTGTCAAGAAGGTTTTAGGAAACCGGAAGGAAAGAGAATGGAGCAGTTGACGGAAGCGGACTCCCGGTGGTAGTAGGGAGGAGGGGCGGCCTGCATACCCTACATCCAAGGAGGCGTCGAAAAAGATGTCATGAGCTGGATTGGCAGGCATGGAAGACAAATGGCTAGCATAACGACTCAGAAGGATTGCTCGCCGATTGGACAGCGGAGGTTCAGCAGTCTCAGCATAAAGGCTTTCCACAGGGCTGGTGTAAAAAGCTCCAGACCCTAAACGTAATCCACGGTGGTGGATAGAGTCGAGACTCCGAAGAATAGTCGGCCGAGCTTAGGAGTAGACTATGCTTCCATAGTCCAATTTGAGCGCACTAAGGCGCGATAGAGGCGGAGAAGGACCACTCGGTCCGCCCCCAGGAGGTACCATTCAGGACACGGAGGGTGTTGAGGGATCGCAGACAGCGAGCCTAAAGATAGGAAACGTGGGAGGACCAGCACAGTTTTCTGTCAAACATAAGACCCAAGAATTTAGCGACGTCTGAAAACGGAAGGTTGACAGGACCTAGATGTAAGGAGGGCGGAAGAAACTCCTTACGTCGCCAAAAATTAACACAAACGGTCTTACTGGGATAAAAACGGAAGCCGGTGTCGATGCTCCAAGAGTGGAGGCGATCGAAACATCCTTGAAGACGTCGATCAAGAAGGCTGGTCCGTTGAGACTGTAGTAGATCACAAAATCGTCCACAAAGAGGGAGCCCGAGACATCAGGAAGGAGACAATCCATAATTGGATTTATGGAAATGGCAAACAGTACAACACTCAGCACGGAGCCCTGGGGTACCTCGTTTTCTTGGGAGAAAGTACGGGAGTGTGTAGTGTTCACCCGCACCCTAAATGTGCGCTCTGCCATAAATTCGCGAAGAAAATGGGGCAGCCGACCTCGAAAGCCCTAAGAGAACAGTGTGCGGAGGACACCTGTCCTCCAACCGGTATCGTATGCTACTGTGTGGCGTTTCCGGAGAAAACTATTCATGATATAAGTGGAGAGTGCAACAATATCGTCAACTGCAGAACGATGCTTTCTGAATCCTCATTGGGCAGGTGATAAAAGACTGCGGGATTCCAGCCACCAAGCTAAACGGTAATTCAACATACGCTCCAAAACCTTACAGACACTACTCGTGAGAGAAATGGGGATCAATCTCCCCTCTATCTATTTGTCATTTCCAGGTTTCGGAACAGGAGCGACGATAGCTTCCCGCCATCGTCTGGGAAAAGTACTGTCGGTCCAAATTCGATTATAAAGGCGAAGGAGGTAACGCAGACTATGGGTTGATAAATGCAGCAACATTTGGACGTGGATACCATCCGGTCCTGGGGCGGAGGAGCGAGAAGAAGAGAGTGCATGTTGGAGTTCCCGCATGGAGAAACAGTATTGTAGCTTTCGCGATTCTGAGAGGAGAAAGCAGAAGGTCGCACTTCCGCTGCACGTTTCTTCGGGAGAAACGCGGGCGGGTAATTGGAAGAGCTCGAAATCGCAGCAAGGTGCTGACCGAATGAGTTAGAAATGGCGACGGGGTCCACTAATTTATCATGCGCGACAGTGAGCCCAGAGACCGGGGAGAAACTAGGCGCACCTGAGAACCGTCGAAGCCGACTCCAAACTTCCGAGGAAGGAGTGAAGGTGTTAAATGAGCTAATAAAGAATTTCCAGCTTGACTTCTTGCTATCGCGGATGACACGACGGCATCGCGCTCGGAACTGCTTATAGCGGATACAGTTGGCCAAAGTAGGATGGTGGCGGAAAACGCGGAGAGCACTTCGCCGCTCACGTATTGCGTCACGGCATGCTCGTTCCACCAAGGAACTGGGGGGCGCCGGGCAATTCGGAGGTGCGTGGTAGTGAACGTTCCGCAGCTATAAGAATAACGTCGGTAATATGTGTAACCTCATCGTCGACGCTGGGTACGTGACTGTCATCGAATGTCGCTAGAGACGAAAAAAAGAGTCCAGTCGGCCTGGGCAAACTTGCAGCGTCTCGGGCGCATATATGGCAGTTGAGGCTGCAGTCTGAGGACACATGGAAAGTGGTCACTCGAGTGTGTATCATCAAGGGCGAACCATTCGAAGCGCCGAGCTAGCGGAACAGTACCGACCGCAAGGTCCAAATGAGATAAATTTGTCGTGGAGGCAGACAAAAATGTAGGGACCCCAGTGTTGAGGCAAACTAGATCAGTTTGGTGGAAGACGTCTAGCAAGAATGAGCCACGTGGACAAGGATGTGGAGAACCCCAAAGCGGGTGGTGGGCATTGAAGTCCACAACCAGCAAATAGGGGGGTGGATGCTGACCAAGAAGATGATGGAGATCAGCTCGTTCATTGGTGTGGACGATGGAATGTATACAGTAATAAGAGAGAATGTATATCCAGAACGGGGAAAGACGGACGGCGACAGCTTGGAAGGAAGTGTTTAAGTGGATTGGGTGATGATGGAGAGTATCATGGAGAAGAATCATGAGTCCTCCATGGGCTGGAGGGGAGATCATATCGGATGGACTGAAAATGAGGGAGAACAAAGCGGTCATGGGAACGCAGCTTTGTTTCCTGTAGACAGAAGATGACCGGCGTGTAGGAAGGTACGAGGATCGACAATTCATCCCGATTGGCTCGAATGCTGCGGATATTCCAGTGGATAATGGACATAGGGTGAACAGAAAATGGAGGAATGTGACGAAGGTTGCTGTCAACGACTGCTCAGAGCTTGCGACCGATAGCATGGAATGGCATTCAGCCGAAGGCAGAAGATCCTGATTCATAGGTTGTTCAGGAGCAGCTCCCGCCACCAGCGATCGGCCGGTTGATCGGCCACCAGCAGTGCGCCTCGACGACACAGAAGACGGGCGAGGGCGATTTCCGCCAGGTGATGCTGTAGATGGGACACGCCTTGGCGGAGAAGGAGATGAACTGGGTTTCTTTGTAGCCTGCTTGGAAGTATGATGTTTAGATGTAGGAGGAACAGATGGTTGTGAAGTTGGGGTATGTCAAAAATCCTCACGAGTATGCTCTTCTTTTGAAGTCTTGGTGTCTGACTTTTGGGCTCGAGATTTAGCAGAACCCGACGAAGGGTGAGCCAGAGAGTGGGCAGGCGAAAGTGGTGAGGTTGAACGGGCGATCTTTGCGCTGGCCGATCTGACGACCGTGGCACTAAAGGTGAGGTCGCAAGTCTGCGTGGCCGCCTCCTTTGTTGGCCGAGGAGAAGCAAGGACAGTGCTGTATTTTCCTGTCTGAGGCACGGTGGGCTGTCGACTGGCAAATAATTTTCGAGCAGCAAAGGTCGACACCTTTTCCTTCACTCTGATTTCCTGGATGAGCTTTTCGTCCTTAAAAACGGGGCAATCTCGAGAGGAAGCAGCGTGGTCACCCATACAGTTGAAGCAGCGAGGGGATGGAGGTGGACAAGCATCCTCATGGGCATCCTTGCCACACGTAACACAGTTGGCTGGATTGGATCAGGACTGGCCGGTGTGATTGAACCGCTGACATCGATAGCAACGCGTAGGATTTGGGACGTAAGGGCGAACGGAAATTATCTCATAGCCTGCTTTGATTTTCGATGGGAGTTGAACTTTGTCAAATGTCAAGAAGACAGTGCGGGTTGGAATGATGTTCGTGTCAACCCTTTTCATAACTCTATGAACAGCCGTTACGCCCTGGTCAGACAGGTAGTGCTGAATTTCTTCATCAGACAATCCATCGAGGTAGCGTGTATATACGACACCACGTGAGGAATTTGAAGTGCGGTGCGCTTCAACCTGGACAGGGAAGGTGTGGAGCAGTGAAGCACGCAACAATTTTTGTGCCTGGAGGGCACTGACTGTTTTTAACAACAAGGTACCATTCCGTAATCTGGAACAAGACTTTACAGGACCTGCAATTGCGTCGACACTTTTCTGAATAATTAAAGGGTTGACCGTGGAGAAGTCGTGACCTTTATCAGACCGAGGAACAACAAGGAACTTTGGCAACGATAGAAGAACTGTCTGTAGCTGAGACTCAGTGAACTTACGCTTGTGAGCAGACATAGTGGAAGGTGAGGAAACCATTGCGGAAGAAACCCCCATGATTACCGGCGTTTCCGATGGCGCGCTCCTCCCTTGTGGGGGCCCTCTTTGAGGGCACTCCCGCCTTAGGTGATTGTTCACACCTCAGGTCACACCTCCCGACAAACGGACGGAGGGACCAATCGGCACTTTCGGAAGATATCTGCTCGGGTAATCACCCCTCCCTGAGCCTGGCCGTTACCAGGGGGTACGTACGTGTCCTACCCCTCTACCCGGGGCGGGGAATTACGCGTCACCCTGTCACCGGCTACGCATAAAAATGCGTGTGTCGGCCTTCAGACACGCACAGGGAGGAAGAAGGAGAAAGGGAAAGGAAAGAAGGGAGGTCTCAAACGCGCAGCGGAGAAAAGGGTAAGGAGAAGAGGTAAGGAAAAGAGAAGGACAAAGGAATGATCAAGACATACAAGCAAAGAAGGCGAAGAATGTGGTACATTTACGAGTGTCCATCTCCGGACGTAGGCACAAACCATACTCCCAGAGGGGGAGAAAGGGAAGGAAAGAGCCAGAGGCGAGGGGAGGAGAGGCGCAGATGGGGGAGAGGGTTAGAATGCGAAAAAGGAAGGTATGCAGCCCGTAAAGGAAGGAGGGCCACATTAGCTCGGGGTACCGTGCTCGCTACGCACGTATCCACAAAAAGAGTTGTGGACCCCCTGGGGGGGATTGTGATTGTGTTACTGGGGTATGAAGTTGATGTGACACTAACATATTCTTTGAACTATTCAGCAACTGAACCACCTTATTTGCGCGAGTGTGCGTGTTTAGGGGAAGGGGGGGGGGGGGGAATTGGAATAGGTAAAAGGGACCAACTATGATTTTATTCCAGTTTCCAAGTGTAACCTCTACCTGCACCAACTCACAGGAAATATCCAATTTCGCTACAAGATAAACTATTTGTAGAAACAACGAACACTTCACCACCAATTGTATTTAACGAACCCTTTCAGGACACCTTTAGGTTCATTATAAAAATATTCGTTGAATTTATCACTGACTTTAGTAAGCTTTTGAGTTAATGCTTTCTATTAGCTGTAGTTTTAAATCGTAGCAGTTGTGTTGGGCGAGAACCAGTCCGATTGAGTGCAGAACAAACAAAGGATGTGGGTGGACATAGCAACAGAGGCGAAAAGAGTCCTAGACAGGCTAGCCAACTTCACTCACAATGAAATATTGGTAACTGTCGTCTCTGATTCCATGAACGGTCTGGCCAGGCAAAAAAAATTTTTTTGCTTTATTAGAATGTTACACCATGACAAAGTGATCATTATTCACTTTATTCAGCGTCGAACGTTCTTATATTATTACTTTTTACGTTAGGAAGGCACATGCCTTGCTCGAAATTAAGGTATGTGGTGAATGATGTCTTTAATAATGTTACAGGAGTAGCCGCTGTCTAAGCTCAACAACAGCCATTCAGATTTCAGATTCAATGAATATATCGTCAGTCAACCTAACTACCGGCCGTTTGGCTAGCAGTTAATTTCGGTTTGAGGCAGTAAAAAAGTTTAGATAATACGAAAATATAAAACCCAACTAGACACTAACCGACTAAAGTGAGTGACAGTTGGAGAGGAGTACCGGATTCTCGGTACCGGAATCTCGCGAAAAATAAGGCAATAAACCAAGAGGCAACTGTGAGAAAGAGTGCAAAAGTCAACGTGTTGTTAGAAATAGTACACAGCCAGACAGTTCCAGCTCCAACACGTGTCTGCGAAGATCAATAGCTTAATAACGTGGTGAGCAGTGTCGAAAATAGAGCTGTGAGTGGTTTATTGGAGTCAGGCGTTACCAATACTAGAAACATTAATAATTATGTGGAAACAGTAACTTTAATTGCCTTGAATGCGACATTTAGGGCAACTGATGACAGTGATTCAGTTTCTGACGACCCTGCGAACTGGATAATAAATTAAATATAGCAGTGATTACGTTATTCCAAGTACGATGCCAAGTTCTTCGGATATGCATGAATATCCGAAGGAACAGGCACCTCTGGGACTATAACCATTATGAACTACAAGAAATGTTTCCAGAATGAGATTTTCACTCTGCAGCGGAGTGTGCGCTGATACGAAACTTCCTGGCAGATTGAAACTGTGTGCCGGACCGAGACTCGAACTCGGGACCTTTGCCTTTCGCGGGCAAGTGCTCTATCACCGAGCTACCCAAGCACGACTCACGCCCCGTTTCATAACAGCGCACACTTCGCTGCAGAGTGAAAATCTCATTCTGGAAACATCCCCCAGGCTGTGGCTAAGACATGTCTCCGCAAAATTCTTTCTTTCAGGAGTGTTAGTTCTGCAAGGTTCGCAGGAGAGCTTCTGTAATGTTTGGAACGTAGGAGATTAGGTACTTGCAGAAGTAAAGCTGTGAGGACGGAGAGTGAGTCGTGCTTGGTTAGATCGGTGGTAGAGCACTTGCCCGCGAAAGGCAAAGATCCCGAGTTCGAGTCTCGGTCCGGCACACAAGAAATACATTCGCAGTTATATGGATAAACAGTAGTTGTATAATGGACCCAAACACATGTTTGGCGACATAGGGAAGTTTGGTTCTGGCCTTGAGTCGTGACTAGTAGGAGAGTGCAGCACACTGTAGTCCCTTCCGTACTTTCCTTTTTGTGGGACTGTTTAATGACACGGTGTACAGCAATAATCCTGAAACTAATGCTGAGCTGAAACAGCCATTGAAGAGGTCATGCGGGTCATGCAGAATTCCGCTATTCGTCTGCGCCACAACATCGCTAATGATGGCAAGCATATCGAACATGTCACAACCTACATCCGAATATCTGTAGTGACGTTTACATGTTGAATTAAGTGTGTGCACGCCATAATTTGAATTATATGAAAAAAACGTAAATTGTAATTGTAACTAATCATCCTGTAGTTCACAATGGAGAAAATGAAACTGAAGTAACTGTTTTGCCGAGGTATATTGTAATAATTGGTTGGTTTAAAAGAGGGTGAAAGGGGCCAAACCAAGAGGTAATAGGTCCCTTGTTCCTAATGAAACAATGCCACAAGTGGATAATAAAACACACGAGGCACATAACGAAAAGAAGGGAACGACCACAATAACGAAGGAATGCCAACGAACACTAAAATGAATAAACGAGGACAAGGGAACAATAGAGAGATGCAAGAAACTCTTAGAAGAGAGTAAATCGAGGGAGCAGATTACAGTGGCTGGCCAACCACGGAAATAAAAAAGGAAATCCAGCCACCCTGCAAGACATTAAAACCTTCAACCTAAAAGCACTAGGGTGGAGGACACAGAGGGACAAAGGACAGGTGCTAAAACACAGATCGAATAACAAAACCCACCATTACGGATGAAACGTAATACCAAATCAGTCGCTGAGGCGTTGCCTGCTAAGATCAATGATACAGTGTTAACTAGTCCGACAACCGAAGATGAAGTAGCAGGGCAGCCAAAGAAGGACGTATCAGAGAATATAGGCCACTGTCAACCAGGCGCCGTGCATTCTGATGCATTTAGTGCAGAAGTTTGACATCTATTTTCAATTCAGTATTGCACATACCACATATCCGTGAACCACGTCGTTATTCTTCTTGCAATAAGAGATTAGTCGTCTAGAGTCACAAAACCTAGAAAAACGTTAGTTTAGTGTCATTACAGAGATTATCAAAACGTCCTAGAAGCCATACTAATACGAACGTAATAAAGAGATTATATATACAACCAGACAGTACGACCAAATACAGAACGGTCTTCTTTGATCGGGCCGGCCGGTTTGGCCGTGCGGTTCTAGGCGCTACAATCTAGAACCGCGCGACCGCTGCGGTCGCAGGTTCGAATCCTGCCTCGGGCTTGGATGAGTGTGCTGCCCTTAGAACTACTTAAACCTAACTAAGCTACGTTCTAGGGGAATGATGACCTCAGAAGTTAAGTCCCATAGTGGTCAGAGCCATTTGAACCGTTTCTTTGATCGGACTACTCGTAATTCACCAGCCACACTGATGTAACTTAATCTTAACATACGTCAAACGATTCCAGTATTTATCTTCATATAATGATTTCTACGGTGTAATATGTTACGTCAGCTCTACTTTAACAGGTCATTTGGTGCTGCCCGTAGATCAGAAGGTGGTTGCATGGACAATAACCGGTTGTCTTAAAACTAACTTTGTCACAGATATTAGCAATATTTATGTTTGACAGTAAATACTATGTAGCTAAACGTCAAATATTGCCCTCTAATCGTCTCCAATGCCTTCTGTACTACTCAGCCCTCCTCTATATTTTTTCCTGTGCAAAGCGCTTAAGGGGAACGCTGCTGAATATAAGCTGACGATGCTTGAAAGCTGAATTTATGTGCCTTACAAATTGGCCGTTGAAGATGAATGGCTAAAGCTATACGTCCCACAATTGGAAGGAGTCAGGGCTATAAAGCAGGGCCGTTTATCAGAGTTCCTCAGAAATTTTATACGTCTGCCTCTAAGACGGAAATAAATGGCTCTCCCCGAGAGCTACCGTCGTTCTTAAGAGCAATAGTAAGTCTAAGGCCTAACCTTGAATGCTCTGTGGTGCTGGTAATGCAGTAAAAGTGCGAATACACTTTTCATTAGGTGAGAGTGAATATATGCTCAGAGGTCTGTCACTGGACACAGTCATTTGTGACTACCCAATGATAATATAGAAACTAATGTCTCGCTGCTAACAGATGCTTTTTCTGAGTTAGGGTGATCAGGCAAATACGCCATTGGCACGTCGGTGGTGTATTCATTTCCACCGCTGATAGAGCTATTTTCTATGTACAGCGAGGGCACAGACCCGCATTCAACGCTCATATGAACTGGTGCTTACGCGAAAATAGTCAGATTAGTATAGTAAGAACCAATCGATTCCTACGTGACGAATCGCGTCTGTGACAGGTATCAACGTTTCATCGCAGGAATTGTGAGATACTGTATCCAGATAGTTAATTACAGTTATATCTGTTTTTGATGTGTTAGAAACAGAATTAAAAGAACAAAACGTAGCAAATTCTGTTCGATCGTGTTTCTCAAATTTGGAGTACCATCGTTATTTTACTGTACAACAAAATGGAGGCGCTAAGGTGGATGGTCAGACAAATAAATGTAACTATCACTTTTAATTTATCTTCTTCGATGGACATCCTACGTTTTAGATATCTCAAGTTTACTAAGGCGCTGATCAATTCATATCTTATCGCCATTCCCGAAAACTTGTTTTGTTTGATAAGTGTCTGGAGTTAGAACTTATATAGCGTGGAAGACGGCTGGAATATAGTCCGCAAGAGTAGCAGGCAGTGCAGTTCTGTAGACAAATCCAAGGTCGCTGGTAAAGTAAGACAATACGTCTGGGGGCAGGGGAAAGCTTTTGGGGACTCTGTTCAGGTATCTACGGGAATTGGCTTTGTTGTCTGCAACGCAAGCATACATCCCAATGCTGGGTCAAATGATCACATACGTCTCTAGGGTAACTGTGTGTGTGTGTGTGTGTGTGTGTGTGTGTGTGTGTGTGTGTGTGTGTGTGCGTGTGCGTGTGTGTGTGTGTGTGTGCGCGCGCGCGCTACAGGATGTAACCTAATACCCTGGCCATGCGCCATGAGCATTACTGTGACCAAAAAATCTGAGAGAAAGTTCATGTCACCTATCCAGCATTTCTCTGGACCAACAGGATGTCTTATAGAAGGTGGGAATCCCTCCGGCCTATTCAGTTTCTCTCTAGCTTCGTTCATTGAATCTTATCATCCGACGCCTCGTGTTCATAGTGAGAGGATCATATTTGCTGTAAGAAATAATGAATTGATTTTTTGATTATCAACAATGAATTCTGCATTCTCTCTCTGTAGTTCAATTGCACGAGACTAGTACTTTCGTACTCTTTAGTGAAAGGATAAGGTTCATGTATAAACTAGATGCGATGTTGTTTCCTCCATTATTTGTTTTTCATAGAGAAAATCTTCTGATGAAAAAAATTGTTATTGACTAATTAAGTACGCGTGCAACGCTGGGTTTCTGAACTATTTTTTTACAAACCTTTGTTCGCCGATCTCCTTCACCTTCCGCCCTCTTTTGTCCACCTCCACCACACCTCCTCCCTCTACCCATCCTCTACCTCTTAACCGACCTCTCCTCACTCCTCTCTGTACCCATCCACCCTGTCCATCATCGACACACTTTCCTCTCTGTGAATTTACTCCAACCGCACCCTGTCCATTCCACTCCCTCTCCCATCTCTTCCTCCCCTCTAATCCTATCTCCTCCCTCTCTTTGAAAGTTTCTTCCTCCCTTCTCTTCTCCATTTCCAGTTCACGTATCTCTATCCATCTCTACCTCTTTCTCTCACTGACTATCTCGTCCTTCCCCTTGCTGCCTGTTCATCTCTTCATTCTCCTCCTCTCCCTCCCACACGTTATCACACGCTCCCCAAACGGGGCTGCTTGTTCTTACACATATGGTATTTCTATTCAGATTGTAACAAATGTGTGTACGAAAGTTGATAGAAATTGTTCCATGGCCGTAGAATGAGCATCCTGACCCTGGCTTTTTTCTCATGTAAGCACATGTCAAATGTATTGCACAGATATGTAACGTATTTCACGTGCATTTGCACACATATTTCATCTGTATATCTAGCGAATTTCGCCCTGTACTTTTACGTCCCATAGTTCAGAAGATAAGACGTCATAACCATTAAGCTGCGTGTAAATAAAACGATATAATCTTGCAGGTACATTCAGTGGCATACATGCATAATCTCTGCGAAATGTCTTGAGAATGAAGATAATAACTTAAGCTACAACGTCATGCATGATGCGGAAGTTTCTCACCCATCTCATGTTTTCGTAGATACAAACACTATCATTGTGACTTCATATCTCTTACACTATTTTTCACAGACAGCATCCACACAGCCCGCTGACTGTATGAAACAGAGCTGCTAATAGAGTTGGGAGCCAAGAGGTAATAAATATAAATGTTACTCCCACAGTGATGCTTTCGAGGTAGTAAATGATATGTGCACAGCATTTAGTTGAAAGGAGTAAGTGTGGAACGTACATGGTTCCATACATACATGCGTAAAGGTGTTAGTATGGATACAGTCAGCTATCAGGACACTTCTATACACAGATACTATTTACTGACATTGTAAGTACTGAAGAAGAAATAATGTACGTTTCCCGTTTAATCATTACTTTGAGAATGTTATTTTTCTACATACATTTCTCTTCTATACAATATTTATATCACACGCACACACCTCTGCTATGCACACACATACATACATCTCTGGCAGGTGCATGACCCAGCTATTCTAATACACTCATGCATATGATCACGTGGGTGAATTGTGTTTGATTGGGAGAGCCCGATCTCCTCCTCACAGGTGACGCTTTTGTTATCAGGCCGCAAGAGACCGTCTGTTGGTTTTTAGATTGTGAGGCCGTGAGACACTGCATCCCAGCTGTTTCCCATAACATATGTGGCTACTTGTTGGCGTTAGAGCTGACCCCTACAGACACTCCTTGTTACCTTCGATCGTGGTAGCCTTTGGGGCCACACGATACATTCCCTTAGACCCTCTTCTCATGGCACCTGCATGTATATGACAAGCATACAGTTTAGAACCGAACGCTACAGACTGCGGCCTATTCACCTCGTCTTTAATTCTTTTTAAAGCTGTTATGCCATAATTAATATCTTCGACATATCCAGACGTGTCGGAATGCCACCTAGCTACTTCACATAGACAGCAGCTTTTCAGCCAGTAGATGGATGTGTCTGTGAAGCTACAATTCGCTAATCCCATGTTACATTACATTGTTACAAACTGAATGTGAAATTCGTAGATATGGATTCCGTTGCGGTCCACAATACTCATACCGACATAGACAGGTTCATGAATTGCCCCGAAACCTTAGTAGTCTCCAGAGCCACTAGTCCTGGGTTCAAGATACTGGCCTATGTAAAATTTGGATTGGAGATATAATCCCTTTCGCGATAACAACCCTCTCAACGCAAAACTAAATGAATGTTGTAACGGTTGGTTGTGTAACGTTTTCTATGGTTTTGCCGGAAACGGAAATATGCTTTAAGTTAAGATAGCCTTTGTATAATCTGCTAGTTTCGCTGTTTATATGAATGTACTCCTGTAAGCAGCGTGAATGAGGGAGATGCCGTGTGTGAATAATGAGTTTCATCAATAAATTGAGACATTGCTTGAGGTCTGTTTAACGCAGAATGTAGCAGTGTTTATTCCTCAATGTCGTCATCAGCCAAGGGACACAATCATTGTGCAGGACTAAGCGCTCTGGACACAGCAGCTTCTCACTGTCCACAGAAAGCAAATCAGCAGGATATGCCGGGTCTGCCTTCACACTGTATGCTTCAACAGAATTCTAAATCACATGATGAAACTCATCAAATACTACCGTTTCTTTGGCAGTGATCACAACCATCCTATCCGACGAGATTGCATGTATACTGACGTTGTTTACGTTGTAGTAAAAGATGCAACTCAAATCGTCGGATGGCCCTCACTACTCCTCACTGATTCGCGGGTTATCCGACTTAAAGTAACTGTTTATACGAGGGCAGTTCAATAAGTAATGCAACACATTTTTTTTCTGAAACAGGGGTTGTTTTATTCAGCATTGAAATACACCAGGTTACTCCCCAATCTTTTAACTACACAACACTATTTTTCAACGTAATCTCCATTCAATGCTACGGCCTTACGACACCTTGAAATGAGGGCATGTATGCCTGCACGGTACCATTCCACTGGTCGATGTCGGAGCCAACGTCGTACTGCATCAATAACTTCTTCATCATCCGCGTAGTGCCTCCCACGGATTGCGTCCTTCATTGGGCCAAACATATGGAAATCCGACGGTGCGAGATCGGGGCTGTACGGTGCATGAGGAAGAACAGTCCACTGAAGTTTTGTGAGCTCCTCTCGGGTGCGAAGACTTGTGTGAGGTCTTGCGTTGTCATGAAGAAGGAGAAGTTCGTTCAGATTTTTGTGCCTACGAACACGCTGAAGTAATTTCTTCAATTTCTTAAGAGTAGCACAATACACTTCAGAGTTGATCGTTTGACCATGGGGAAGGACATCGAACAGAATAACCCCTTCGTCGTCCCAGAAGACTGTAACCATGACTTTACCGGCTGAGGGTATGGCTTTAAACTTTTTCTTGGTAGGGGAGTGGGTGTGGCGCCACTCCATTCATTGCCGTTTTATTTCATGTTCGAAGTGATGAACCCATGTTTCATCGCCTGTAACAATCTTTGACAAGATATTGTCACCCTCAGCCACATGACGAGCAAGCAATTCCGCACAGATGGTTCTCCTTTGCTCTTTATGGTGTTCGGTTAGACAACGAGGGACCCACCGGGAACAAACCTTTGAATATCCCAACTAGTGAACAATTGTGACAGCACTACCAAACAGAGATGTCAAGTTGAGCACTGAGTTGTTTCATGGTGATCTGTCGATCATCTCGAACGAGTGTGTTCGCACGCTCCGCCATTGCAAGAGTCACAGTTGTGCACGGCCGGCCCGCACGCGGGAGATCAGACAGTCTTGCGTGACCTTGCGGCGATGATGACACACGCTTTGCCCAACGACTCACCGTGCTTTTGTCCACTGCCAGATCACCGTAGACATTCTGCAAGCGCCTATGAATATCTGAGATGCCCTGGTTTTCCGCCAAAAGAAACTCGATCACTGCCCGTTGTTTGCAACGCACATCCGTTACAGACGCCATTTTAACAGCTCCGTACAGCGCTGCCACCTGTCGGAAGTCAATGAAACTATACGAGACTAAGCAGGAATGTTTGAAAATGTTCCGCAAGAAATTTCCGGTTTTTTCAACCAAAATTGGCCGAGAAAAAAAAATGTGTTGCATTACTTATTGAACTGCCCTCGTACACTGGCAAAATGCCCCGCCAGTCCCACGACTGAAGAAGACGAGAAAAAAAAAACACACGTGCCAGAATCGAACTCCAGACCGATGTGGCCATGTTAGTAACATTTCATGCCTCTAAAGTGCTGGCGCGGCGTAATAGAAGACAGATTCACTTGTGATTGCATACACTCTGCAATTTCTTAAAAATATCTGTGAGCAGACATACATCGCTGTTCATGTACACTAATCAACCAGAGCACTATGATCACCGACCTACTGTCGATCTATATCCGTCCACGTAATAGCAGCGTCATCTGGCGAGTGATGACTGCTTGTCATGCGGCGCATGATGGACGTACTATCGGTGTGCGTGTTGTCCGTGTGTAGAATGGGTAAGGCGCATGATCTGAGTTTGGCCGAGGGCCGATTTCATGGCCCTGCGGCTCGGCACCAGGATTTCGGAAACTGGATGGCTCGTAGGGTGTTCGAGAGTGCCATTTTGATTGTCTGCAACACGTGATGAAGCCATGGTGAAATCACGTCCAGACATCGCGGTGTTGGGTGGCCACCCATCGTTACATATGTCAGGTGTCGTAGGCTGGAGAGACTGGTAGAAGGACAGGCGGCTAACTGTGGAGGAAGTAACATCACATTTTAATCCTGGGCAGAATACACGTGCGTCGCAACGCACCGTATACTCCTAACGACGAGCCTCCGCAGCTAATCACTCACTCACTTTCCTAAAGTTAACACCACGACTACGGCCACTGCGACTGAAATTGGGAACGCGAACATTGACTCTAGACATTGGCACAGAAGCCAAGCATTGCGTGATTTGATGAATCCAAATACCTGCATCATGACGATGGGAGAGCTCGAATCGATTGTTTTCCAGGGAACAGCTCCTTGACACCAGTATTGCGGGACGGAGACACCCTGGCGGCGGTTCGATAACGCACTGGAGAACATTCATAAGGGCATCTGTGGATCCAGTGGTGCTCGTGCAAGGCACCATGACCGCCAAGGAGTACCTTACACCGCTTGCACACCAGAATGTGCGTTAAATAAAGTCGGAAGACTGCCAAAAACGTAGGGTGCAGTTCACGACGTCGTAGCCTCTCACGGAAATGCATGAGACGTGGCTGAGCAATATTCTTTGGATGGACCAAGCACTTTCGTTTGCACGGTGACGTGAATGTACAGAAATATGTCACGTGGTTATCTACTCAACCACGTGTTGTGCAGTAATATCCCCTGCACTTAGCTTACGTATCTGTGTGGCAGTGTTTGAGGAACTCCTTCATTCTCCATCAGTTTTTCTTCGAGGAGACAGTACCTCGCAGGCATATTAGGTGTAATGTGACATGTTCACGTGATAAGGGTCTCCTTGTGCAACACTTGCGTATTTACAAAGGTAAAACCTTGTCCAACCAGCAACGTTTCCATGCCATCTGCGGCAAAACTGCACGTTGCTATGCAGAAGACAGGGTTGATTCGGTAACAGCCGCGTCATCTGAGTACAATTTCTGTATGCGTCGCCTTCTAGACGACCCTACCGAAATCCATGTGACTTCGGCTCGTAGGTATGTATGACAGATACATAATATATGCCGACTCTGCTTCATCTAAAGGATAGTATACCACGACAAAGCTTTGATTACACTGGACATGTTACGAGCAACTGTCAACTATGTTAACATATGATCACATGTAACAACATGCTGACTCCCGAATTGTCAAACACGCCAGAACTACCGTTATGACGTGTTTTCTTGTTCCTCCCCTTTTGCTACATCCACACCACATACTGTTTACAGCGCCTTATTTCAAACTGGTGGCAGAAAGTGAAACTATTAACAGGTGCATTAAGAGAATATGCTGAAAAAAAATAAAGGTAACTACGATGTTGCGGCGTGTTGTGAAGTATACAGCCCAGTACTGCACCACTCAGGGGTAGGCTTTCCATCGTGCCTTCAAGGGCAGTACAGTGTAACTGCGCACTGTTTAGTATTCCTACTTTTGGCTGAATTGCTTCATGTATTTCGTCCTGTTGTTTGTGTTTGCTTCCAACATTCGATGAATGAGTAGAGGACACTCAGTGTTCTTACTTTGTGGTATATTTCTTGCAGGAACCGGCAAGCCGACGAACGCAGGGTTTCGGGTGGATGTAGTGTGTGTTTGCGTTCCTAATCAGTCATGAATTACGTTTTCTCAGGCTTCTTGGCACGGTTCGCGCGGCTCCCAACGTCGGACGTTCGAGTCCCCCCCCCCCCCCCCCCCTCCTGTAATGGGTTTGCGTCGTCCTGAGAGTAAGTTAGTTAGACTAAGTAGTGTGTAAGCTTAGGTATCGATGACCTCATGATCCCATAAGACCTTAACACAAATTACCAGGTGGGTTATTTACGTTTGCCATGTGTCCCCAACGTTTGGAGGTCTTGTCATCGAAAGTTAACGCGATGCTTAGTATTGTTAGCTGCACATTAAGGTCTGAGTTACTCAATCTGATTGAAATACGGTACTCGATTCCCGTAGTTACAGCATTCGTTTAGTGACTTCGGGCATGTGCGATAAAAAATGACACAGTGTTACTCCCACTTGCGGGCACATACTGCATAGGATCTACTTTTGAATTGATTTCTCCACTGTCACTTGCTTCCTAAACTATTTTGACGTGTGAAAGTACCGGCTAGACTCGATCATGTTCTATCAGCACCGTTTTACAGTGTGTTTGCTATGGCAGCCACGGACAAGCTGCTGTTGTGTGTTTGTAGTGAGTTTGGTTGCCGTATGTGTGCTTAGCGTATCATGTGTCCCGTGTTCGGGAATCTGTTGTAGCTTTATTGTGAGTGGTTCCGCTGGGAATCGGTTACACCTCGAATGTGAGTGATTTCACTGTGACGTGTGATCGATGACGAGGGTGTCTTGTGTGTTTTGGTAGTGCAGTTACACGGAAGTTAGACAAGGATGGATGGAAGGACGGACGGACTGACTATAGGCCACTGTGTCTGTATTACCTGATGGATTCCTGCACCCTCACTTCAAAACACAAGATGGTGAGAACGGACACATGACTTTGTTCGCTGTGGTGAAACACACTGCTGATCAGAAACGTCTGATGAGAGAAATTTAAGTGGCTGGATCAGTGGTGTAGTAAGTTGTATTCCACAAAGTTCGATCAATTTATAATATCTGTGATACAGGTGTTATGTAGTTACACTAATGTAATGTGTGCGTGGGGAACGCAATACTCATTGAAGCCTGTACTATGTTACGTGAGCGGAATTCACCTTATGAGAAAGGATTTTCTGTATAGATATCGACCGCGTGTACTTTAATGGTGGCAAATCAGACTTATTACAGAGTGGTTGTAACAATGGTCCGTCAAGTAAGTCCAAAATGCATTTACACGTCAAGATGGACCAAAAGAAACACTGAAGATGCTACCAATTTGATGATAATACCGTCGCCAGCCTAATTAGGCATTAACGGAGTTTCTACCCTATACAAGTTGGTGTATATTCATGCAAAACAACACGTAGTAACATTGCATAATATAGTAGAATTTTAGAACCAGAAAATCAATTGAACTGATTGTTTCACGTTCTGTACTGATATGGAAAAACCATGAATACATAACATTACACTATAATGTATACTACAACACTTTGTACTGTCCATTGATCTGATTAAAATCGGGTATAGGTTACGCTAGAAATGACACTTTCGACCCACACACAAAATGTCAATTTTGATTAAGATAAAACATTGATAAATTGTGACTTCTATATTGACTTTTGCTGATCAAACCAAAGTTAATGAAGAACACTTCAGAAGTAAAATGAATAAAAAGGGGGGGGGGGGGCGGGTCCCTGACACTTATGATCACTGTATTAAAAAATTGATTACTGAATTTATTATCCGTTCAAGATTTCCAGTATGTAAATTACTACTCTTTCCATCTTATTTACTGCTCATTTAAATACCTTTATATCTGTCTCGAAATAATTAAACTTCATTAGTATATCAATATTAAAGTTATCTTTCAACTTCGTTAGACTTTCGTTATTCATTTACTGGTTCATTAACAAAACAGTTCTTTAAACACCATTCTAACATAGCTAGGTCGCAAGTAAGTTTCATTTCGGGCCACTCGGATTGCACAACATTTGGAAAGGACCCTGTCTAGGTTAGTTGTGAGGATAATTAAATGAGGGGAAAGTTCTGGTAAACTTTAGGTTATTATTGAACAGTTAACTCTATGGTCTATACGAATACAGTACTAAAAGTTTCAACCTGCTTGTATCGATGCGGCGGTTGGCGGGCGGTGAGATGGCGAGGCACAGAGCATACATACAACCACAGCTATGGCTCTTAGCGTATCGGCACTTTAAATGGAAAAATATTGCGACGCTAAGAAGAATTAGTGCCTATGGAATTTTGCCATGCTGTGTGGGCGTTGGAACAGCATACTCGAGGCTCAGTGAAACTACGTCTTCCAGGAGAGCCTCCTCGCTCCAGACGGTGTTGCTCAGACCAACTCCAAATTCCAACTACCTGCTGAGCTCGTTGTGCCGTGCAGTGCCCGTGTGTATTTTCCGGCGCTCGCCTGCCATCCACCTTTTACCGCTCCTTGACAGAACACCGGATATTCACCCAAGGTTTTGCATTCTACATATCCTAACACATTGCGTACGTACGGAACAGACGCACAGTTACAATTTTAAACATCTTACAACCCCTAGTGAGATAAGCCTCTACATCCTTACATATGTCCTTTAGCCATCCCTCCTTAGCCATTTTGCACTTCCTGTCGATCTCATTTTTGAAACGTTTGTATTCCTTTTTGCCTGCTTCATTTACTGAATTTTTATATTTTCTCTTTCCATCAATTAAATTCAATTTTGCTTCTGTTACCCAAGGATTTCTACTAGTCCTCGTCTTTTTACCTACTTGATCCTCTGCTGCCTTCACTACTTCATCCTTCAGGGTTACCCAGTCTTCTTCTACTGTATTTCTTTCCCCCATTCCTGTCAATTGTTCCCTTATGCTCTCCCTGAAACTCTGTACTACCTCTGGTTGTTTCAGTTTATCCAGGTCCCATCTCCTTAAATGGAATGGATGGTGTCTAGAAGGGAGGATATAAGATGAACATCAACAAAAGCAAAACGAGGATAATGGAATGCAGTCGAATTAAGTCAGGTGATGTTGAGGGTATTAGATTAGGAAATGAGACACTTCAAGTAGTAAAGGAGTTTTGCTATTTGGGGAGCAAAATAACTGATGATGGTCGAAGTAGAGAGGATATAAAATGTAGACTGGCAGTGGCAAGGAAAGCGTTTCTGAAGAGGAGAAATTTGTTAACATCAAGTATAGATTTAAGTGTCAGGAAGTCATTTCTGAAAGTATTTGTATGGAGTGTAGCCACGTATGGAGGTGAAACCTGGACGGTAAATAGTTTGGACACGAAGAGAATAGAAGCTTTCGAAATGTGGTGCTACAGAAGAATGCTGAAGATTAGATGGATAGATCACATAACTAATGAGGAAGTATTGAATAGGATTGGGGAGAAGAGAAATTTGTGGCACAACTTGTCCTATCAACCGATCCCTTCTTCTGGTCATGTTCTGAGGCATCAAGGGATCACCAATTTAGTATTGGAGGGCAGCGTGGAGGGTAAAAATCGTAGGGGGAGACCAAGAGATGAATGCACTAAGCAGATTCAGAAGGATGAAGGTTGCAGTAGGCACTGGGAGATTAAGAAGCTTGCACAGGATAGAGTAGCAAGGAGAGCTGCATTTAACCAGTCTCAGGACTGAAGACCACAACAACAATGTACAACAGTTTCAACATTTGTTACATTTCAAAATGGATCTGAGCACTATGCGACTTAACTTCTGAGGTCATCAGTCCCCTAGAACTTAGAACTACTTAAACTTAACTAACCTAAGGACATCACACACATCCATGCTCGAGGCAGAATTCGAACCTGGGACCGTAGCGGTCGCTCGGATCCAGACTGTAGCGCCCAGAACCGCACGGCCACTCCGGCCGGCGGTGCACTCGCAGGTCGCGAGCAAAGTTCAGAAGTGTGGAAGCAGAAAATGTAAGGATAATGTGGGGTGGAGCGTTGTGATTGAAATTGTGTGTGATGTCCTTAGGTTAGTTAGGTTTAAGTAGTTCTATGGGACTGATGACCTCAGCTGTTAAGTCCCATGGTGCACTGATGGCTGGCTCTGAGCACTATCATCATGAGAATAATGCCATGGAGTTAAGGTGGGTGATACTGTTGGTAAATGAACATAACTCATATTCATCAGTGACTATATTTTAACTGCAATATAAAATCAGAAAACGAAATTTACGAATGATGTTTTTCCACCTATATGTTTTCCTACAAAAACTTGTCTTTTGTCATTCGTGTTTATACGCAAATCGTATGTGTCTTCTAACAATGTGTCGTCATCATCATCATCATCATCATCATCATCATCATCATCATCTAAGACTGTATAAGGGGGGCTATGCTCCAGACTGAACGCTGAAAGGCATAATCAGTTTCCCCATGATCCCTTATTCAGTGCTAACATTGGTGCCTCTTCTAATGTTAAACCTATTACTTCAAAATCATTCTTAACCGAATCCAGGTACCTTCTCCTCGGTCTGCCCTCCTTCCCTCTACTGCTGAATCCATGAGTCTCTTGGGTATTCTTGCTTCTTCCATGCGTGTAACATAACCCCACCATCTAAGCCTTTTCGCCCTGACTGCTACATCTATACAGTTCATTCCCAGTTTTTCTTTAATTTCCTCATTGTGGACACCCTCCTGCCATTGTTCCCATCTACTAATACCTGCAATCATCCTAGCTACTTTCATATCCGTAACATCAACCTTGTTGATAAGGTAACCTGAATCCACCCAGCTTTCGCTCCCATACAACAAAGTTGGTCGAAAGATTGAACGGCGCACAGATAACTTAGTCTTGGTACTGACTTCCTTCTTGCAGAAGAGAGTAGATCGTAGCTGAGCGCTCACTGCATTAGCTTTGCTACACCTCGCTTCCAGTTCTTTCACTATGTTGCCATCCTGTGAGAATATGCATCCTAAGTACTTGAAACCGTCCACCTGTTCTAACTTTGTTCCCCCTATTTGGCACTCAATCCGTTTATATTTCTTTCCCACTGACATTACTTTCGTTTTGGAGATGCTAATCTTCATACCATAGTCCTTACATTTCTGATCTAGCTCTGATATATTACTTTGCAAACTTTCAATCGAATCTGCCATCATCCGCATATGCAAGACTGCTTATTTTGTGTTCACATATCTTAATCTCACCCAGCCAGTCTATTGTTTTCAACATATGATTCATAAATAATATGAACAACAGTGGAGACTAGTTTCAGGGGTAAGACAAGGCTGCAACCTCTCTGAACCATGAACTCAATTTACCGTCAACTCTAACTGCTGCCTGACTATCCCTGTAAAGACCTTTAATTGCTTGCAAAAGTTTGCCTCCTATTCCATAATCTTGTAGAACAGACAATAACTTCCTCCTAGGAACCCGGTCATATACCTTTTCTAGATCTATAAAGCATAGATACAATTCCCTGTTCCACTCATAGCACTTCTCCATTATTTGCCGTAAGCTAAATATCTGGTCCTGACAACCTTTAAGAGGTCTAAACCCACACTGATTTTCATCCAATTGGTCCTCAACTAATACTCACACTTTCCTTTCAACAATACCAGAGAAGATTTTACCCACAACGCTGATTAAAGAGATACCTCTGTAGTTGTTACAATCTTTTCTGTTTCCATGTTTAAGGATTGGTGTGATTACTGCTTTTGTCCAGTCTGATGGAACCTGTCCCAACTCCCAGGCCATTTCAATTATCCTGTGTAGCCATTTAAGACCTGACATTCCACTGTATTTGATGGGTTCCGACATAATTTCATCCACCCCAGCCGCTTTATTGCACTGCAATCTATTGACCATTTTTTCCTCTTCCTCAAATGTGATCCTATTTCCATCATCATTCCTATCCCATTCTACCTCGAAATCTGAAACATTACTGATCGCATTTTCACCTACATTGAGCAACTCTTCAAAATATTCCCTCCATCTGCCCAAGGCATCCACAGGATTCACCAGCAGTTTTCCTGACCTGTCCAAAATACTTGCCATTTACTTCTTAGCTCCCTTTCGAAGACTGCTAATTACACTCCAGAATGGTTTTCCAGCAGCTTGTCCCATAGTCTCCAACCTGTTTGCAGCATCCAAGAAGAAATCGTGGGAAGACTTTGGAATTATCTGTTTGGCTTTGTTTCTTTCTTCAACATAATTTTCTCTGTCTACGTGGGTTCTGGTATGTAGCCATTTTTGATACGCCTTCTTTTTCCTTATACAGGCTGCCTTGACTGTATCATTCCACCAAGCTGTTTGCTTCATCCTACTTTTACACACTACTGTTCCAAGACATTCTTTAGCCACTTCTAGTACTGTGTCCCTGTACCTTGTCCATTCCTTTTCCAATGACTGTATTTGACTGCATTCAACTACCTGGTACCTTTCTGAGATCGCTGTTATGTACTTGTGCCTGATTTCCTTATCCTGAAGTTTCTCCACTCTTATCCTCCTACATATGGACCTGACCTCCTGCACTTTCAGCCTCACAATCCCAATTTCACTGCAGATTAAGTAATGATCAGTGTCATCAAAGAATCCCCTGAATACACGTGTGTCCCTCACAGCCTTCCTGAATTCCTGATCTGTTATTATCTAGTCAATGACAGATCTGGTTCCCTGCCTTCCCAAGTATACCGGTGAATGTTCTTATGTTTACAAAAGGAGTTTGTGATTACTAAGCCCATACTGGCACAGAAATCCAAGAGTTGTTTCCCGTTCCTGTTGGCCTCCATATTCTCTCCAAATTTACCCATAACCTTTTCATACCCTTCTGTTCGATTTCCAATCCTGGCGTTAAAATCACCCATGAGCAGAACACTGTCCTTGTCCTTTACTCTAACAACTACATCACTGAGTGCCTCATAAAAACTATCTATCTTATCTTGATCTGTCCCTTCACAATGCGAATATACTGACACAATCCTAATTTTCTTGCTAGATACTGTCAAATCTATCCACATCAGTCGTTCGTTTACATACCTTATCGCAACTACGCTGGGTTCCATTTCTTTCCTGATGTGAAGCCCTACACCCCATTGTGCTATTCCTGCTTTGACTCCTGACAGGTAGACCTTGTATTCTCCCACTTCCTCTTCTTTCTCACCCCCCTACCCGAATGTCACTAACAGCTAAAACGTCCAGCCCCATCTTACTTGCAGCCTCTGCCAGCTCTACCTTCTTCCCAGAGTGGCCCCCATTGATATTAATGGCTCCCCATCTCATTACCATTTGTTTGCCAAGTCGTATCTTAGGAGTCCCTGGTTTGTCAGTTAGAGGTGGGACTCCGTCACCTCCAAAGGTCCGAGGCATTTTGCTCGGATTATTGCCAGCATCATATTTAAAGTACCAGGGAAGCAGGTTGCTAGCCTTACTTGCCCCGAGTCCCATTGGGTTTTACCCCTAACGGCTGAGGGACTAACCGGTGGATTTGGTAGTCTTTGCCATATGAGCACAAAGGTGACCACGACTCAGGCTGGGCACCTCGGACATATTCTTATTCCAAGGTAACTGGTATCCCGACTGTCGGGACCACTTACTTGGCCACTCATACGTTGCCCATGGTTCATGAAGTAGGACATGACTACAGGAACCCACACCATGAACCAATGTGTTTATCTTTAAAAATATGGTTAAAAAGTACCTGTAAGCTACCTGACTGGTAGCGAACTAAGATCGCTCTTCAGTCTACCCTAGTTGGGGGGTGGGGGTGAGGGGTGGTAGAGGGGAAAGGTGATAAACGGGAGATGGTATGTCATTAAGCTGAATTATATATTTCACCATATACTTGAATTTTATCGACATATGAATAATATTAGTGTTTGTGTTATATTAGAACAAATAATCCCTCGATCACAAATATTAAGTCAAAATTGAACATAGCTGCTAAGGTTCAGTGACCTGGTCAAAGTTTTCGTGTTTGTGTAATCCCACAATCTTGAGGCGAAACATCAGCACCGATCAGTGCAAGAATACCATTTCATCGTATGACGTCAGAGTAACTAGGGTTAACATCTGCTATGTAGCATCAACAGGGCGTTCGCTCTGACATGCAGCACTGGTTGGAAGCGCTTTCTGCCACCCAACACTTTTGCGAAGCCCTCTCTCTCCCATGCAACATTTGTAAGAAGCACTCTTTTTCCATGCAACATGGGTGAGAACTACCCTTCACCACGTAATACTGGTGAGAAGCACCTTCTTCCGCATGACACAGGTAGGAAATGCTCCACAGTGCAACACTGCTATGAAGCAGCCTCTGCCATACAACACACGTGCGAATCCCACGTAAAACAGGTAAAAAGCATACTGCTGTTATTAATTATGCCCATAAACGATTTATTTAAAATAACAATCCCCATTATTGATGAAGTCATGCCTCTGTCAGAACCCATGTCTGTGTCGTTCATCTTTGCTACATACAGGAAATTCCTACACACATAACGAAGTGCAGCACGAATTGAGATTTCTCTCCCGATAATACATTGCATTTTTACAGAGCGGCACATGGCGCTGTATTCATCTTGAAGATCACCTTTTATCCGTTTCTTCAAGAATGATTTTTATTGTGAAACAGCTTTAATTATACGAATTTAATGGACTTTCCCACTGATGAGAAATGCACGCAAAAGAAAAGTCCTTAGGCTACATTCACAGTGGCACCGTCAACAGACCCCATCGCCAGAGGACGTGTACAACATCGGCACTTCTTGGCAATGAGAGTGGTGCTAGTTTACATGAGGTTTGAATTAATTGTACGTCTGAAGTAGGTTACATTTTAACCTCTTAGGGTGAGATGTATATCTCTGTGCTTCGAGAGGGGTGCTGCATTGAAGCAGTGAGGCATTTGCTATTAAAAAGACGCGGAATACATGTGAATGAGCTATATCTGTTTCAAAATGAACGTTTTTCCCGTCACCCGGTGCATTCGTAGAACTACTCTTATTGTTCCGATGATTGAGAATGACTAACGTACATTTTCTTACCACGTTCTGTTACATAGTAAAATGGCTCTGAGCACTCTGGGACTTGACAGATGACCTCAGGTTTAAGTAGTTCTACGTTCGAGAGAACATCTAACTAACCTAAGGACATCACACACATCCATGCCCGAGGCAGGATTCGAACTTGCGACCGTAGCGGTCGCGTAGATCCAGACTGAAGCGCCTAGTACAGCACGGCCACACAGGCCGGCAGCTTGAAATATTGATGCATTCATTTGTTCTGAAAGCGGTGCTGATATTCAAGACAATAAAAGCTGGTTAAAAGCTGTGAGCTATCTGGGGAAGTTAACCTTGCATTACTGAGCAACTGTTTCACCAGGTATCCAGTCCAGCTTACCAAATTCCCATCCAGACTAACATTAATTATAATCTTTTAGTAGTCGTCTTACGATAACCGGTGATATATATACAAAAAGACAATGTAAATAAAATAACTGTCCAAATATAAACAGATTTATTTCTTTCTAAAATTGTTCCGTTAAAATTTCAGCATATTAAACTTGATTCATAACCAATGATCAAACTGGTCCCTTATCTAGTATTGTGAAAATGTGAGTTTGTAATCTTACAGAACACATCAAATATGGAACCAACATTGGGAGACTGGATACAACACTGCATTCATAAAATAACACACGAAGAACGTTTGAAACATATGCAAGAGGAAATTAACTATAACCAACCGATTAATCTTTCACCCAAAGAAGTTACGTTCGTAGCGCAATCCTGTCCGTCATGAAATTACCACACTTTGGTATACTATATTGATACTAACTCTCCGTGAAATCTTCCCTAAAAGAATAGCTGAGGGCTGCTTTGATGATCACACTACATGCTTCACGTGGTCAACTTGGTTTATACAAAGAGTATTGTCGAGGTACACTTTTGATAATTAAAATAAATTAGATCGAGGTTTTTCTTTTGTAAATCACTTTTCGAACTGGTTACTATCGTCATACTATTAACCTAATGGGTCAAACATAAACATTGTATAAGCACGTAGTACCGGTTCCACAAAGTACACCCTACGTGGGTTGAACATAAAGAAAAGCTGGTATATTACAAAATATTATCTAGACGAGACGTTATAATCTCTCTCTCTCTCTCTCTCTCTCTCTCTCTCTCTCTCTCTCTCTCTCTCTCTCACACACACACACACACACACACACACACACACACACACACACACACACAAACACACACCATTCACTGGCGAAACGCTGAAAGAAGACAGATTAGAGCATCAGAGAATGCTGCTCGTGTAGGACTTTAATATCAGTGAGTTTCTTTACGGTTCGCGCATACGTCTGCGAGCCATCCTGCACGTCTGCTCAAGTCACGCTGATCCAGCACTTTGGGTTTTTTGGCGAGAGTGAAAGCCGCAGGCACATTGCACAGGTGGGTGGTGTTGGACTGCGATATCGATGTTGACCTTGAACCTGCTGACAGGCACAGCTCAAATGCTTATCATTTCTGCAGAACATAATAATGCAAATATATTGTGAAGGTGTTCCTGCTATATGTAGTCGTTCAAGGTGTTCTTTTGAACACCTGTGTAATTTGGAGACAGCTAAATCGAACCTGTCACAACCCAAAAAAGATCCACTACAGAAACTTTCTGCAGAACATAATAATGCAAATATATTGTGAAGATGTTCCTGCTATATGTAGTCGTTCAAGGTGTTCTTTTGAACACCTGTGTAATTTGGAGACAGCTAAATCGAACCTGTCACAACCCAAAAAAGATCCACTACAGAAACTCTTACTCAAGAGAATTATATTGTGAAGTTATAATTTACGCCTGAAAATTAGGATAAGAGTTTTTCCTAGTTGAAAGATTTTTATAGGATATGATTTCAGGCCACAGTTCGAACAAACTCACGGCATTGTTCATCCTCAGGACCCCACAAACTCTCTCTTCGTGGACTAAACTTATTTGTTTCCCATAGTCAATTTTTCGTGCGAGACAACGTCAGTCGATTTGACCGAGGAAAGGAAACTGAAAAAACGGTTCAAATGGCTCTGAGCACTATGGGACTCAACTGCTGTGGTCATTAGTCCCCTAGAACTTAGAACTACTTAAACCTAACTAACCTAAGGACAGCACACAACACCCAGCCATCACGAGGCAGAGAAAATCCCTGACCCCGCCGGGAATCGAACCTGGGAACCCGGGCGTGGGAAGCGAGAACGCTACCGCACGACCACGAGATGCGGGCGAAAGGAAACTGATTTGAATTTCGCCGACTGTCGTACGAAGCCTGTCCATTCTGGCGGTGAGAATGATTACTGCGTGATCACGCGCATCGTAGCATACTGACCTGAAATGATCCGTCATCTTCGGCCGAAGTCGGTCGTTGCGGGAATGCACTGATACTGGTGCCACTGTAACAGGAACATTGGTGACTTACAGTTTTACCTGCTGTTTGAAACGGGCTTAAGTAGCAAATGATTTATCATATGTCTTTTGTTCGTGTCACGTGCCTTCCGCATGGAACACGCCTATCGCACCTCGTGTTAGACACATACGGTTGCTGTCAACACGTATGGGCCTGAAGATAATGATGATTTAACAACATCGAAACTAGTTGCCAATAAAACCAACACCTAATACAGCCGGAGGAGTTTCGTTATTTGTTAGCATATGTTATACTGGCTGACATCCCAAGTTGTCCGTTTCAAATGTGGATATACGACCATCAAAATTTAGCTGTCCCATTTCTCCACTCTCCGCTAATTCTCTCTTGGTCGAGAGTAATAGAGCTTCAGAATATTGTACTCATGAAAGCGTGAATTTCCAATGTAGTACCAATTAATATTTTCTTACCAGCCAAAACTCCGTAATACCAGAATAACGAAAAACTAGTCTTCACTTTTGACGTATCTTTAAAATACAGGTATTAAAGATCAATAATGTATCGTATTTGAAGAGGTGAGTAAAAAGCATATTTCTATGTAACGTTATCAATCCTAGTCATTGTTTAAGCATTTTCGGTTATACATCACCAGTCTCAGGGTTTTGCGACATTTCACTCACATACTGAGTGAAAACATCCTTGTAACTCCAATAACGCTCGTTGGTCTTGCTTTGAGGGAAACCACTCACGTCAGGATCGAATCAGAAATTATCATATAAATGATGTGGTCGCAGAGACTATTTCCATTCCACAGTTTGATTTGTTTTTTCGTTGTCGACTTTTAACTATCATTTGGCCAGTCGATTGCATGCAAATCAGGGTCGCTTGTGCCATCTTCGAGACATGGTGGTGAGCTAGAAGGATAGCATGGTACTAGTTACTGTATATAGTGAAGCCGACGATTTGTCTTGGGACCTATAGTGTGTTACAATCTTTCCTATGGCCGATACCCTTTCGAATTCTTTACACGTCTCCTTCTGGAAACGACCTGTCGCTGGAGCTATGTCTAATTTCGGTAGAACCCCGTATGTTTAGTTGACCAAATGACCAATACGAAATGATCTCGTATTAAGCGCACTAAGTAACTGGTAAACCATAGGAACGATGAAATTGGTTCGTGAAAAGAGGCTACAATATTCGAAACGACGCTCCAGAACAGGGAGGGACGCAGCCATGCATACCGGAATGGGCCGGCGGTGCTGCGGTTGAAATTCCGCTGCATCTGCATCGAGCCGTCGTTGTATTCACCGTGAGTATCCAGCTCTATGCCGGGTCTCTCTGTATGCATGTGGAGGTAGCTAGGTGAATACGCGATGCGACGTCTTACCTGCGAAGCGCGGTGTACAATACGGAAAATTCTCGGAAAAGGGTTTTGCTTGGTAGGAACATGTCCTGAGATTACGAAGGGATTTTTTCTTACAATTCTACAGATTAAAAGTCAAAGACGATGTGCTACCTATCATCAATTAAGGATAAAATGTTCGGAAAGGAAGTGGTTCGGGGATGGGGGGGGGGGGGGAGGGAGGCATAAAACCAAGGAACTTCCGAACCTCTAATACTGCATAACTTGTGTGAAGGAAACATCCAAATGATGGGAACTTGAAGAACATTGAAAGAAGGGTCCGAAGACTTTGAAGACTGATCGCATATCATAAATATTTAATAGAAAGTGCTTCAGGAAACAGAGGTTGTAGATCAAAGAGACAAAACGTTTAAATTATGAGTTGCTTATGCGCTCTCCAACTTCCATGTACTTAATTTTATTTATCTGACAAACCCTACTCTCAGGGCTATATTTTATTTGGACTAATGGAGCTATGGAGATGTTTGTAAAAATGGGAATGACATCACTCCATGTTAATGTAATACTGCCGCCTTCTGAAGAAGATAGATTTAAATCTATCGAAACCTAGGTAAAGATTACTTTATCCTTTGCAACTGGTCGGCTGTTTTTAATCTAATTACGTGGAACCGTTGCTGTTGCGCAGCTATGTTAAAATAATGAAATTAAATACCTCCTTAAAAATTGGTTAGAGCGGAAAAAATGAAATGTCTAACAGTCTGCCTTTTATTCGTCAAATCTCTCATCTCTCATTGACGTCGGGATGCTCCAAAAGCGATACGTGATTTGTATTCCACGTTGAACGTTTTCCAGGTTGGATAACTGGTGTGTGTTAGGGACACGCAAGGTGCCGAAGTGGCATCCTGTTAAAAGCGTGGAACCAGGTCATTGCGTCGCAAGAAATAATACTAGTACTAATGATTAGTATTATTATTGGTATTGTTATTGGGACTATTAGTCATGGATTCATCCTATATTGGCGTATTTCCGATTGACCTTATAGCATCGTGCGTGAAGTACTGTAGAACACTGACAGTTTACCTGTTGTCATAATAAATGACTGTTAAACATTTCAGTATGAATCTACCAACCAGTGGCAAGCACTTGAAATACTCCGAGATGGTGATGGAGGAACAAGAAAAGAAGAGAAGCGAGTCTACCGACAGAAGAGGCAGCGGAATTAAGTCTGGCGAAATTTGCTAAACCCAAAAACAAAGAGCCACGAATTGTTTGATAGCTGCTGACAAACGTGGCGTGATTGAGGAATGTAACAGCTAACTGGAATCCAGCTGGGATCTGGCGACCATGTTGAATGGAGTCCATTTAGATGAAAGGGTTAAGTGCACCTAACTTCATGCAACGTAAAAAATACAGTTGTTTAAACTGTGAAGTGAGAACGAGTTGTTGGGACTTACGAATTGTGTTTTGCCTATGAGAATCTGTGAATATCATAAGAAATTTCGTTAGCAACAGCCAATTTACTACTGTGAGTTCATAGAGAATGTATGTGGATATATTAAAAATGTGGGCAGTTCGACAGGTCGAATAAACATAGTAGTGTGAGTACTCAATGATACCTTAAGCAACTACTTCCGACTCACACCCGGGAATTTACCCAAGAGAGATGTCATCATGTCGCTCAGTTGATTTCTGGAGTTTCTGGTTGGATACTAATTTTTTTTTTATGATTGACTATGTGAAGTTTGACCACAAGACAGCGGCCGGATGGCAGCTGCACCCACTCCAGAGATAACATCACCGCGTTGCTTCTACTGCGAACTGTAGTCGCTTTCAGGCAGCAGACACTCAGATTTAGGTCACATTTTAAAAACAACAAGAAGAATACATATTGAAACGTCGCCTTTAAAAATCAAGTAACGTAGAAGTTTACCAGCACAGCCATCCATAATTTTTTCAGACAGCTGAGCAAAACCAAACGCACTCAGATTGCGTTGCGCTAAAAGAAAATATTGTGTGTCAGTTTAATGATGATCAGAATACGTAAAGATAGAAACGTCTGACTTTCAATAATCCGCACACAAAAATGGCCCTGACTAACAATAACCTGTACCTTTCATGAACCATCTACCTGAAAAGTATTGTAACTAGTGCAATATAGCGAGCACCAATACTTCCAGCTAAATAAAAGATTCTAATTACTGAAGGCACTAACTACTGATAGGCGTAGTTAGCAAATACAGGAGTTTGATGGAAGATAGAGGACAAATAATGTATTTACCGTAATAGTGTAAGTGTTGAAAAGTGATTGGATATCACTAACTGTCAGAAAGAGGACCTTTGTAAATCAGACTATATAGACACATGTCCATATCTTCCGCTCTCAAAACTCTGGCATCTCTCTCCCCACATCCACCACTGCTGGCTTTTGTTTTTTGTGGTTTTAGGGCGCACAACTTCAACGGTCATTAGCGCCCAGACTACGTTAGGAATGCACGGCGAGGCACAAGTTTAAAACAGCAACTAAGAGGGAAAACACGATAAAAGATTGACAGGCATAGGATTAAAAAAAACCGGCATAATCAAATGTCCTTAGACAGGTGTGTCAAGTTGATAAAACGAAGAACGCGAGCAGCTGCTCCTGGGTCATCCGCTAAAATGGCAGCGAGAGTACATGGCAGGCCAAGATCAAGACGCAGTGTAGGAAAATCCGGACAGGACGTTAAAATGTGGCGGACAGTCAGCAATTGGCCACATGGGCAGAATGGCGCCGGCGCAGCCGTCAGCAGATGGTGATGGCTGAAACGGCAGTGTCCAATTCGTAACCGGGCCAAAACTACCTCCTCCCGCCGAGAAGGGCGTGAGGAGGATGTCCAAGCCGCGGGAAGAGGTTTCAAGGCCCGAAGCTTGTTGTCCGTAAGTGCAGCCCAATCGGCATGCCACAGCGATAAAATGCGCCGACAAATGACCCTGCTACAATCTGACGAAGGGACACAACAAGAATCTGTCCGAGGCTGGAGGACCGCAGCCTTGGCCACGGCATCTGCAGCTTCGTTCCCAGGGATACCGATATGGCCAAAACCCACATAAAGCTAACTGGAGAACCGACGTCCACCATCTGCTGAAGAGAGCGTTGGAACCGGTGCACGAAAGGGTGAACCGGATACGGATCACTGAGGCTCTGGATGGCGCTCAGGGAATCGGAGCAGATGACATAAGCAGAATGTCGGTGGTGGCAGTTGTAAAGAACAGCCTGGTAGAGGGCAAGGAGCTCAGCTGTGAAGACCGAACAATGGCCATGGAGCCGGTATTTGAAACTTCGTGCCCCGACAATAAAAGAACACCTGACCCCGTCATTGGTCTTAGAGCCATCTGTATAAATGAAGGTCATATTAATGAACTTCGAACGAAGTTCGACAATACGGGAGTGGTATACCGAACCGGGGGTAACCTCCTTTGGGAGCGAGCTGAGGTCAAGGTGAACGCGAACCTGAGCCTGGAGCCAAGGTGGCGTGTGGCTCTCGCCCACTCGAAAGGTTGCAGGAAGTGAAAAATTAAGGTGTTGAAGGAGGCGACGAAAGCGAACTCCAGGGTGTAGCAGGGCAGAGACATACAACCCGGATGGACGATCGATAGAGTCGTCAAAAAAGGAACGATAAGACGGGTGGTCGGGCATTGACAGTAGCCGACAGGCATACCGACAAATCAGTATACCGCGCCGGTAGGTCAATGGCAATTCACCGGCTTCAGCATGAAGACTCTCTACGGGACTAGTATAAAACGCTCCGATCCCAAGACGTAAACCCCGATGTTCTATGGAGTTGAGGCGGCGTAAGATGGATGGCCGTGCAGAGGAGTATACGAAGCTCCCATAATCCAGATTTGAGCGGACGATCGACCCATATTGGCGAAGTAGGACGGTTCGATCCGCTGCCCACGACATACCACTGAGAACACGGAGGACATTTAGAGAACGGGTACAACGGGCAGCCAAAAAAGACACACGTGGAGACCAGCTAAGTTTCCTGTCAAATGTAAGACCTAAAAATCTTATCGTCTCCGCGAATG
The DNA here is from genome assembly GCF_023864275.1 of Schistocerca cancellata. Taxonomy (NCBI): domain Eukaryota; kingdom Metazoa; phylum Arthropoda; class Insecta; order Orthoptera; family Acrididae; genus Schistocerca; species Schistocerca cancellata. The sequence continues at coordinate 47,359,111 of NC_064626.1, read as the reverse complement.
GGAGAGCAACGGGACCGAGTCATTAGGACGGTGGGAGAAACTCTTCGTAGCGCCAGAAGCTAATACAGACCGTCTCCTCGGCAGAAAAACTGAAGCCATTGGCGACACTCCAGGAGTAAAGATGTTCCCTGGAGCGCTGTCTTCAGCGTTCTCTTGACCATGTACGCTGCGCACTGCAATAGATGGTAAAATCGTCCACGAAAAAGAAGCCTGATACATCAGTTGGGAGGCAATCCATTATTGGATTGATCACTATGGCGAAGAGAGCGACGCTCAAAACTGAGCCCTGTGGCAGCCCATTCTCCTGGCGAAAGGTGTCTGACAGGACAGAACCCACACGTACCCTGAACTGTCGATCCATTAAAAAGGAACGAATACAAAGAGGGAGGCGACCGCGAAGGCACCATGTATGCATGGTGCGGAGAATGCCCGCCCTCCAACAGGTGTCGTAAGCCTTCTCCAGATCAAAGAACACAGCCGCGGTCGGGCGCTTCCGCAAGAAGTTATTCATAATGAAGGTCGACAAGATAACCAGATGGTCAACAGCAGAGCGGCGCCTACGAAATCCACATTGGACATTGGTAGGTAGGCGTCGAGATTCGAGCAGCCAAACCAAACCAGAGTTCACCATTCGCTCCATCACCTTACAGACACAGCTGGTAAGCGAGATGGGTCGAAAACTGGAAGGCAAGTGCTTGTTCTTCCCCGGCTTAGGAATCGGTACAACAATAGACTCGCGCCAGCATGCGGGAACATGTTCCTCATCCAGATGCGATTATAAGTACGAATAAGGAAACCTTTACCCGCAGGAGAAAGGTTCTTCAGCATCTGAATATGAATAGAATCAGGCCCTGGAGCGGAGGATCGTGACTGGGCTAGTGCATTTTCGAGTTCTCGCATATTGAATGGGGCATTATAACTTTCACGATTCGAGGAGCGGAAGTTAGGTGGCCTAGCCACCTCTGCCTCTTTTCGGGGGAGGAAGGCAGGGTGGTAATGAGAGGAGCTTCAAACCTCTGATGTCCTTGTGGCACCTGAGGATGTCTCGAATGCCTTCGGCCGCTTATTCGCATTCGCGAACGTCAAGCCAGATACTGGTGAGTGGACCTTAGTGCCAGATAGCCGGCGCAGGCTACCCCAGACAACAGAAGAAGGAGTACAACTGTTGAAGGTGCTTGTGAAAGCAGCCCAGCTGGCTTTCCTGCTTTCTTTAATAATACGACGGCACTGCGCACCTAATCGTTTATAAGTGATACAATTCGCTGCTGTAGGGTGGCGTTTAAAAGTGCGTAAAGCACGTCGACGAGCACCTAAAGCGTCTCTACATGCTGCGGTCCACCAGGGGACCGGTACGTGACGTGGAGAAGAAGTAGTGTGAGGGATGGAATATTCAGCAGCAGTGAGAATGACTTCAGTGAAGTGTGCGACCTGACTATCGCAGCTTGTGAAGGTTTGATCCTGAAAGGTCGCCGTGGAAGAGAAGAGCCCCCAGCCTGCTTTGGAGATGTTCCAACTAGTTGAGCACGGAGAGGGATAACACACGGAAAGTGGTCGCTCGAAATGTATCAGAAAGTGCATACCACTCAAACCGGCGTGCAAGTTGGGTAGTACATATAGAGAGGTTTAAATGGGAATACGTGTGAGGTGTGTCCGAAAGGACTGTAGGGTCGCCAGTATTGAGGCAGACAAGATTGAACTGGTTGAAAAGGTCTGCTAATGGGGAGCCCCTCGGGCAGGATGCTGGAGAGCCCCAAAGGGGATGGTGGGCATTGAAGTCTCCAGTTAACAAAAATGGTGCAGGTAACTGAGCAATAATCTGCATCATGTCTGCCCTGGTAACGGCAGACGACGATGGAATGTAAACGGTACAAATGGAAAATGTAAAAGTGGGGAGAGTAATTCAGATGGCAACTGCCTGCAGGCGGGTGTGCAATGTGATGGGATAATAGTAAATATCATCCCACACCAGCAACATAACACCTCCATGAGCCAGAATACCTGCCAGAGGGGGTAGGTCGAAACGAACAGAGGTGTAATGTGCCAAGGCAATTTGATCGCATGGGCGTAGCTTCGTTTCCTGGAGAGCTACGACGAGCGGACGGTGCAAGCGGAGCAGCAACTTCAAGTCCTGTCGGTTGGAGCGAATGCTGCGAAGTTTCCAGTGAGTAAGTGCCATCGCGAGAAGAAAAGGAAGATGAAAGAAGGGGTCACCTCGAAGGCCGCTGACGGCCTGGCTTCGAGCGAGCACTGCCGCCGCTATCAGTAGGCGGACAGTCATCGTCCATTGGTTCTATATGTTCATCGGCCATCTCGTTAAAAGGGCCGGGAGGGGGAGCTTCCTTCGCCGGGGAACGGCCAGTTGTTCGGCTACCAGTGGTGCGGCCAGGCGAAACGGATGACGGCCTGGGGCGGCAACCGTTGGGTGGCGCAGGAGAAGAAATGCGCCGTGGCGGAGAAGGAGAACTTTGCTTCCTATGAGCCTTCCTGGATGATTGTTTAGTGGAAGTACTGGTCGACGGCTGGCAGTTCGAGCTACGTAGGAAGTCTGCACGGGGTGGTTCCTTCTTGAAGGCCTGTGCATCTGACTTCTGGGTCTTCGTCATAGCAGAAGCTGATGAAGGTGCTTGTGTCTGAGGGGAGACGTCGACCGCGCGATCTTAGCACTGGCCGAACGGACGACCGTGGTGCTGAAGGTCAGATCGCATGTCTGCGTCGCCAACTCCCTGGTAGTCCGAGGAGACGCGAGGACAGTACTTTACTTTCCCGCTGGGAGCAGCGTGGGCTTCCTACTAGCAAATAGCTTGTGAGCAGCCGAGGTGGACACTTTCTCTTTGACCCGAATTTCCTGTATACATCGTTCTTCCTTGTAGATGGGACAGTCGCGGGAGGACGCTGCATGGTCACCCTGACAGTTCACACAGCGAGGAGACAGAGGTGGACAGTCACCCTCGTGGGCATCCCTGCCACAAGTGACACATTAAGACGCTGCCTTGTTCCAATGCGGCTAAATCACACTCGCCAGACTGATAGTGTTCAGCTGCCATCGCGTATTGAAGCGGGCCACGAGGTTATTTCTGTTCGCCCCTATGTTCCGACACCTACGCACTGCTTCCAAAGGTCAAGGAAAGTGTCCAGGTCGGTACAAAGTCATTGTTGACCTTTTTATGAGCCTATGGGCAGCCGGCACGCCCTGATCAGCGAGGAAAGATTGAATCTCCTCGTCAGTCAATCCGTCGAGTGATCTAGTATATACCGCACCACGAGACGAATTCAAAGTGCGGTGAGCCTCCACCCGAAGCAGTTTTTGTGCCTGAAAGGCGCTCTAAGTTTCTAGTAACAAGGTACCATTACGCAACCTGGTACAGCACTTGACAGATCCGGCTATGGCATCTACGCCCTTCTGGATAACGAAAGGGTTGACACAGGTAAAATCCTTGCCATCCTCAGATCGAGAAACTACGAGGAACTGTGGGGCAGGCGGTAGTACTTTTGGCACTGGTGGCTGATCAAGTTTCCGTTTATGGGCTGAAGCCGATTGAGAAGAAGAAGAAGAAGAAGAAGAAGAAGAGAAATCCATTGCGGAGGAATCCCCCATGTTTGCCAGCGTCTCCGATGGCGCGCTCCTTCCTTGTGGGGACCCTCTCAGAGGGCACTCCCGCCTTAGGTGAATGTTTACACCTCAGGTCACACCTCCCGAGAAACAGACGGAGGGACCAATCGGCATGGTCAGAAGGTATCAGCTCAGGCAATCACCCCTCCCCGGGCCTGGCCTTTACCAGGGGGTACGCGCGTGCCTTACATGTCTACCCAGGGCGGGGACTTACGCGTTACCCCGTCACCGGCTACGCGTGCGAACGCGTGGGTCGGCCTTCAGGCGCGCACAGGGAGGGAAGAAGAGGAAAAATAAGAGAGAGACGGAGGGAGAGGGAGAGGGAGGACAGACCGTCTCAAACGTCGAGGTGGAGACCAGAGAAGGCAAGGAGAAGAAGGCAAGGAGAAGAAGGCAAGGAGAAGAAGGCAAGGAGAAGAAGGCAAGGAGAAGAAGGCAAGGAGAAGAAGGCAAGGAGAAGAAGGCAAGGAGAAGAAGGCAAGGAGAAGAAGGCAAGGAGAAGAAGGCAAGGAGAAGAAGGCAAGGAGAAGAAGGCAAGGAGAAGAAGGCAAGGAGAAGAAGGCAAGGAGAAGAAGGCAAGGAGAAGAAGGCAAGGAGAAGAAGGCAAGGAGAAGAAGGCAAGGAGAAGAAGGCAAGGAGAAGAAGGCAAGGAGAAGAAGGCAAGGAGAAGAAGGCAAGGAAGACAGTGAGATGGAGAAGAACAAAGAAAGGAACCAACCAAAGGAAGGAAGAAACGAGAAGTGAAAAACCAAAATGACCGCATATATAGGTCGTGGAGCCGTCCGTCTCCCGACGCAGGCGCTAACTACCCCCTTGAGGGGGAGGGACTCCTTTTAGTCGCCTCTTACGACAGGCACGAATACCTCGGGCCTATTCTAATCCCCGGACCCACAGGGGGGCCACTGCTGGCTGCTCACCTCCTATTGTACAACGCTACGCGCTGTTCACATCCCACTGCCAAATACTACAATAGCGTATATTCCAACAATGCCAACCAGCCACAGACTGACACAGGACAGTCAGTGAATTTATACAGAGCGCTACGTGACGTTACCAACACAAAAACCTAAACAGCCCCCTTACATTATGTACGACATAATACGATACCACATTCAATTAGTCAGTGCTGCTAGTGATTTAATAAAATACTAGAACGATCTTAGTTTCAATTAATTTCCTAATCTTAAGTTCCTATAGTTCCTGGATGCAAGAACATGTACCTTTTATTATTTACCAGCGTTATGTCGCTATTGCACGCTACAAAATGACTAACATTCCAAATACTGATATATGATATTCTAGTCTAATTAATTGTATATACAGAGAATCAGTATATCTGACATGTACATTGGGCGATCTGTAGCCTGAGTGTATGTTTAGAAAGTACCACGAAACACTCTTACTTCATTTTAACTGCTGATCAGTATTTTGTAACATGTCACTTACTCATTTAGTAGTTGTTAACGTAATTTATTATTCTGTATTTATAGGTTTATTGTATGGTGTGAGTTGGCTATGTGTATGGGAGTAGGTATGTATTCTGTTGTCGCGGTGAGGAAGCAATACAGTGAACAGTAATGTTTTGCCTACGTGTGTATACATGTATCAACTGTACAGACGTAAGGAGGGTAAGAGATTTGGAAACAAAACCCCCAATCGATACAGTATGATATTGAAGAGTTTTATGAAATACATAGAAACAGATGAACGTTTGATCATTAATACTGTTTGTACTGAGTTGAATTCAAACTGGTTATAGGAATCCTTAGACACGCTTTACCCCTGACTCTCGCTTTGCCCTCTTTACACATGATATCCCCTGATAGTGTCATGGTTCGAAGATCTGCGTGACAGAGTGATCTGTCATATTACTAACATTGTTAAACATGTTTTGATAAACCCCATATTACGTTAGCCATGGCGTAACGGGGCAATATCAAATCAGGTTCACTATTACGTTCTATATTCTAGCCACTTGCTAATTCAAATGTGTTAGTACTCGAACATGGATTTTATTGATATCCACATGCACGTTTTCCACAGTAATGAAGAGTCAATATTTGCCGAGATAATTACTCATATTCTATATGACGTGTCATGGAATCGCCCTATTAAATTGTCTACAATCAGTAGTCTTGACACAATGACTTTTTTGAACTCATTAAAGTCTACACCTACATTTACGCCTACATGGGTACTCCGCCAGGCACTTAAATGTGATTTCCACAGGGTCCATTGAACAACCTTCACAATTCTCTGTCGACCGTGGTGGCCGTGCGGTTCGAGGCGCTTCAGTCTGGAACCGCGTGACCGCTACGGTTGCAGGTTCGAATCCAGCCTCGGGCATGGATGTGTGTGAGGTTGGTTAGGTTTAAGTAGTTCTAACAACATCACACACATCCATGCCAGAGGCAGGATTCGAGCCTGCGACCGTAGCAGTCCCGCTTCTCGGTCACCACGGCCGGCTTGTGTAGTTCATAATTAGTTAAAACTTACCATTTTGTTATAATTATTTTGAGTTTAACGTGACTGACAATGCCGGGGCACTTGCGCCGTACAGAATATTTACTTTCGGGAGAGTTTATAGTGCACTGTTACTGCTGTGTATTCTTAGCGTATGCTGACAGCAAATATACGTGACCGAACAGTATGTTCAGATGGAAAGGTCTTGATTAGTAATGTAGTTCCGTGCTGTCTAGAAGATAAACTGATAGGTTTGCTAATAGCGTTAAAAAGAGATCTGCTGTATCCAGAAGTCACAGTAGGAAAGAGTGTAATGGCGGTATGTAATGTTACTAAACACCTTCATAAGTCTTTCTTTTCCGTAAAATTCTTGGAATATTATGATGTTGAACGGGAAATGCACTTGAGAATTCGGTAAAGGAGGATACAGACAATATCACAGGGAATCGAGCCACTTTCTGGAAAATTGTCTATTTTTATATTTTCTGAAACTAAACCCCATATCCTCACAAACATTTATGACATACAAATATGGTTCAAATGGCTCTGAGCACTATGCGACTTAACTTCTGAGGTCATCAGTCGCCTAGAACTTGGGCATGGATGTGTGTGATGTCCTTAGAACTAATTAAACCTAACTAACCTGAGGCAGGATTCGAACCTGCGGTCGTAGTGGTCGCTCAGTTCCAGACTGTAGCGCCTAGAACCGCACGGCCACTCCGACCGGCTATGACATACAGGGAGGACATTGTAGCATGGAGCGCACGCATTCTTAATGAGAGAAATTTAGGATTGTGTGAAGAACCAGGTAGTGTATACTAATTAAACACGGGTGCATACCTACATTTCTGTCAGCAGATGTTGGCAGTATAACAACGCACCAGGTGGGAGGAACAATGAAGCTTCAGGACCAAGAGCAATAGTGGTTCATGCAGGAGGAGATATGGGGTTCATTTAGGGTGCAGAGCTCATTTAGGTTTTCAGGTCATTTAGGTTTTGAGGTCATATCGTTGTGATTATCTTCCGATGTCGAACAGAGAAAATTTGAAAATCATACACAATTGTTGCAAGAGCGCCTAATACCAAAGTGGAAGTATTGTTCTATTGGACAATGCACCCTACCATTGTGTTCACGAAAATGAAGCGCCCAACACATCTTCTCAAAGCCATGGTTGACTAAGCATGAAACGTCGTTCGGTGTGGATTTAACACGCAACGAGCTCTTCCAAGTTGTGAAACGTTACAAACCGGAGCCACAATATACGGTAGGTAGAGTACGAAAAGAATCCGGGGAAAGGACATACAGTCTTACGCCGTCCAATCTACAACTGTGATCTGAACTCCATTGAACTTATCTGGTATTTAGTGAAACAACTTCTGCAGCGTTACCCTTTCCCAACTTAATATTGCAGCCATAGTCATTTGTTTAACATTGCGGAAGAAGATTGGAAGAAGGCGTGTGATAAAGTAAAAACCATCATGGACGAATACGGGCACAGAGACGCACTGACGTTGAGTCTTTAAGCTGCCAATAGCTTCGTCCATCAATCAGACAGTGACAGTAAAATTTTGTTCCATGTTTCTCGGGATATATCGGCCGAGGAATATTCAGACACGACAGAGATAGAGCTTTTGCTAATGCCCGGAGCAGCTATCAGCTCAGCAGATGAAGCAGAATTGTGTGCGGAAGAGTTCCGTGTTCAGCCTTCACATATCGGTCAAACGTTTTTGAAACGATTTTATTAACATCTTACACTGGGTCACATTTTTGTTATTGTCTTGGAGCCCTAGTGTATGTTATGTTAGTTATTTTTATTTATTCACCATAATATTAAAATGTTTGAAAATATTTGTGTATAAATTAATAAACATACCTAGAATAATCTGTTGGAGGAGGAGGAGGAGGAGGAGGAGTAGGAGGAGGAGATTAGTGTTTAACGTCCCGTCGACAACGAGGTCATTGGAGCGCAAGCTCGGGTGAGGGAAGGAAATCGGCCGTGCCCTTTCAAAGGGACCATCCCGGCACTTGCCTGAAGCGATTTAGGGAAAACGCGGAATACCTAAATCAGGATGGCCGGAGACGGGATTGAACCGTCGTCCTCCTGAATGCGAGTCCAGTGTGCTAACCACTGCGCCACCTCGCTCGGTGAATAATCTGTTTCTAATTGTTGTGCAGTATGGTCAAAAATGCATTTATAGCTACAGGATGCAATAATATAGTGATGGAGGTCACTTTGTCTTTTTTAATTTTCATATCTTCATCACAGGTTGTGGGATCAAATCGCGCAAAGTGCTCTTTCCTAGAAAGCAGACGTGTTGTCCACTCCACTACTTCAGCTGTTAAATACCACATATTATTTAGATAGTATATATTCTCGTGCGACGTTCAGAAAATGTTTTTTGTTTTTCGTCGAGTAGTTGCTAACGAGGGCCCACTAGGGGAATCGCTCCAGACTGTACTACATGGGCCCTGAAGTACACCACCGTATGTACGATTGCGGAAGTCTATCCCCCCCAGCGGAAACTCTCTCCCTCTTAGATATTTTGGTGCACGATCTAATAACTATTTTCTTTCCTTATTCTTTCCTGTAGGATCACGTACTGACAGCGAATGTATTTTTATCTGATGCATGCGCAACTCAAGATACTAGATTAAAACTGCTATTAACACATTCCTCTACAGAGAATAGTGCATAATAAAAAAACAACAGATGTACTACGCGTTCGCTTCAGTTATTAGTTCATAGCACAACAGCGTTTTTTTTATTTCCTACTGTCTGTAGATGAATAGGATACAACCGTACATTACCTTTTTATATAAACGCACCCACAGATGTATTGTTTGACAGTGAAACAGCGGTTTTAAATTAGTATTGTTCATTTCGACTGCTTTTCAGTACTAGAATGTGTTAACAATATTTAGTTTATCCGCTGCTCATATACCAAATAAACACAGTTCACGAACCGTGTTAGATTTTCACTGAATGTGTCATCCGAAGCAACCGAGAACAGCCCGCAGCGCTCCCAGCTAAAACTGCAATAGTAAACTGAATGGGTAATGCATAACATTGTTCTGCCCGTCACAAACAAATGACTCCTATTATTTACATACCTGTCAGTCACCAGAGTGCAACAATGTTACCGGGCCTGGTAAGTTACGTAAGGGGCCTGAACAGCGTCAGACACACAAATTCCTTGTAATCGCATGAGACAGCCATATCAGTACCAGACACAGTTTGAAATGGACCTGCATTTTCGTTTCCATTTGGCTGGCTGGGTGAATTGCGCAATATCCATATTCGTAGATCATTTGGGTGCTACACTGGTGCCCTGTTTGACGGCATGGGAATGTGAGGAGACGCCTAACCCTCTGTCAAGGTTCCAATCGACGATGTTTCACTTTCACAGACGGATGATCGCCGCATTGTGCACTAAGCACATCCTAACCCCTTCACCCCTGCACCTGGCATCCAAGAACAAGAAATGCACTCCAATTAACTCACTGTGTTTTTTCCAACATTGTGTTGCGGTGTAGCCTACAGAAGGGAGGGAATTGCCGACCTTCGACCAAAGGGATGCATTTGGCATGGTGGCGTCACGGGGAACCACAATGGGTAACCATAACAGGTAACCATAACCGGGTCTCCATTTGGCTGGCTGGTTAAACTGTGCAGTATCTAGGTATGTAGGGAATTCGTGCGAGACATTTGTCTTATGCTGGACTGATTAATGAAAGTGTAGGATCGCAGTTCATCGCTGAACACAATGCATCACCTATCCCAGAAAAACATTGTCTGCGAGCACGGGAGAGTTCCCACTTTTCCAACGTCCTGGACAGGCACAGTGGTGTTACTCCTGGCGTTATGATGTAGGAAGCTATCAGGGATGACTATGTCACAACTGGTGGTTATAGAGTGATCTGTGACTGAAAAGACGCAGGACATGCTTGACGTGCCACTGTTCATATGCTATTTCTCATGCAACAGTATCGTTGTCCCATTTCCCAACAGGACAATGATGTACTACATGTGGCTCATGTATCTATCAATTCTCTGCGTTCCGGGTTTAGCTAGATTTCCAAATTAGTTGCCGGTAGTTCATGTGTGTGATCAGCTGGGATGTCAACTCTGTCACAACGAAAGTATCGAAAACACCTAAGCCCAGTTACTGCAGCTGTGGACCAGGTTGCCTCAGGAAATGAAACAACAGTGTTACGACACTCGTCCGAACAGAATAGGTGCATGCATTCAGGGCAGAAGGCTGCAGCGAATTCTTGTCTTGTTGGTCAATATTATCAGGTACTTTTCAAATTTTACTGTATTTTGTCATCACAGGAATAACGTCTCATACCCGTTCAGCCCTTTTTGTTTGATTTCTCATCTTCTGTCCTTTCTTGGTGCTCGACGTTTTATTCAGGCAGCGTATATGTTCTTTTTTAAAAAAACTTACAAATTAAACATTGAATGTCATTTTTAATGTTCAACAAAATCATGATGCCGCTCTAAGCGTCCGATACAATGTTGCACAGGCTCTTGATAAACGAAATACGAATGCATTCCGTAAGTGCAAGGAGACCCAATATGGATTGGAGCCGGTATCGTCTGT